>NC_072003.2:5070000-5370000 GCF_028885655.2 Pongo abelii
GGTGACTGTGTTCTGTTCTTCAGCATAGAGGCGCAGACTCGGGAGCTGAGCAGTCAGGTGCGCTCTGGGGTGTATGCCTATCTTGCGTCATTCCTGCCCTGCAGCAAGGATGCCCTGCTCAAGCGTGCTCGGAAACTTCACCTCTATGAACAGGTGGGTGACTCTAGAGTGAATCCCTTTGGCTTTGGGGGCCTGGCGGAGGGGTGACTGAGTCTTAAGCAATGATGCGTCTGCTGCCCCACTGCCTCCTTGTGATCACCCTGTCATGCGTCCTGAGCATAAAAGCGATGTGTAAACCTGCCTTGAATTTTTTCCCGCTCTTCGCAGGGGGGCCGTCTGAAGGAGCCTCTCCAGAAGCTCAAGGAAGCCATTGGCAGGGCGATGCCAGAGCAGATGGCAAAGTACCAGGACGAATGCCAGGCACACACGCAGGCAAAGGTTGCCAAGTAAGTTTGTCCTGGTGCTTGCAGGCGCGGCCCTCCCGTCTTGCCTCTTCCCCTCCTGTTTCCCGGTGTGAACTGCCGTTTCCCAAGGAGCCTCTTGGCTCTTCTTTGGCCTTTTCTCCTTCTCTGTGAAGTCCCAGTTGTGCAGAGGGTGAGGGGAGAGGCGGTGGGCAGGAGCACCTTGGGGCCCCATGTAATTCTATTCACCCCGTAGGATGCTGGAAGAGGAGAAAGACAAGGAGCAGAGGGACCGGATTTGTTCGGATGAGGAAGAAGATGAAGAAAAAGGGGGCAGGAGGATAATGGGACCTCGGAAGAAGTTCCAGTGGAATGATGAGATCAGGTGTGCCCACACTGGGACTTGGCCTCTTTGGAGGGTTGGTGGGGCAGTGTCTGAGCACGTCCCCTATTGCTGACAAAGGTTAGGCTCATTTACTTTCATCAGGGCTGCTGAGAGCACATGATTGGAACCTTGAAGAAGCATCTGAAGTAGTTCGGAGTTTCTGATTTCTGCCTCCTTCTCAGGGAGCTACTGTGCCAGGTGGTGAAGATCAAACTGGAGAGCCACGACCTGGAGAGGAACAACAAAGCCCAGGCTTGGGAGGACTGTGTGAAGGGCTTTCTGGATGCGGAAGTCAAGCCCCTCTGGCCCAAAGGCTGGATGCAGGCCAGGTGAGGGCCGTGTGCTGAGATGGGCATCTGTGCAGTCAAGACATGTTTGAACACTGCTTTTGTGCCAGGCCAACAGGGTCCTTGCCCACAGGGAGTCACTGTCTAGCTGCCTCAACTCTGATCTCACCTGAGTAACTGGGAGACATGCAGGTAGCTGGGAAAGGGTCTTCTGGATCTTCCCTGGAGGAAGGGAAGTTGCCTGCAGGGTTTTGTTTTTGTCATTTTTTGTCCTACTTCAGTTGAGGTTTGGCCTCCCATCTCAGTATGCACTTTCCTTTTTTTTTTTTTTTTTTGAGGTGGAGTTTCGCTCTGTCGCCTGGGCTGGAGTGTACTGGTATGATCTCAGCTCACTGCAAGCTCCACCTCCCAGGTTCATGCCATTCTCCTGCCTCAACCTCCCGAGTAGCTGGGACTACAGGTGCCTGCCACCAAGCCCGGCTAATTTTTTGTATTTTTAGTAGAGATGGGGTTTCACCGTGTTAGCCAGGATGGTCTCAATCTCCTGACCTTGTGATCTGCCCACCTTGGCCTCCCTAAGTGCTGGGATTACAGGTGTGAGCCACCGCACCCGGCCACATTTCCTGTTTTAACATACAGGCTGCTATGAGCATTTGAGAGATGGGTTCATCTTGGGTCTTTCCTGATGTTCCTGAAGAAGTCTCATTTGCAGGTAGCAGGGCTGACTCCTTATTGGAACTAAGTGCCAGGCTTCCGTCTGAGAGGCTACCTTGTACGAAGTCACTTCCTGCGAATGAAGTATTTCTGTCATACATGGGACAGAGAAAGTTAGCTGGAGTGATTTTCTTGATTGGACCCGAATCATCTGTTGTGCGGATAGATCTTGGAACCTTGGAAATTGCTGTCCTCTCTATATAGGCTGGACTCATATGAAGAACGTTTTTGTTGAGTTTTCTCTGGACAAAGATACACTGGGTCACTCCACATTTTATTCCTGGAATGGAGGGACTAAGCAATAAGGAATGTGCTGTGCCCTTTAGGGAAGCATCACCACGAGAGGTTTGAGGCAGAGCCATACATTTTCTTGGTAAAGGCCAGACTCAGCCTTTGGGCAGCCAGTGTGTCCCATTCAGATCCTCTCACCAGGAATTTGGCTCCCCAGTCCATTGACCTTTTTTGTGTGTGTGTGTGTGTGTGTATGGTGGGGGTGGTGGGGGGGGGGGGCGGGGACAAAGTCTCGCTCTCTTGCCCAGACTGGAGTGCGATGGCACGATCTCGGCTCCCTGCAACCTCCGCCTCCCTGGTTTGAGCGAATCTCCTGCCTCAGCCTCCCGAGTAGCTGGGATTACAGGCGTGCGTCACCATGCCTGGCTAATTTTAGTGTTTTTAGTAGAGACGGGGTTTCACCGTGTTGGCCAGGCTGGTCTCGAACTCCTGACCTCAGGTGATCCACCCGCCTTGGCCTCCAAAAGTGTTGGGATTACAGGTGTGAGCCACTGCACCTGGCCAGTTGACATTTAATGAGGGATAGCCACTGAGGACTAGGGACACTAGCAAAGTTCTGGAAGCAGAGTCCCAGCTTTCTGGGGCGTGTACAGATGCCTGGTGTTCTGTGTCTTTCAGAACTCTGTTTAAGGAGAGCAGACGAGGCCATGGGCACCTGACTTCAATCCTGTGAGTGTCTTGGTATTTTCACATCTCGGGACAAGTGTTGTTTTTGGTCTCCTCTGGATATTCTCTAAACTTTTCTGTGCTCATTCCTTTGAACAGGGCCAAGAAGAAAGTTATGGCCCCTTCTAAAATAAAGGTGAAGGTGAGTCAGTTTGCTCGGGTCGCATGTCAGCTATGCCCATCTCCCTGCACCTATGCTGTGGAAACCGTCAAGTGACTGTGGAAGCTCACTGATCTTTGCTTGTCTGGGGACAGCTGCTCAGGATGACATTCTTGAAGTCATACCAGGACAGAGACCCAAGCCACTAAACCCCCCTCTAGCTTTGGTTCTACAAAGAGTACCCAGCTGGCCCAGTTCCTGGGGTTCATGTGGGATTAAGTAGGATCTTCTTGGCAGCCCTCTGAGGAGTCAATAGTCCCTGCAGGTGTGAAGGTGTTACACTGTGATCTTTGTATAGAAGAAATATACTCTGGCCAAGGGCAGTTTAGCTTGGAGCCACAGCAGAAAGAAAAGGCGACTTTGCTGAGCCACCAGGCAGAAATGGAGGGCAATACAGTGGCTGGAGAATAGACACTATGAAAATTACCTCAGATGTTGGAGAAGCTCTCAATGTAGTAAAAATTGCTGTTTATCAACATTTTTTCCAGTTCTTAGTGTGGTGCCCTTAGCCATCCCTAAGCAGACCATGAGAATGAGATGTGCAAATCATTTACTCCTAAGTATCTGTTGAGCTCCCACAATGTCCCAGACACACTGTTAAGCACCAGGGATGCAGGAGTGAAGGATTAGACCCCATTCCTGTTCCCATGAAAAACTCACTCTTCCTTGAACACAGTCTGAGGAAATAGGTGCTGGGAAAAATCAAGAAGGGAAAAATAGCTGCTTTAAGGCAATTCTCATGCCATGCCTTGGTCTGATTGCAGCTAGGAGTGCGCTGAGACAGTAGGAATGCCAGTAGGCAGAGTATCTCTTCATGAGAGTCTTAACGCTTTTCAAAACAGAAGAAAATTTCTCCTGGTGGCTTGTTTGTACTTAGCAACGAAGCATGCTGGGGTAAACCCAGCCCTGGTCAACCAGATACTCACCAGGGGTGATGAAGTCATGGCATCTAAAGTCAAGGTGGGCGCAGCTCCTGCTCTATCCCACCGCATGTTTTGTAATTATACAGGAAGGTCCAGTTTTTTGTGACTCGAGTTCACACGTTTATATCCTCACAACAGGCCAATGTTGGCATCTTTGGACCTTTCTAAACATCAACATTTCTGTTTTCCTTTAGGAATCGTCTACGAAGCCTGATAAAAAGGTTTCTGTCCCATCAGGACAGATTGGTGGCTCCATTGCTTTGCCCTCAGATCACCAAACAGGAGGCCTGAGTATTGGGGCCTCGAGCAGGGAGCTCCCATCCCAGGCATCGGGCGGCCTTGCTAACCCTCCTCCTGTCAACCTGGAGGACTCATTGGATGAAGATTTGATCCGCAATCCAGCCTCCTCTGTGGAAGCCGTGTCCAAGGAATTGGCTGCATTGAATAGCAGAGCAGCTGGGAACTCTGAATTCACACTGCCTGCACCCTCAAAAGCACCTGCAGAAAAAGTTGGAGGTGTTTTATGTACAGAAGAAAAAAGGAACTTTGCGAAGCCCAGTCCTTCTGCTCCACCACCAGCTAGCTCTCTGCAGTCACCCCTCAATTTTCTGGCAGAACAGGCTCTGGCACTGGGGCAGTCCTCTCAGGAGAAAAAACCAGAGAGTTCTGGCTACAAAGAGCTGTCCTGCCAGGCTCCCCTCAATAAGGGCCTGCCAGAAGTACATCAGTCCAAAGCTAAGCACCACAGCTTGCCACGGACGTCTCACGGGCCCCAAGTGGCAGTTCCTGTGCCTGGCCCCCAGGTCAAAGTCTTTCATGCCGGCACTCAGCAGCAGAAAAACTTCACGCCCCCATCTCCATTTGCCAATAAGCTCCAAGGCCCAAAGGCTTCTCCCCCACAGTGTCATCGTTCCCTCCTGCAGTTAGTGAAGACAGCGGCCAAAGGCCAGGGCTTCCATCCCTCTGCACCAGCCACCTCAGGAGGCCTGCCAGCCTCCAGCAGCAGCTCTCACAAGACCCCAGCCTCATCCTCTTCTGCCCTGAGCCATCCAGCAAAGCCACATTCAGTCAGCTCTGCAGGCTCATCTTACAAGAATAATCCCTTTGCCAGCTCTATCTCCAAACATGGGGTTTCTTCTGGCAGCTCTTCCTCGGGAGGAACACCAGTCCAGAGTTCTGTTTCTGGGAGCCTGGTGCCTGGCATACAGCCTCCCTCTGTGGGACAGGCCACCAGCCGACCCATACCAAGCTCAGCAGGGAAAAAAATGCCTGTTTCCCAGAAGTTGACCCTGGTAGCCCCTCCAGGTGGTCCAAACGGAGATTCCAGTGGTGGGACCCAGGGAGTGGCAAAGTTGCTGACCGCGTCGCCATCCCTAAAGCCCTCTGCAGTTAGTAGTGTGACATCGTCTACCTCCTTGTCAGTGAGTATCAGGCATAGCAGCCTGCCCTGCCCCACTCACAGGGGCCTTGGGGATGAGGTTGCTTGCCTTGCCCCGGGTGGAGAGTGAGATCTAAAACCACAGGTCAGGTAGGAACAGTGGGCTCAGACGTAGGAAGGGAGACTGGGCTCCCTATTCTCAGGTATTCACTTTTCTGGTGACAGGAAGCCCAGGATGGCCTAAAGCTGCTTCTGAGGAGGGCAGAGGGAGCTAAAGGATGGCCAGCACCATGCCTTTTCGGAGGCTGAGTCTGTGTGGCACAGAATGAGCCACAGCACTTGCCTTCCATGACCCCTTGCCTTTCCGTCTCTCTAAACAAGGGCGGTGGAAATGCTGTCTTCTGTCAGTTGCATCATGCGGAGGTGTTCATGGACCAGGAATAGCAGGACCTTCTAAGAGTGATTCTGTTGGTTTTTGAAGGACAGAGTCCAGTAATTAATGCATCTTGCTTGTGTGTAATTACAGCAGGTTCGGGAAGAGGGAGTGAGCATATTTTTTTTCTTTTTCTTTTTTTATTTGAGACGAAGTCTTGCTCTGTTGCCCAGGCTGGAGTGCAGTGGCGCTATCTCGGCTCACAGCAAGCTCCACCTTCCAGATTCACGCCATTCTCCTGCCTCAGCCTCCCTAGTAACTGGGACTACAGGCGCCCTCCACCGCGCCCAGCTAATTTTTTCTATTTTTAGTAGAGATGGAGTTTCACCACATTAGCCAGGATGGTCTCGATCTCCTGACCTCGTGATCTGCCCGCCTCGGCCTCCCAAAGTGCTGGGATTACAGGTGTGAGCCACCGCGCCCAGCCTCTTTTTCTAATATATAAATGAAGTGGTTGCAAAGACAAAACCATAGAAAGGTCTGTTGGAGGTCTCACCTCCTTTCCTGCACCCATCACCTCTGTAAGGTAACTAAGCTCTTTAGTTTCTGGTTTATTTTCCTCTTTTTAAACAAAAGATTAATAAATACAAATAAAGGTATATATGTATGTATGTGTGTGTATGTATATAAGTATATATACACATATAAATATACGTAAACATTTATGGATATCTATATTACATTTTTCTCTTCACAAAGGAGGCTTTTTTTTTTTTTTGAAACAGAGTCTGGCTCTGTCACCTAGGCTGGACTGCAGTAGCGCGATCACAGCTCACTGCAACCTCTGTAGGAGACATATTTAATATCCTGCTTTTTAAAAAATTATGTTCCCTGGAATCCATTCCATGTTGGTTCATAAAGACTGTCCTGGGTCCTGTCTTTGGGGCTGCAGGGTCGGAGGGTGCCTCCCAGGGCCATCTGACATGGATGTGTATGTCCTCCTTTGTGGACACACAAGGAGGATCCTTTGTGTTGCCAGGTTTGGTGTGAGTGAGCCACGAACAGGACTGGAGTTCTTACCACTTGCTGTGTTTCTTCCCTAGAAAGGAGCGAGTGGGACTGTGCTGCTGGCCGGCTCCTCTTTGATGGCTTCACCCTACAAGTCCAGCAGCCCAAAGCTGTCTGGGGCCATGAGCTCGAACTCCTTGGGAATTATAACCCCTGTCCCTATTCCTGTCCACGTGCTCTCCTTCAGCGCTGACTCCTCTGCCAAAGCAGGGGTCTCCAAGGATGCCATCGTCACAGGCCCTGCCCCCGGGTCCTTCCACCATGGCCTTGGCCACAGTAAGTGCTTCTTTGCTGCCTCTGGTCACTCAGGAACCTCTAGATTGTGGCCAGGGGTCCTGCTGTTGTGTACTCTGGTTCCTGTGTTTGAGTCTGGTGTGTGACTGTGGGGAACATCTCCGGGAACTGTGCCAAGCCCCCACTTCCCCTTTGGGTATGGTGCCCAGACTGGCCTGGCAGGTTATCGGGGGCTTTTGGCTGCTGGAGCTGCTTTTCTGTTTCTGTCTTCAATGTGTGTGTTTTGTTCTTTTCTCCCCTCCTGTTTTCTCTCAGGTCTTCTGGCTGGCTTGCACTCCAGCCCGCCCCATGCAGCGCCTCTCCCACACGCTGCGGTGCCCACCCATATCCCGCAGAGTCTGCCAGGTAATCACCCAACGGTCAGTGTGCCACGCGCACCGTGTGCCTTTGCCCTCTCCACCCCTAGGTGCTTTGCCCTGCCAAGGGTCTTGGTGTCTTTGCCTTGTCGCTGTTGTTGTTTTGGTTTGTCCTTTGAGGCTGTGCTTTGTCAGTACTCAGGGTGACACACACTTCTACTCTTGGGGTTTCCTCTGGTCCCCACTTGGAGCTGCCGCCAGGTCAGCCTCAGCCTGTGTGATCACAGGGAAAGTTGCGGGTGGCAGGGTGGTGCGCTTTTGTGTGTGGTGGAGGAGTTCCTAACCCTCGGCTCGTTTTTTTCTCTTCAGTTAAAAAAAAAAAAGGGAAGGTAATGGTGCATCTTCTCCAAGGGCTAATTGGGTACAACAAGGTCTTGGAATGCAAGCTGCTCCACTTTCAGATGTGATTGCTTAACAGAAGGCTCTCTAAACTTTGTTTCCGTTAAAGGGAAAATACAGGTAGCAGCCAGAGGCCACAGTGCAAGACTTTGAGAGGAGCAGCTTTAAATCTGTCCAGGTGTGAAAACTCCATCAGAACAGATTTGTGGGAGCACAGCAGGCATGTGGTCGGCGCTCCCCTTAGCACCTTCTGAAATAGGGAGCCTCTAAAAGCCTCAGGCTTGAGGCTGGTCTGGTAGCACCTGAGAAGAGGGCTCAGGTGCCCCGGGTTGGAACCTTTGCATTGAGTGCATCTGCCTCACCCTATCCCTAGTCTGCGATTCTTGGGTACGCCTCCTGGAATTCTGGCATGGGAAGTCTCATGGTGTCTCGGCTTTGACCTAGCATTGTTCCTACTGTAGACCTGCTTCAGACATGACCAGTATGCTACTTGGATAAGGGGAGAGCCACTCGTATGGAAGCCAGCCGAGGTAACCCTGGTGAACTGGTGCCAGGTAGAAGTAAGGACCCTCTGTGCTGCACGTCTCCCAAGTTACATCTGCCTCATGATGTGCTGTGGCTCCCTGGCACCATGGCGCATTATAGGAAACACCAGAGGCCATATGGGGCAAGACTAAATCTGTAAATCTCCACAACGGAAACTGTGCTTCTTTGAGGGGCTAAGCCTACAACACTACTGACTCCTCCCTTCCTTGGGAGGAGAAGTAAACTGCAGTGACTTCTCTACAGACTAGAGGCTGCAGAGCCACCTTGGTGAGAGCAGGGGTCTTTCCAAAGTCAGGCTGCCCTGCCTTTGCTTACTTTCAGGAACGTTACTCTCAGAAAAGCAAAGTAATTGAGGCCGGATGCGGTGGCTTTCACCTGTAATCCCAGCACTTTGGGAGGCTGAGGCAGGAGGATTGCCTGTGTCCAGGAGTTCAAGACCAGCCTGGGCAACATGGCAAGACCCTATCTCTACATTAAAAGAAAAAAATTAGCCAGGTGTGGTGGCATGTGCCTGTAGTCCCAGCTCTTCAGGAAGCTGAGGCAGGAGGATCACTTGAGCCGAGGAGGTCGAGGCTGCAGCGAGCTGTGGTCATGCTACTGCATTCCGGTGTGGGCAAGAGTGAGACCCTGTCTCAAAATATTGTTTTCTGGTATATTTTCATTTTTCCTCTGGGTATAAAAAGGCTATCAGAATAGGAAAAGTAAGTGCTAGTGTTCTGTACCACTGTAGGGTGACTGTAGTTAACAGTAGTATGTAGTTTCAATTAGGAGGAGGATATTGAACGTCGCCAACAAAAGGAGATGAAAAATGTTTGAGATGATGGATATGCTAATAACCCTAAGCTGACACTACACATTTTAGATGTCGAAACATCACTATGTACCCCATAAAATATGTGTCATTATTATGAGTCAGTTTTTAAAGCTGTTTAAGGCTCTCAGAGGCTGGATGTGGTGGCATTGAGAGGTAGGAGGATTGCTTGAACCCAGGAATCAGAGGGTATAGTGTGCTGTGATCATGCTTGTGAATAGCTGCTGTACTCCAGCCTGGGCAACATAGTGAGACCTCATCTCTAAAAAAATTTTTTTTTAATCAGTTTAAAAGTTCGAGGAAAAAGAAAATCAATCAGAAAAGCAACTATACCAAAACAGGGTTATCCAAGTGAGCTTCTCTCACTTCCTTAGATGGACTTCAGCTTATAGGAGGACACGAGATGCGAGTAAGAAGCTATTTGCGCATTTCAGCTGCGTGACGTGTCTGCGTTGCTTTCCTTTCTTCTGTGGACTGAGAATGCTAGTGCCTTTGAATTTGTCTTTACAGGACCTGAGGGTCTTTTGATGGTAAGAGAATGAGTGATCGTTGCTGCCTTGAGTTCTGTGTGATCATCAGGCCTCGCCTCAAGATGGCAATTGTAGCCAGAGATGACGTAGCCCAAGTTGCATAGCAGAGTTGCTGTTCTGGAAACACTGTGCTGAGTGACCACCGACCTTCACAATGCTAGTGTGCTTGCAGGCTGTGGCCAGGAGCAGTGTACACGAATAACTGCTGGCTGGTGTCTCATGGCTTGTTTGAGCTCTGGAACACTCAGCATTTGGGGACTTTTGCTATTTAGGTGTTTCCCTTGAAGTTTGGTTACTACTGCCTTAAGGAAATCAGAGAGCATGAAAAACTTGCGTTCTAATTTTTCTTACTCTTTTCCAGGTGCTTCTCAGCTTCACGGGAAAGGGCCTGCTGTACCACGGAAATTGTGACCGCTTCAGAGGCAAGGCTTGCCACTTGGGTCTGGGTGGAATCAGAACGTGCAGGTCTCCCAGGATGTACACTCACTGCGCCCTTTCTGCTGCTTGGTGTTCTTCTGGAGGAGCGTGAGTTCTCAGTGGAGCGCTTCTCGGCACTTCTGATGTGCCTCCCACGGAGGGAGCCGGGCCCTTGCCGCTCAGGAGGTGCAGACTACCCCGTGCTCTGGGCCTTGCAGCTCTGTCGCTAGACGGTTGTTAGAGGGGCAGCTCTAGGCTGGGGCGTGCGCTGGGCTGTGGTGGGAGGCACAGTGTTTACAGGCTCTGGTGGCAGAGCAGTTGGCACACCTGCAGGTGAATCTGCCTGACCCCCTGGCATTTGGTCAGAGTACCTCAGAGCATCCCACTGCTCAGGGGCTCCTGGCTGCAGTAAGCTCCCTGGATGGTCACAGTGCCGCCCCATCCCCAGGCTGTGTGCTCAAGAGGACAAAACCCAGGCCAGAGCCACAGCTGGGAGACCTGCATTGTCCCTGCAAAATACTAAGAACACCTAGGGTGTGCTCTCTGTGGGGGCCAGTTTCTTCTCGGAACATGACAATGAAGCTCTTTCAGAGAAAAAAGACCTTTGTAGATTCAACAATTGTGATAGGATTTTTACAGACACCTATTTTGGGCTCAGTTTTCGTCATTACCATTAAATGCATTGGATAGAAGGGGACTGTTCTTCACACATCATATTATAGGAAGACATAATTCCAGTGCCTTTATGGTGGAGCAGAATTCGACAACACATGTCCATTCAGCCCTCTGAATGGATCTGAGATGAAGACCTTTTTAAAGATATGTCTGTATTGAAGACAAAGCCAGTTTTGAGTTTTTTACACTTGCACATCATTATCTGTGCCGTCCTGACTAGAAGGTTGTCTGGGCCCCCAAATTCCAAGTCCCAGTATAGCCAGGGCTCCCATTTTGTTTTTCCAGAGTTTGTGGAGTTGTACTGCAGAGCCCAAAGCCCTTCATCTCTCTGAGGGTCAAGGATACCAGGGGTCCCAAGTCACAGATAGACATTCCAGTTTGTCTTCTTAGGAATCATTCTTAGGCAGTGCGGCAGAAGCAGGCCTCTGTGAAGTGTCTGCCAGGTAGAAATAGGCCTTGAAGTCCTGGGGCTCTCCAGGCAGTGGGGTTATGTGTCGACTTAAGGGTGATGTGCGGAAGAGCTTGGAGAGTGGATCAGAGAGACTGGGACAGTTACTGCAGAGCTCCTAAGTCACCACTCAACCAGTGGCTGTTTCACAAGGATTTGAGGGCACTTGCCTGTCTTGTGAGGTCTGTGCCACAAGGTGAGTCTGAACTGACTGCTCCAGCTAAGTGATCTGAGGCACGTTGAGAGTATACGGTGTCCTCAGCACATACACCTGTGGGAAAACGGACCGCTCTTGGCTCCTGACTCCCAGGGTACAGCGCCCAGTAACTCATCCTTCATTTAGAGGTTTGCTGGCCTTCCTGGTTTCCCAAGGAGCAAGACCTCTGTCCGCCCTTTGGCCCGGCCTCTGCTCTGACTCCTTTTTTACATAAGAACCAATCTGTGTTTCACATTGGGCTAAGTGGATTCCTTATCCCTTTGTTATATATATTTTTTGCAACTTGGATTTCCAGTTTGTTTACAGAGTAGTCTTAGGTAGTAGCAAAAGAGCCAAAGAAGAGATTTGTATTGCTGAGCTCAAAGCCAAGCAGAGGCCGGCAGTGGAGGCTGAGCAGGGACTCTCCAGGCTTCTCTGCCCATAAACACCCGGGTCCCAGCCCCTCCTTCCTTTCCCTTTGGTGCTCCCTCCTCCCCATGTACCATTGCGCGTGCAGCTGGAGCAGAATACCCTCATTTTTAGGAATCTAGTGATGCCTCTTGCCTCAGGGAAACGTTTCTTTGATGGGGAGTTTGAGATTTCTTTTCCTTGTTTATGCTTTATTTGTGGTAATGAAAGAGCGAATGACTGAACAGCCATGGCAAGGCAGATCTACAGGTGAGGCCGCAGCAGAGGGTGGGGCAGAGCGGCCTCGGGGTCTGGGAGCTGCAGGGGTTTCCTTGGCGCAGCGAAAGTCTCTGAGCACTTACCGGGCGTGGCCGTTTCTTAGGTGTGAGAGGGGCTGTGGCTTTTGTGCAGCGACTATGTTGGTGTTAGGGGTGGTGTGGAGATTGTTAATCTTGTATAAAGCAATTCAATAAATTGTTTCAAGGTTTCCAAAACATTTTTTCTCACTCTTTTCTTTCTACCATGTGGAAGTAGTTCTTCCTGTAGGAGCTGTTATAGATGCAATATCCATTTTGGCTGAAAGCCGAGAGGGAGTGGGGGAAATAAACCTTGCATGCAAAAGAAGAAACGTGGACCGTAAAAGCAGACTCCAGCCACCAGGTTTATTTTCACGCTGTAAATAAACTTCCCTATTAGTTCCCGTTTTCTTATGTTCTACATGAGATACAGAGACCCAGAAATTCGCGTGGTGAATAATCAACTGTTGTGTATACCTAAATACCAATGAGATAATAAGCGAGACTTGTAAAGCACTGAAACTAAGGCTAACAGCAGCACAATCAACTATCAAAGGATTTAAATGCCAGAACTGTGAAACATTCTCTATAGGTGCTGGGACAGTCTGGTTGACAATTAATGTCCACTCCAGCACCGAGGGCTGGACACTTGTGGTTTCTGTTCGCCTTTCCTAGCTTGGAGCCCAGATCTGTCTCATGAGCAGAGTAACTACTGAGGACGCTTCTCTGATGGAAAGTTAGTTTTAAGCCAGAAATCTGGAGAGATGTCATGCCAGGCAGCAGCCCCCACAGGCCCAGGCCTTTGTGGGGCAGAGTGTCACTGTCTGGTGTGCCACCAGTACCCATGCTGCATGGAGTGGGCTTGGCTGCTGTGGTTGGCTTGTCCTTCAGTGGTTTTCAGATTGTGTGCAGTTATCACGAGGAGTTTGTTGCTAGGAGTGTATAGGAAAAGGGAGGAAAAGGCATAGCAGTTGTCCAATCATTGGAGGATGAAGTGGGTCACTCAGGTTGAATGATGGTTGGGATGAGAGTTGCCTGTCTTCAGCCAGTGCCTGTCCCATATGTGGGCTGGACTCTGAGCAGCCTGGCAGCGAGAGTATGTATAAAATGCTTGGCCTGCACCAGGGCTAGGGAGAAGACGACACCAAGGAGGTCACTGCGTCGTAGGAGAGGGCCAGCGTCTGCCGTTATGAAGAGTTGCAAGAGCTGTGCCTACTTCTGCCCAGATACCAAGACCGCCAGCTCCTGGATGGACATATCCTTGTTGACATAGCGGTCATACTGAGCAGGGGTCAGCCTGCCACTCTGCAGGGCCTCTTCAATGGAGAACTTCTTGCCAGACTTCCTGTCGTGTATCACTGAGGACTCCCCATTGGGACCCTTCACTGAGATCTCCTCCCAGTCGCACTCCTGGCTTCTGAGTTTCACGAACATGTTCCAGTCGATGAGCCCGGCACGGTGGGCTTCCTCCGGGGACAGCTCGCGGCCTGTGTCAGGGTGGATGACTACGATGGAGCGCCGCAGGTGGTTCTCCCGCTGCTCCCGCTTGACGGCCACGGATCCCAGGCGCTTCTGCAGCTCATCGATCTCGAGGTCTTTGTCCTTGGAGAGCCTCTTGAGGTCATCCAGTTCCCTCTCCAGGGACCACAGTCTGGAGTCATGGCTGGTCCCAGAGTCCGCCACAGTCATGTTCCGCAGGTCTCGTGTTTCCGTCACTGCCATGTCAATTTCCGATTGGAGCCTTCGGGTCTCCAGCTGCAGGTTTTGCCTCTCCAGCTGTAATTTGTGGTTCTCTTCCCTTAGAAAGTCTAGTTCCTTGGATGACTTGGAGTTATGGAATTCCAGCTCCGAAAGCCTGGCTTCCAGCCGGCTCACCTCAACGTCCAGCTCGCGCTTGCTGTGGCTCTCCTCCTCCAGGCTGCTCTTGAGCCTCTGGATCTCTTGCTCGGTGTCGCCCTTCTCCACCTGGACACTCTCGGAGAGCACCACCTTCTCCTTGACCTCTGCCTTCTCCAGTGCAGCCAGTTTCCTCCGGAGGGTCTCGAGCTCACCCTCCAGGAGCTGCCGCCGGTGCTGCTCTTCTTCCAGCTGGAGTCGGAGCAGGGCATGCTCTCGCGCCTGTTGCGGGTCCTGCTGCAGCACCACCTTCTGCTTATGGGTTACCTTCTGATGGGCCTCAGCTTCTTCCTGTTCCAGCGCTGCCAGCCGCTGCTGCAACCGCTGCACCTCGCGCTCGGCCTCCCTGCGGGCCTGCCGCTCGCGCTCCAGCTCCTCCAGCTGCCGCTCAAGCTCAGTGCGCCGGCGCTGCAGCCGCCGCAGCTCTGCCCGCAGCTTGTCAATCTGCCGCAGCTCCATGTCGATGCTCTCGGCAAAGGCGCTCACCTCGGCCCGCAGGCCTGGCTCCTCCTCATACCTGACTACCTCCTGCTGCACCACCCTTTCCTTCACCCGCGAGAGCTCCTCCTCTTTCCGGGCGATCTGCTCTTCCTGGGAAGCTCGCTCTCTCTCCAGATCCACTTGCTTCTTCTGCTCCTCTGAGAGCTTTGCCCTCAGAGACGCCACCTCCTCCTTGGTTTGAGGGTCTTCTTGGAATTGGAGGATCTCCTGGACCACCTCTTTGGTCTGGACCTGGGGTTTGGTGTCTTTCAGGGCCTGGATTTCCTTTTTCAGCTGGTAGATCTCTAAATCACACCTTTCAATCAGTCTGGTCTTGTCCACGATCTCCTCCCTGAGCCGCTGAAGCTCCTTCTCCATCTCGGGGTCAGTCTTGTACTTAATGACTTCCTTAGTCACCTCTTTGACTTCCACCTGGGGGCCTCGCCTCCTGAGGGCCTCCAGCTCACTCTGGTAGCTCTGGAGCTGCTCCTCAGCACCCCGGTACTTTCGCTCCTGCTCCACAAGCTCCAGGCGGAGGTTCGCCACTTCACTCTCCGCCTTGGGGTCTGGCCGCACGATCTCCCGCACCTTCTCTTGCACCACCACTTTGGCATTCTCCTCCTCCAAGGCCCGTATCTTTCGGAGCAGCTCTGTCTTCTCCCTCTGGCTAGCGCGAGCCTTGGCAGCCTCGTCCTCGTATTGGCGGGTGAGATCGCTGACCTCCCTCTCGGTGGCCGCGTCCTTCTCCACCTTGAGCACCTCCTTGACGGTGATCTTGCCCTCGGCCATGGCCCGCTCCTTCTCTAGCCTCTTGAGCTTGTCCTGGAGGAAGCTCAGCTCCTCCTCCTGTTTCTCCGTGAGCTGGCCCTGGCGCTGGTGATCCTCCTGTAGCTGCTGGTACTCTGCCTCCAGCTGGGGATCATTCTGCAGTTTCACCACCTCTTTCTCGGTGACCTTCTCCTGCGCCCGGCTCTTCTCCTTAGCCAGGGCGGCCACACGCTGCTGCAGGAGGAGCACCTCTGCCTCCCGGGCGCCCTTCTGCCGCCTCAGTGCCTCCAGCTCCTCCCGCAGCTGCAAGACCTCATCTGCCTGGGCCCTGTCAGGCTCAATGCGCAGGACCTCCTTGACCACGTACTCCTGCCCTCCGTCCCTGGTCTCCTGCTCCAGGGCATGCAGCTGCAGCTGCAGTGCGTCCAGCTCCTCCTGCAGCAGCTGGTTCTTGTGCTGCTCCTCTGCCAGCGTCCGCTGCAGCTGCTGGAAGCTCTCCTCCAGCACCGGATCCGGCACCTTCTTGAGCACCTCCTTCCTCACCACTGATTCCTGAGGCCCCTGATTCCTCAAGGTCTGGATTTCTTCCTGGGTGCTCTTGACCTCGTTCTCCAGCTGCTGCCTCCGCTCAGTCTCCTCATCCAGTTCCTTCCTGATCTTCCACACCTCCTCCACTCCAGAGTCCGGCCTGTTCCTTTGCAGGGTCTCATGGGTCACTTCTACTTCCGGCTGCTGTGACGGAGAAGACAAGACAAGGTTAAAGCCAGGCTCTGGCAGCACATATGGGGCCTGTCCCCACCTGGTCAGAGTGGCTGTCCTGTGGTCCCCAAGGGACTCCCTCAGCGCCAGTTCATGTTAGTTGTAGAGTTCTAGGGTTACTTTCAAAAATGATCAAACAACTAGTTTGGGGTTTTTTTAAATCAGGTAAAACATTTTTGAGCTGTGGAAGAGTTTAAAATGAAACCACGGTCTCCCACCTCTGGTCCCCTTCCTAGGGCTTGTCTGTCAGCCTTGGAGATGCTATCTGTGCTCACACAAGCATGTCTGTCTGTAGTATGCACCATGTGTTTATCTTTCCTGCACAAATGGTATTTTTGCTGTGTGCCCTGCTGCTGACTGCACTTACAGAGCTCATTCCAGCTTAGCACAAAGAGTGCTGCTTCAAGATTTACCAGCAGCATAGTTTCCACTCTCTGGACAGAGCGCAATTTAGCCCATTGCTGATGAAGAGTGAACTGCTTCCAGTGTCTTGCTATTAAAAAACAATGCTGTCATCAACATCACGGACTTCAGAAAATAACATTCACTTTCTTTTGTTTCTTTCTCTTTTTTTGAGACAGAGTCTCGCTCTGTTGCCCAGGCTGGAGTGCAGTGGCGCATTCTCAGCTCCCTGCAGCCTCCACCTCCTGGGTTCAAGCAATTCTCCTGCCTCAGTCTCCTGAGTAGCTGGGATTACAAGCATGCGCCACGACGCCCAGCTAATTTTTGTATTTTTAGTAGAGACAGAGTTTTACCATGTTGGCCAGGCTGGTCTCGAACTCCTGACCTCAGGTGATCCGCCTGCCTCGGCCTCCCAAAGTGCTGGGATTACAAGCGTGAGCCACCATGCCCAGCTGAAAATAGCATTCACTTTCAGCAGATGTTTATTGAGTTGAATAAGTTCTCATGTCACTATAAGCATTGGCTTGGGCCAGTCTTTGCACTGGCCCTGCCCAGAAACGTTAGCAAGGGGACACTTCCATCAATTCACAGACCATTTCTCTAAGACAGAGTCTGTGTTTGTCACCTGTTAGAATAGCTTGAAGTAGAATTTCTTACTAAGATCAGTTACCTGTCTCAGGAGATTCAGAGCAAACTCCAGATTCTGCAGCCTCTGTCTGTTGATGGCATAAACTTCAGTGAACTTGGCGGCAAGTGCTGCTTCCTGCAGAGAAGAGGATTTAGGAGAGCGGTCAACAAACAGGTGTCAACAGGGTAAGCAACAGAGAGCTAGACAGCGTGGACGTGGTTCTTGAGAAGTGTGGAATTTGGGGGTAGAGGCATAGCTCTTGCCCACTCCTGCCTGGAGTTAGACTGTAGCCTCACCGGTGGAGAGAAAACTGGATCTCGAGGCAGAAGATCCAGGCGAGGGTCTTGGCCACACTGACTTTGAGCAAGTCTTTCTGCCTCTTAGAGCACCAGTGTTCTCTCTTGTGTGTACAGGAGACTAATATCAGCCCTCCACTGTACTTACTGAGGTGAGCAAAACAGGAACGTCCCAGATCCATGGTTCTGACCCTGACACTTCTGTTCAACTGTGTTTTCAAAAATTTTTATTTCTTAAAAGACAGAATCTCTTTCACTCAGACTGAAGTGCCGTGGTGTGATTGCAGCTCACTGCAGCCTCCCAAGTAGCTGGGACTACAGGTTTGCACCACCAGGCCTGGCTAATTTTTTTGTAGATGTGAGGTCCTGCTTTGTTGCCCAGGCTGTTCTCGAACTCCTGGGCTCAAGCAGTTCTCCCACCTCGGCCTCCCAAAGTGCTAGGATTACAGGCATGAGCCACTGCGCCCGGCCTTGCTGTCTTTCTAGGCATATTGATGTCACTGCCCTAGAACAAGTTCCTCATCTTCTCTTACCAAACCTGTTTGCACGCAGGAGGGCTCTCAGCGGCTTCCCTGTTGTGTATGCATCTCTGCGGCCAGCACGTGATACCGTGCTCCCTGGGGAGCAGGGCAGCTTGGCCTCCACCTCAGTCCCGAGGCCGCCCGGCCCACAGAACTCACCTCTTCCTTCACTTTGGCAGCAGGAGATTGGAGCCTGGCTCTCTTGCTCACGTGGCTGCTCCTTCCATTCTCCAAGTCGAGAAGAGACCTTAGTTTTTCTGCTTCTAACTCATAGTCCTGCATGAGAGAGAGACATGGCAGAGGGGAGATTAAAACAGCTGAGAAGAGACGGACATGTTCCTGTACGCCTTCCAGCTGACCCAGACCTGCCCTGTGCCATGTGCTGGTTTTGTAATCTGCATGGGTCTTCCTCACAGCTGCACCCTGTAGTGATTGCCAGGAGGTTTTGGGAATTACTGATACCTCAGCAGTACATAGTGCCATCACTCAGTAACATATGAGACAAGAAGAAGGACCCCCCGAATTCCCCTCCCAGCCTTCCTACATGCCTAGAGATTTTCACATTCTGCTGCTGCTTTTAACATTGTACCATAACCCTGTCTCTCCTTGCCACCACCTCTTCTCATGTTTACCAGCTTGCTGACTTTATAATCCATCAGGTGGATGTGTGCTGATTCACGCAGCTTTCCCCTTCCACTGGACACCGGTCCTTTCCAGCGTACTAGTTTTGCTATTGTAAATAGTGCTGTTGCAACAATTTTGTTTATCCTGCATTTTTTTTTTTTTGTATTTTTTCCTTAAGGATAAATTACCCCAAAGAGTTTACTGCTTCAGAGTATAAAACCCTTTTACAGCATTCCATGTCTAGTACCATGCTGTTTTCCCAAAAGCCTGTGCCAGTTTGCACAGCAGCCGGCAGTGCCTCGGATGGCCAGCTCTACCCCCATGTGCCAGGGCCGGTGCTTGCTGCTTCTCTGACCAGGGGACGGTAGAACAAGGCCCCTGCTGTTTGTGCTTTGGGCAGAAGTTTCCCGGCTCACCTTTACAGCTTGCTGGTACTGCTGGGAATTGGCACAGATCTTCTGTACTTCCTGCTCCCTACTTGCTATCTCATCTAGCAGGTTCTGTAAGACAGAGTTTAAAAATCAAAACTAACTGGAAAAAAATTTTAAAAAGCAACCATGGATGCAGTAGCTGGAAATCTCAGAATCTGAATTTATTCTTCTGTAGCACAAAGTATGATGAATGGCTCCCTTGTATACGTTTTTATTCATTGCAAAAGGCAGTTCTTTTTTTTTTTTTTTTTTTTTTTTGAGACAGTCTCACTGCATTGTCCAGGCTGGAGTACAGTGGCGCGATCTCAGCTCACTGCAACCTTAGCCTCCTGGGTTCAAGCAATTCTCCTGCCTCAGCCCAAGTAGCTGGGACTACAGGCTCCTGCCACCATACCCGGCTAATTTTTTTTTGTATTTTTAGTAGAGGTTGGGTTTTCACTATGTTGGCCAGGCTGGTCTTGAACTCCTGAACTTGTGATCTGCCTACCTCAGCCTCCCAAAATGCTGGGATTACAGGCGTGAGCCACCGTGCCCAGCCACAAAAGGCAGTTCTAAGGCTCTGTGAAGAAGGGCCAAGATCATTATCTCTGCTAGGAAACAAATGTTTACTGATGATTTGGACCACCAGACACTGTTCTGCTCTCTGACTTAGATTATCTCATTTAATCTTCAAACGATGCCAGGAGGTAAGCATCGTGACCTCCAGCTTATGAGTGAGGAAAGTAAAGCTTCCGAGGTGGGGATGTGGCTGATGGGGTGGACCTGGGATTTGCATCTCAGTCATTGGCTTCCCGTGTTCCTCCCTCACCCCAAGGCACTGCGTCGGGCATGGGGGAGGCAGGAGTCCCAGCTTTGAAAATGGGGTTTTCCCCACAAAGGCGGCTCCTCATTCTGTAGCTGTTCACTCACATAGCCAACCCACGCCAAGCATCCATTCTGCACCAGGCCCTGTGCGGGGCACTGAGCTGGGAGAAGTGAGCGACACACTCGGTTCTTGTTCTCAGAGGGTTGAGTGTTAGGAGCTTGAGCTGAGGCCCAGGGAGGACATAGCTGTGGCAGGCCTCTGCCCTGCTCCACCTCCTGAAGGCTTGGCTCCCCAGAAAGGGGCTTGCTGACCTCTGACCCTCCCTTGCCAGTGTGTGCCTGGGGCTGCAGAAGCGGCCGTCTCACCTTCTGGTTCTTCAGCTTGGTCTCCATCTGGCTGAGGCTGTCTGTCTCCTGGGGCTCGTAACTGGGGATGCTGGCTAGGAACTGCAGCACGTGGTCATGGCCGCGGCGGAAGTCCTCGTAGGCCGCCTTGGCACTCTGTAGGCTCTGCGCCCTGTCAAGGCAAAGCGTTCAGGCCTCAGCCACAGCAAGCAGATGCCTCACGGAGCCCTCATTTTTTTAAAAAAAGCGGGAAACAACCAAATGTAACAACTAGAAATACCCCAGGTGTCTCCCACAAAGGGTGGGTGGTAATTAGGGAACGTCAGGTTGCATTGTGGAGAACCAGGTGGGTCCATATACATTGACTTGCAGAGATGCCCATTGTGGATTACAGGACCCAGGTAAGCATGACTCAAAGGAGAGACCACAGGGCCGTCAGAAAATCTGACGAACTCACCAAAAAGAAAAAACAGCAAGATCTGTGGGACGTGGCTAAAGCATTGCTTAGAGGGAATTAGATCGCATTCTCAGAAAACAAAAATGGCCACCACCTACAGCACCCTCACCTGCGCTCCACCTGCTGGCGCAGGTTGTTGAAACGCTGGCCCAGCTTGTGCACCTCGGCCTCCTGGCGCTCCAGGTCTGGGCAGTGCTCCTGGAAGCGGCTGGCCAGTGTGCTCGAGCACTGCTTGGCCGCCTGCAAGTTCTGCTCCACCTCACCCAGGAGGGACTTCTGGGCCTGTAACTCAGAGGCCATGGCCTGGTGGGGCAGAGGAGGAGACGGCGGTGCTACGGCCAGGTGACAACCCCAGAGCTCCCAGAGCTCCCAGAGCCAGGTGACAACCCCCCCAAAGCCCCTGGGCCACTGGCTGTAGGAGGGTGGGCAAGGCCACAAGTAGGAAGGACCGGAGCCTTGATCTGTACATCCCAAACCTGGGTCACTTCTGCCATCTTGTTTTATTACAATGAACAAAGCTCCGAAAAACTAACTTCTAAAAACCCCGCAGCAGGCAGCTCGTGCCCTGCACTAGAACAGCCTGCCACTAGTCATGAGGCTGTGGCAAAAGCAAGTCGTGAGATGGGAGTGTGAATAAGGGGCCTCAGGTCACAGACTTGAATGTTTCCTATGCTCAGGCAATGTGGGAAGGGGGCCCGTGGCAACTGCGAGGTAAGCAGGCCGAGGAGGCAGCTGCTCCTCTGCCCACTGACTTGCCCTCTGGGCTGCAGCCCAGGATGCCAGCTCTGCTCAGCAAGAGATACTGGGAACATGGATTGTTATGTGCTTTATGTGTTTTTTTTTGTTTGTTTGTTTTTTTTTAAAGAGATAGGGTCTTGCAACATTGTCCGGACGGCTGGACTTAAACTCCAGGGCTCAAGCAATCCCGCCCCAGCCTCCTGAATGGCTGGTGTTACAGGCATGTGCCGCTACACTTGCTATTGCAGATACTTGATCTTAAAATGCTGGCACCCGAAATCCCGTAAGTCATACAGATCCTGTGAATAGCTCGGATTTGTACTGCGGGCCTCCATTTGTAGTTCCCAATTTGGGCATTCCAAACCCGGGGAGACTGGATGCTGGTGTCCTCGTCTGTCCAGACGGGGCGGGTGGATGTGCCTGATGCCCTCACCTGCTCAGAGAAGGACTCCCAGGACTTGGGCCCTAGACTCACCGCCAGCTCCTGCCCCTTGCTGTCCAGGACACGGCTGCTCTCAGGCACTGTGTCATCCTGATTCAGATGGTTCTCATGTGTGGCCAGCAACTCCCAGCCCTGCTGCAGGCTCTTCTCCAGGCGGTTGGCCACATCAACCCTGAGGACACCAGTCAGGCGTCAGGGGATGCCCACCTGGCCCCCTGACCCCCACCCCAACCTCCATGCTGCCTGTCTGCCACCCACTTCTCCTGGGCCAAGTCCAGCAGCTGCACGAGATGCTTGTATTTCCGGTTGGTGTCCTCCACCCGGGTCCTCAGCAGGGGTGTGGTGCCACTGCCTGGGAGGGCCTGGATGAAGGCTTCGCCCTCAGCTGTGCTCCGTGTCTTCTCAGGTTCAATCCGCAGTAGCTCGTTGGTGATGTTCTGTGGGGACCAGGGCCCCTCAGTTTTGGACACAGCCAGGCAGCCCCTTCCCCTGAGGATGTACCCAGGGTGGGCACAGATTCCCACATCAGGCACAGTGGAAGCAGCTGGAGAGGCCTGGCACACTCTGGGGCTCTGACCTGGCATCGGGACCCCAGCCTGAGGGCTGCATTTTTCACGAGCATCACAGGGAACCGCTGAGGTGGACTGGACTAGTGACACCAGAAGCACCCAGGCAGCTGCTGGGCCTGTGCTGTTCTCAGCACTGCACGCGGACGCTTCTGTTTAATCTTTGCGGCAACCCTGGGAGGTGAGTACTACGACTCCACCCAGTCACGGGTGGGGGCGTGACGACTCCCAGCAGCTTAGGAAGGGACTTGTGGGGTCAGGCTACACCCGAGACTGGCATCCTCTCGCCCCGACTCGGCCCTCACTGTGAGGCTCCATCAGAGGCTATGGCACTTCTCCAATCCCAGATCCTCTTCTGTAAAATTGGAGTGCTACTCACTGCCTCAGAGGGCTGCCTTGAGGATGTGGGAGACTTTGTATAGGAAAGGAGGTGGGGGGTGGTGGCCCCACCACGTCCCCCCTGGCATCAGCTCACCCTGTCCTTGCCACTGCCCTGCGAGCAGGGCCAACCCATCCTACTGAAGACACTGAGGCCTGGAGTTTATAAATATAAACGCTAACGTGTTTGCGGTCAAGCCAGCCGGTGACCCAGTCCTGGGGAATTCCACAGCCCATGTGCCATGCCAGGTGTCAGATCGACAAGCTGTGCAGGAACAATGCAAGTCTTGCCAGCTTTCTCCTGGGGAAGTAATGACAGCAGCCCTGCCACCTCCATGACTCGGGACCCGGTTACATGCAGCAGGCTGTCCCTGTCAGACACCTGCAGTGAATGTCCCAAGACTCCATGGGGAAAAGACCTCAAATAGGGGCCCCTGGGGGCCAGTGCAGGGCTCCCCCAGCCCCACCTGTGCTCCTGACCCGCAGGTACCTTGAGGTCCTTGGCCCGCTCGGCACTGTCCTGCACAGCCCGGCCTTGCTCCAGTGGTGGCCGCAGGATCCCTGTGATGGCCTTCTCCTGCCGGGCCAGGTCGCTGGCCACCTTGTCCAAGCCAGCCAGCAGCTGCCGCCCCTGTAGGTCAGAGGCATCTGTGGAGGGAGGGAGGACACAGGCAGGTGTCACAACGGGCCAGGGGTGTGAGGCCCAGGGATGGACCTAGGCAGCCAGCCCCCTGCCATCTCATCCACAGCACAGACCCTGGTCCAGCCCCTCCTCCCCGGTATCCCCAGGGCCTCAGGCAAGTGGCCGTGGCACCCACCTCTGGGATTCTCAGTCTTCAGCACCTCATACCGCTGCTGCAGCGTGCGTTTGCTCCCAGCTGCCTTCTGCCGCACGCTCCGGTACTGGCTGCCCAGGCTGTGAGGATAGAAATGAGCTGGGAACCTGGGCAGCCCACCACCCCCTGCACCCACAGAGGCGGGACTGCAGACTCTGGCTGGGCAGACACCCCAGAGGAGCCTGACAGCTCCATAGATGCAGACAGCAAGTGCTCACTGTGGCACTGGCCTTTCCGTGCTCCTGGGCTCAGAACTCTTCTCCCTCCTTCCCTCCTCCTCTTTCGTAGGAAGTCTTACTACCTAAAATTGTCTGTCCAATAATCTCCACCAAGATGTTACCTCTGAGGGAGCATACACAGTAGGTGCTCAATAAATACTTAATAAATGAAGGCATTCCTTGAATCATCCACTCATTCAGCAAGGAGTTCCTGGGCACCTACTTTGTACCAGGTACTGAACTAGGCCCTGGAGAGAGGAAATTCAAGGAGCCCAGGCCCAACGAGACTGATGCATACGCTAGTCACTTAATAAAAAGCGGTGCGTGCAGTGGAAGAAGGTGCCTGGGAGCAAAGAGGAGGCAGCCCTTATCCCAGCTGAGTCCCCCAGCCGAAGTGCTAGGGTCTGCAGGTACAGGGAGCAGTGTGTGCGGGAGCCAGGGGCCCTTAGAAACTGCTTAGAAACTCGTCAGGGGGCCAGGACGAAGCCCAGAGCTGGACATTCATGTTCAGCAAGTCAGCTGTCCCACGATCTGCCCCTCTCCTGCATGAACCTCCAAGGGGGTGCAGATGGAGAGTGTCAGTGACCCCCCCGCTCCCCACAGGCTGAGTCCAAATCCCCAGGGCTATGAATGGGGCCTGAGAGGCCCTGGGGGTGGGACTGGTCCATGCAGGCTCTCGCCTTTGCCCTTGTACCTGTCAGCCAGAGCCAGGGCCTCAGGGTCTGTGGGGGGGATCACAAAACAGACGGCCGGAGCAATCAGCTTGTTCCCAGCGCTGTCCATGAGCTCCCAGCTCTCCCCGTTGTTCTTCTGCAGGGTGTAGCTGTAGCCCCGCGAGATCAGGCCCTGGCGGGGGCAGGCCGCACAGTCAGGATCCCGGGAGGGCGTGAGTGCCTGGGAGCCCGGTTGCCATCTCACCCCGGACTCCTGGACCTGGGGAGCCCCGGCTCATCCCTTGGACCCTCCCCGTAGAGTGGGGAGGGGCATGCAGGAGAAGCACATATGTTGAGGCTGCCAGCCCAGCAACCCACCTCCATTTCCGTTTGGGGAACCTTCCCTCCCAATTCCCAGTCCCTGTGGTCTCTCCTCCATTCCCAAGCTCCAGATGGACACGTAACTTGAACCTGGCCAATGACTGGCATTCCCCAGCCACAGTCATTGGTATAGGGTGGACCCTGGCGTTCCCTGGCCACAGTGATTGGTGTAGGATGGACACGTGACTCACAGTGGGCCAATGAGAACCTGGCCTGGGACTTCTGAGGAGGGACTGGGGTTGCTAAGCTGGTGGAACACAAGGCGAGGGCAGCCGAGGTCGGGGCGGCGTAGGGGTGCCAGTTGGCCTGCACGAGGGGAAGGGTTGGCAGAGTGACACCAACCACGGAGACAGGCACAGGCTCCTGAGAACGGCGCCTGAGGCCCCAGATCCAACCATGTTACCCCAAAGATCTTGTAGTGATGTGAACAGAGGAGCTGGCCCCGCGCACCTGCTCCCCCTCAAAGTCACAGAGTGCCTCCACGGGGATGGGCTTGAGCGGAGTCTCCCGGCGGTACTTGAGGGGCACCACCTGCTGGCCTCGCTTCTGCAGCCCCCGCACCACGTCCTCATACTTGTCCAGCACCTTCTCCTGGTCCTGGAGAGAACGGGGTCAGGGGCCCGGGTGAGACCAACAGCCTTCCCCCTGGTGGGAGGACGCCGAGCAGGGGCTGGGTTCAGCAGGTGGGGTACTGTGGAGGGGCCTGTACAGGGCTGAGGGCAGGCATGGTATAGAGGGTCCCCCGACCCCCGGGCCAGCAGGGGTCCTGGGCCATCGCTCACATCCAGCTCCCGCAGCAGCAGCTCAATCTGGTACTGGTCCTTGAAGTCAGGGCCATACTTCTGGTTCAGGTCCGAGTCCACCTTGCGCAGCAGCTCCTTAGCGTCCTTCACGTCTTTGTGAAACTAGGGGAAAAGGTGGCTCTGTTACAGCCAGGAAACCACTAGAAGCACCTGGGCTTCTGTCCGAGGCTTCAAGCTCATCCCTCAGGCGGAGCTGGGCCTCCGGTTCACCTGGAGTCCAGCATGGGACCCTGTGCTGAGCCTGAGGCTCCTCTGCGTGGAGACAGCCCCACCCTCCCTGAGCTGGCTCCTTAGGGGCCTCACTGGGAGAAGCCAGGTCCCTTCCCACCCATCCACGAGATGCCACCTCTGTGACATGTTTTCTTGGATATATCAGTAAGTCTTGAGGTGTCTTTGATTCAGTTCCTCTCTCTGTACTAGGAACACCCAGACTTAATACTATAGCTTCTTTCTAGGTTTTGATAATAGCCTCCCCTTTTTGTTCTCGAAAATTCTCTTGCCCATTCTTCAGTCTATCAACTCTTGGGTCACTGTCAGCTATCCCCTGGGCTGAGCACATGGGCTGCAGCCATGAACAGGACCTGAAGCCCCCACCGTGCGGCTCAGACAGTGAATGAGGAGTGACACAGCGTCGCCCACATCCAGCTTTCCCCAGACGCCTCAATCCTAAGAATTACCCACAGCTTCTTAAGAACTCTCATTCCTCTGGAAACAGACAAGTGTCCAGCCACAGATGAGTGGATAAACACAGTGGTCTAGCCATACAATAGGATATGATTCAGCCATAAAAAGGGGTGAAGCACTGAAAATGCTACAACACGGATGAACCCGGAAAACATGATGCTCAGTGAGAGAAGCCAGACACAAAAGGGCAGAGATTACATGATCCCACTGATTCTTCATATTCGTTCTAGATGTGAAACATCTGGAACAGGCAAGTCCATAGAGACAGCAAGAAGACTAGAGGTGACCTGGGGCTGGGGGAGCGGGAATGGAAAACTTACTGCCTAATGAGTACAGGGTTGTTTGGTTTTTTTTTTTTTTGAGGCGGAGTCTCACTCTGTCGCCCAGGCTGGAGTGCAATGGCGCGATCTCAGCTCACTGCAACCTCTGCCTCCTGGGTTCAAGCAGTTCTCCTGCCTCAGCCTCCCATCTGGGACTACAGATATGGGCCACCACGCCTGGCTAACTTCTGTATTTTAGTAGAGATGGGGTTTCATCATGTTGTCCAGGCTGGTCTTGAACTCCTGATCTCAGGTGATCCACTCACCTCGGCTTCCCAAAGTGCTGGAATTACAGGCATGAGCTACCGTGCCCGGCCAGGGTATAGGGTTTCTGTTTGGGGTGATGGAAAGTTTTGCAAGTAGATGGTGGTGATGGTTGCACAACATTGTGAATGCAATGAATGCCACTGAATTGTACACTTAAAAATGCAAACTGGCCTGGTGCGGTGGCTCACGCCTGTAATCCCAGCACTTTAGGAGGCCGAGGTGGGAGGATCACCTGAGGTCAGGAGTTCGAGACCAGCCTGACCAACATGGCGAAACCCCGTCTTTACTGAAAATACAAAAATTAGCTGGGTGTGGTGGTGGGCACTTGTAATCCCAGCTGCTGTTCAGGAGGCTGAGGCAGGAGAATCACTTGAACCCAGGAGGCAGAGGTTGCAGTGAGCTGAGATGGCACCACTGCACTCCAGCCTGGGTGACAGGGCAAGACTCTCTCAAAAAAAAAAAAAAAAAAAAAAAAAAAAAGGCAAATTTTGTTTTATGTATCTGCATGTATATTATACATTTTAACAAAATTAAAATCCCACACACTCACCCTGGGCCCCATGTGACCTGGGGAATCAGACTCTGGCCCTGGTCCTCAGGGAAGATGGACAGGGGCCGGCAAACTTGGGACATGTCTGCACATGCCATCAGAAGCATGGGTGCTGGGGGCCTGGGATGGCTGCCCCACAAGGCTCCTGGACCAAGCAGCACGAGGCCACACATGAGCCAGGTAGGCACTGAGCGCTCTCAGAGAGTAGCACCCTCGGTGCTGGGGGCACTCCCAGGAGAGGTAAGTACCTGGTGGTAGTCCTCCATGTACTTGAGGTGGCTCTCCTCGCAGATGAGCAGGTTCAGGTACTCCTTCCAGTCTGCGTGCACAGCCTCCATGTGCGCCTGCCAGGAAAAGAAGGGGCTGGTCACCACTGGGCAGGTACCGCAGACACCAAGGGAGGGACTGCTGGGATATTGGGCTGGGGCATGGCGGGGGAGGGAGGCTTCTGGCATCTGTGTGGGTGTGGCTACCACAGGGGTAGCCAGCTTCTGCTCAGGAGTGGGAGGAGGAGAGAGGGGTCACGTCAAGGAGCCAAACAGGGATGCCACATATGGATGCCCAGGCTGTGCGGTGCACAAGGGGCAAGTGGGGGCTGTGGTGCCTTCAGCAAATCTGTACAAAGGTACTTTCATGGACCGAACAGTGTCCCACCAAATCCATGACCCTGGCCAGGCATGGTGGCTCACGCCTGTAATCGCAGCACTTTGGAGGGCCGAGGCGGGTGGATCACCTGAGGTCAGGAGTTTGAGACTAGCCTGGCCCACATGATGAGGCCCTGTCTCTACTAAAAATACAAAAATTAGCTGGGTGTGGTGGTGTGCGCCTGTAGTCCCAGCTACTTGGGAGGCTGAGGCAGGAGAATTGCTTGAACCCAGGAGGTGGAGGTTGCAGTGAGCCAAGATTACACCATTGCACTCCAGCCTGGGCAACAACAGCGAAACTCCATCTCAGGCGGGGTTGGTGGGATTGTGGGGGTTGGGAAGAATGTGACCTTATTTGGGAATAAGATCTTTGCAGATGTCATTAGCTAAGGATCCTGAAATTAGGGTGAGCCCTAAATCCACTGACTGACATCCTTATAAGAAGAGAGAACACAGAGAGACATGGGGAGAGAAGGCCATGTGAAGACAGAGGAAGGGACTGGAATGATGCAGCCACAAGCCAAGGGCTGCTGGCAACCCCCAGAAGCCGGAAGAGCAAGGAAGGCACATGTCCTGGAGCTTCCAGAGGGAATGAGGCCCTAAGATACCTTGATTTCAGACTTACAGCCCACAGACCTCTGAGAGAATGAATTTCTGTTGTTTAAAGCCACTAAGTTTGTTTTAACTTGTTGCAGCAACTCTAGGAAACTAATACAGACCCCACAGGGGCTTCAGAAGTCCAGGGGCTGAGGGCAGAAGTGTCAATGGATCAGGATAAATGGAGGAGGCAGAGTCAGACACAGCAAGATAGAGACAGACAGACACAAGATTCAGCTTGCAGGACCCCCAGCTCCGGGGTCTGCCCGAGCTCCAGGCGGCCCACAGGCAGAGGCCGACCAGAAGCCACCCTGGGGGAGGTGTCTGGTCTCAGGGTGCACGAACCTCAATGGAGTTCCTCCCGGGGTGCTCGGCCACCAGCAGCTGGTCGCCTTCGCTGTGCAGTTTGTTGATTCTCTCCTCTTTGGCCTCCAGGTTCCGGTTGATGAAATTCTGCAGTGAGGGGCAGTGGAGGGGCCTCAGTGCCCAGCCTGGCGGTCC
Organism: Pongo abelii; assembly: GCF_028885655.2. Taxonomy (NCBI): domain Eukaryota; kingdom Metazoa; phylum Chordata; class Mammalia; order Primates; family Hominidae; genus Pongo; species Pongo abelii. The sequence goes on from NC_072003.2 coordinate 5,098,952, forward strand.
CGTGCTCCTTTCAGGGCTGCCTCCTCCCTGACGCCCCAGGCCCCCAGCACCCACCTCATACTGGCGCCGGCGGCTGGGGTAGTCGAGGTTGCGGTCACTCCAGTCGTACTGCATGCGGCCCTTGGCCTGCTGGTCCAGCCAGTACAGCTCATTGGTGCAGCGCTGCATGTAGTCCTGCAGCGAACTCAGGTGCTGCTGCCGGGCCTGTGATGCTGCCTGAAGGGGCCGGGGCAAGGACAGGGCTGCGTCCTCAGCCCACTGCCACTGCTCGCTTCCTTCCCTACCTCCTGCAGGGCCCAGCTATGGCTGGCCTGAGGACAAGCCCAGCTTAGCCACGTCCAGCACAGGCGCCCTTAGACAAGTCACCTGAACCCCTGAAACTCACTCATTCATTCATTCATTCAGTAAATGTTTACTGAGCATCTACTACATGCTGGACATGGCTCCAGGCACTGGGGATACAGCAGTGAACGAAACACACAAAACCCTTACGGAACTGACATTTTTGTGAAGGCTTAGTTTGCCCATCTGTAAATGGGGAAGATGACAGTCCTGACCTCACTGCGCACAGAGACTGGCATATAGTTGGTGCTCAACAAATATCAGTGACTATAGCTTCTACTTTTATCTGTATCATGATCGTCTTATAGAGGGCTGAAAGGAAAGCACCACTGTACGTCTGAGAAGCGGGGCTGCAAGGGAAAGGAGGGATGTTTGCATTTGGGTACATGGGGCCCTCCACGAGCCAGCACTGCGCGACGAACTTCTGCAACATTGACTCATTTCATCCTCAAAGCGACCCTATGAGACAGGAACACGTAGGAACTCCATTTCTCAGATGACGAAACTGAGGCTCCCAGAGGCTAAGTAACCCGCTCAAGGTGTCACCACTAACACTAAGGAGCAGAGGCAGCATGGCTCCTTACAGCGACACAATGCTGCCTCTGTATTCTCTGAGATGTCTGAAACACTGGCAACAAGGAAGCATTTGCATAACACTCATGCAATTTTTAAAAGAATGCATTCTTTAAAGGTTTGGGAAGGAAAATGGAAAGCTTTTGTATAGAAAGCAAGTGGCATCATACTTGGCACACAGCAGATAATAAAGAAATAAGCAGGACAGGCTGTACTCCTGGGGTCTGTTAGGGTTTTTCCTGAACAACCAGGACAGACCTGGCAGCCGCTCAGGAAAAGGCTGGGGCACATCTCTTCCCACCTCAACCCCTCTCCTGATTGAAATGTTTACTGCACGCCTTTCTTTTTTTTCTTTTTCTTTTTTTTTTTTTTTTTAGGCAGGGTTTTGCTCTGTTTCCCAGGCTGGAGTGGAGTGGCACGATCTCAGCTCATTGCAGCCTCCACCTCCTGGGCTCAAGTGATCCTCCCACTTCAGCCTCCCAAGTAGCTGGGACCACAGGCATGCTACCAAGCCCAGCTAATTTTTAAATTTTTTGTAGAGCTGGAGTCTCACTATGTTGCCCAGGTTGGTCTCAAACTCCTGGGCTCAAGTGATCCTCCTGCCTCTGCCTCCCAAAGTGCTAGGCGTGAGCCACCATGCCCGGCTGCCTATGTCATTTTTAAAAGAATACATCCTTATCCCCCCAACTCCAAGCTTCCCCTCCTCTCCTCTCCCCATGAGGCCTTTCCCCCAGGGAGCTCCTCACCAGCAGTTTCTGGTACTTGGCCCGGAGTTCGCTGTTCTGCTCCTGAGGACAGAGCAGAGGGCATGGGTCAGGGCCAGGACACAGGCGCGGCCCCCTCCATCCCTGGGTCCCCACCACACCAGCACACACCCCACCTTGTCCCCGTCCTTGGCCAGGTGGGGCCCGATGGCCTTGACCTCATTGTGGAAGATGTTATGCTCCTCCACTTGGTGGTCCACCAGCGGCAGGTCAGTCCCAAAGCTCTGGCTGCTCAGCTTGTCCTGGCCAGGAGGGCAGAGAAGCAATAGGGAGAGGGTGGGCCGAGGGCTGGGGATGTGCGGCCACCCCAGGAGCCTTGGGGGTGGGCATGATGGTGCTCTCTTTTTCATGGGGCCCTGCAGAGCCACAGGGAGACGCTGGCCACACCTTCAACCCTGAAATTCTGTTTGCTGAGCACTGACCCATATCATTTTTCATCTCACAGAGCCTCAGGGGTCCACATGGTTACTGTCCCATCTCTCAGATGAGGACACAGAGGCTGAGGCTGAGTGAGGGCCAGTCACCTGCCCAGGGTCACGCCACTAACATCGGGAAAGTTGGCCAGGCATGGTGACGGATGCCTGTCATCCAGGCACTTTGGGAGGCCAATGGGGGCGGATCGCTTGAGGCCAGGAGTTTGAGACCAGCCTGGCCAATGTAGCAAAGTCCCGTCTCTACAAAAATACAAAAAATTAGCCAGGTGTGGTGGCGTGCACCTGTAATCCCAGCTACTTGAGAGGCTGAGGTGGGAGGATCACCTAAGCCTGGAAAGTTGAGGCTGCAGTGAGCCGTGATCGTGCCACTGCACTCTAGCCTGCGTGACAGAGTGAGACCTTGTCTCAAAAATAAATAAATAAATAAATAAATATATAAATAAAATTGGGGAAGCTGAGGCTTGAACCTGGGACACCTAGCTGCAGTGGCTGTGTGCTTCTCTGTGGTAGGAGCGACAGGCCAGAAGCCTGGCCGCTCCCGCCCCAGCCTGCCCACAAAACGTCACCAGGACCCCAACATGCCAGGGTTGGAAAGTGGGACCCAGGAGCAGCAGCGAGGTGTGGCTGACAGGGGACACAGTCCGAATCTCCACCGCTTGAGCTGTGTGACCCTGACTTCGTGCTGCACTCCTCTGAGCCTCACTCTTCTCATGGGCACATTGGAAAATCATCAGGACCATGACTGTCTCCCTGGTAAGACCCGGGATGCCCATTACATGGCTAGGCTCTCCCTGCACACGCACAGCCCCCTCCCCAGCTGAAGCCCTGGAGCCGGCGGCCCTGTCCAGGCCATACCAGCTTCTCTTCCACCAGTGCCGCCCAGTTGACCTGTGGATCCACTTCCTTCACCGCCAGGCTGTAGATCTGCTTGTGTTTCCCGCGCAGGTTGGTCACACGCTCCTTCAGCTGGCGGATACTGATGGGAGAGAGGCTGCCCGCTTAGTGGGGCTGGTTGGCACTGCCTGCACCCCAGGAGGGGCCCCCCACCCAGACCCCGGCCTCAGTGTCCTGGAAGGACACAGTGACCATATGGCCTTGGGTTGCAGACAATCACTGCATGCTCTCACCTCTCCTCCCATGTACTTTTTTTTTTTTTGAGACAGAGTCTTGCTCTGTCACCCAGGCTGGAGTACAGTGACGCCATCTCAGCTCATGGCAGCCTCCGCCTCCCAGGTTCAAGCAATTCTCGTGCCTCAGCCTCCCGAGTAGCTGGGATTACAAGCATGTGCCACCTCGCCTGGCTAATTTTGTATTTTTAGTAGAGACAGGGTTTCACCACGTTGGTCAGGCTGGTCTCGAACTCCTGACCTCAGGTGATCCGTCCGCTTCGGCCTCCCGAAGTGCTGGGATCACAGGCGTGAGCCACGGTGCCTGGCCCCACCCACTTTCCCTCAACCTTCCTTCCCCCATCAGAGTTTCCCGAGGGCCTACTATGTGCCTAGAACCATAGAAAGTTCTGGAATAAGCAGGAAGGATCTTGTTTTCTGGAGTCTGCCATCCAGCAGGGCCCACGGTGTGGTGCATGCCATGCCAAGGACAAGTGCCGAGGGTCGTGGGGCACTGAGAGAGCCCTGCCCTTGCTGGGGTGGAGGTGGGGCATGGGACAAGGCAGGAGTCAGGGGGGCTGATTCATCCACGATAAACTGAACTGGGAGTCGTGAGCCAAGGAAGCCAGGGACAGGGCACCAGGCAGCGGGACAGCTCGCTCAAAAGCTCACAGGTCAGCCTGGTGGCTCCAGAACAAGGGATATCAACTCCCTGAGCCTCTGTTTCCCCAACTGCAAAATAGGGTCATCAAGAGGATCATGTGAGGCTGGGCGCGGTGGCTCACATGTGTAATCCCAGCACTTTGTGTAATCCCAGCACTTTGGGAGGCCGAGGCAGGCGGATCACCTGAGGTCTGGAGTTTGAGACCAGCCTGGCCAACATGGAGAAACTCTGTCTCCACTAAAAATACAAAAATTAGTCGGGCATGGTGGTGCACGCCTGTAATTCCAGCTACTTGGGAGGTTGAGGCATGAGAATTGCTTGAACTGGGGAGGCAGAGATTGCGGTAAGCCAAGATCATGCCATTGCACTCCAGCCTGGGCAACAAGAGCAAAACTATGTCTCAAAAAAAAAAAAAAGAAAGGATCATGTGACGCCTTTGGCACGTGCCTGGTACCTAGTTAGCCCTTGATAACCCCTGACTCGGGCTCCCAAATGCTGAACAGGACCCCCCGCCCTGGCCCATAGCCCCCGATGGTTCCCCTGGGGTAAGAAGCCGAAGTGACCTACTCCTCGGCGATCATGTCCCCCTGTGGGTGCTTCATGTGCTTGGCAATGGCCGCATCCGCCTCTAGCACATAGAGCAGCTTCTCAGAGTCCAACACCTTCTGCAGGGTCACGTCCCGGTGCTCAGGCTGCCGACCCTCCTGCAGCCGAGCCAGGTCCTGTGAGGGTCACAAGAGAGGGGACAATGAACAGGAGCCGAGAGCGGGCACGGTGGCAATGGGGGGGGTGGGAGGAAAGGGGTCAGCAGGGTGCTCCCCTTCTTTCCCTTTGAATAACTTCTTCCAGGCTTGTCCAGATGGAGCGCAGTCGGTAGTTCCATCTCTTTGCTGCTACGTGGTATTTCTCAGTTCACTTTACAAAGCGGGTATTTTTCTTATGCCCCCTCTAGCCTGTCCTCCAGCCGCCCAGCAAACAGAGCTCAAGTACCTACTGTATGCAAGGTGTTGGGACACAGCTGTGAACAGAAGAGACATGGCCTCCCTGCCTGGCACTCACAGCCCAGTCTGCGAGGCCACCAGGAATGCTAAAGGATGAGCCTCACGGAGGTGACTGCAAGTCCCTCCAAGTCAGTGTTCATGAAAGAAATGCTCCAGAGGTGGAACGAGGGGACCTACTTCAGCTCTGGTGGTCAGGGAAGCCTCTCTGTGGTGGAGACACAAGCTAAGAATAAAGGATGAAAGGGACAGTGTTCCAGGCACAGGAACAGCCTGTGCAAAGGTCCTGAGGCAGGAGAGAGCGAGCTACGACTGGGCCATAGTGAAAAGGCCTCTGTGGATAGGGAGGAAACAGGGCAGGTGGGGGGCGGCAGGGAGGGTGGGTGGCCAGAACACAGAATGGCTGCAAGGAGGGATCCTGCACAGCTCCATTTGTGCTTAAAGGCGATGCCTCCGGGCGCTCTGCAGAGAGGACAGCAAGGGTGTGGGCTGGGAGGACAGGCAGTGGTCTGTGGCAGCAGCCAGGTGACAGTGAGGTGGCACCAGCAAGAAGGAACAGAGCAGGGGGGATAGCTGGAAGGGGCCATCGATGATTGCTGATGAGTACAGGGCTTCTGTTCATTTAGGGAAGAGCAATGAATGGCAGCTGGGACAGTAGGTTTCTAATCACAGTGGGATAATTCACTGTGTCAATATTTGAGAAGCCTGGCTGTGAGTCTACACCATGCTAGGTCCTGGGGATGAATCCCTGAGGGATCGCCAGTCCCGCAGGGGAGGCAGTGACATGTCAGTGAGGGGACTGAGTGCTGGTTGGCTGACGCTGAGGCACTCAGAGGCGGCCGCCAGTCCCTTCCCCTAGCTGGGTCTCAGCATTCCCGTCTCTATAATGGGCATAAGGAAAATACCCGCTTGTGAAGTGAACTGAGAAATACCACTTAGCAACAAAGAGCAGGAACTACGGACCGTGCTCCATCTGAACAAGCCTGGAAGACGTTATTCAAAGGCAAAGAAGCCAGACAGAGCCCACATGGTGTGGGATCCATTGATGTGAAGTGTCCCGAACAGGCAAGTCCAGAGAGACAGAAAGTCTCTGTCTCTTAGTGGTTGCCTGGGGCAGGGCTGGGAAGAGGCATTAACAGTAAATAGGCACAAGAGATCTTGCGCGGGATGAAAATATTCTGAAACTGATTCAAAGGTGTGGTTCCGCCCCTTGCTAAAGTTACTCAAAATCATTGACTTGTACACTTACAGTGGGAGCCTTTTTTAAGTGAAATATGTCTCCATACAGTTGTTTTTAAAAAAGCAAAAGCAAAAGGAAGAAAAACGAGAAATACACAGGGGTGACGTGGTGCCTGGTACGAAGTAAAGACTTGGCTTCCTCTTGGAGGAACAAAATGTGTCAAGAGTGTCTTTGCCTCGCTAAGTCTAGAAGGGCTGAAGGGTGAACAGGCCTGACTCCCCAGGGGGTTGGAGGTGAGGCTGATGTTCCGAAAAGCTAATGGAGGCCAGGCACAGTGGCCCATATCTGTAATCTTTACACTTTGGGAGGCTGAGGCAGGAGGATTGCTTGAGCCCAGGAGTGCAAGACCAGCCTGGGCAATATAGTGAGACTCCATTTATTAAAAAATATTTTTAAAAGGTAGCTGGGTGTGATGGCATGCACCTATAGTCCTAGCTACTCAGGAGGCTGGGGCAGGAGAATCATTTGAGTCCAGGAGTTCAAGGCTGCAGTGAGCTAAGATTGCACCATTGCTCTCCAGCCTTGGCAACAGAGCAAGCCCCTACCTCAAACCAACCAATCCAAAAAGCCAATGGAACCAGGCATCCCCCAACCCTGGGGTAGGCTGGCCCGTTAATTACAACAAAACATCAGCTTCTTGACTTGGAGTGGAATTTTTTTATTTTTTTTATTTTTTGTTTTTTTGAGACGGAGTCTCACTCTGTCGCCCAGGCTGGAGTGCAGTGGCACGATCTCGGCTCACTGCAAGCTCCGCCTCCTGGATTCACACCATTCTCCTGCCTCAGCCTCCCAAGTAGCTGGGACTACAAGCGCCTCCCACCATGCCTGGCTAATTTTTTGTATTTTTAGTAGAGATGGCGTTTCACCGTGTTAGCCAGGGTGGTCTCTATCTCCTGACCTTGTGATCCACCCGCCTCGGCCTCCCAAAGTGCTGGGATTACAGGCGTGAGCCACTGCGCCCAGCCTACTTGGAGTGGAATTTTATTCACTCCATTATCACCAGCTTCCCTGAGCTGCAGATCAAAGATTAATTTTGCAAAAGGAGGAAGTCCATTAATCATTGCCTAATTCGTGAAGGTGCCCAGTGGGAATGCAAGTTCTCTCAAAACACTGGCTGAGAGAAAGAGAACATCTAGCTGAGGGAGGCTAGTGTTCGAAAGTTCAAAGTCGGGCAGAAAAGATCGATGGTGAGAGAGATCAGCACAGGGTTGACCCCTGAGGGATATCAACTGGGGAGATGGCCTGGGAGCTTTCTAGACAGTTATCCATCTTGCCCCAGACAGTGGTTATCTGGGTATCTATTGATGCAAAAATTCACCCAGGTGAAGTCTTTGAATGTAGACACTTCTCTACAGTTTATATAAGTTATACCTTGATAAAAAAGTTTTTTAAAGTCATAGGGGCCAAGTGCAGTGGCTCACGCCTATAATCCCAGCACTCTGGGAGGCCCAGGAGGGAGGATTGCTTGAGCTCAGGAGTTGGAGGCCAGCCCGGGCAACATAGTGAGACCCTACCTCTAAAAAAAAAATACAAAAATTAGCCAGGCGTAGTAGCATGCGCCTGTAGTCCCAGCTACGTGGGAGGGTGAGGTGGGAGGATTGCTTGAGCCCAGGAGGTTGAGGCTTCAGTGAGTCGTGATTGCGCCACTGCACTCCAGCCTGGGTGACAGAGCAAGACCCTGTCTCAATAAAAAATAAAAATAAAAAATTATAGGGACTGATATATCTAATAAATCACACACACACACACACACACACACACACACACACACACACACACACACACACACACACGGACAGATACGTGATAAAGCCAATTCAGCAGATGTTCCTTGTAGGATCAGGTGGTGGGATATGGGTGTTCGCTATACAGTTTTCTGTGTGTTTAGCATTTGAATAAATGTGTGATGCAGTGTATGATTCTGTTTATGTGAAATATCCAGAATAAATAAGTCCACAGAGATGGAAAGCAGATTAGTGGCTGCCAGGGGGAAAGGGGAGGTGGGGAATAACTATTAAGGGTGTGGGGTTTTGCTTTGGGGTAAGGGAAATGTTTTGGAACTAGATCGAGGAGATGGTTGTATAACATTGTGAATGTACTAAATGCCACTGAATTGTACACATTACATGGTTAATTTTATGTGAATCTCCCCTCAATTAAAAAAATGGAAAATTCAACAGAACTGGGAAATGAAATAAATAGTAGTATCTTTAGCAAAAAGAAAATAAGAAAAAGATTGTGTGATCCATGTAGTCTTCAAAGCCTAGCTTCTTTTTTCAAGTGGGTTCAGTTGAAGTTAAAAAAATAGGCCGGGCGCAGTGGCTCACACCTGTAATCCCAGCACTTTGGGAGGCCGAGGTGGGCGGATCATGAGGTCAGGAGTTTGAGACCAGCCTGGCCAATGTGATGAAACCCCATCTCTACTGAAAATAAATAAATAAATTAGCTGGGCGTGGTGGTGCGTGCCTGTGGTCCCAGCTACTTGGGAGGCTGAGGCAGAAGAATCACTTGAACCTGGGAGGTGGAGGTTGCAGTGAGCTGAGATAGCACCACTGCACTCCAGCCTAGATGACAGAGCGAGACTCTCAAAAAAAAAAAGAAAGAAAGAAAGAAAAAATTGTTTAGGCCAAGCACACAGTGGCTCACGCCTGTAAATCCCAGCACTTTGGGAAGCTGAGGCAGGAGGATGGCTTGAGGCCAGGAGTTCAAGACCAGCCTGGACAACATAGCGAGGACCTCTGTCTCTGCAAAAAAGTAAAATAAAAATGGTTCAAAATTACCTATTTTGAGTCAATACTCCAGGGCAATAAAATGAGAAGGTTAAACCCTCTTCCTTCTTTCTCCCTCTCTCTCTCTCTCACACACACACACAAAGGTCAAACAGATATACACCAATATGTTAATAGTCAATAGATACCTCTGGTGGTGGAATTCTACATGATTGACTTGATTGATTGATTGACTGAGGCAGGGTTTCCCTCTGCTGCCCAGGCTGGAGTGCAGTGGTGTAATCTCTGCTCACTTCAGCGTCAACCTCCCGGGCTTAAGTGAGCCTCCCACCTCAGCCTCCCAAGGAGCTGGGACTACAGGCACACACACCACCACACCTGGCAAATTTTTCATATTTTTTGTAGAGACGAGGTTTCACCATGTTGCTCAGGCTTGTCTCAAACTCCTGGGCTCAGGTGATCTGCCTGCCTAGGCCTCCCAAAGTGCTGAGTTTACAGGCGTGAGCCACCATGCCCGGCTCATGATTTTAATTCACTTTGTTATGCTTGTTTATCCGTCCTGAAATGTGTGTGATGAACACATATTATTTTTGTTATGAGGAAAAAAGAGACACACCCCCAAAAGATGTTTTCCATTTAAAAAGGAAAAAAAATCCACCACCACAGGGGGCCTCAGATGGCAGAGGATGTAACTGCAAATGACAAGGGGAGCTGATGGGAGGGAACAGGTGTGGGGTGGCCAGGCAGGAGGCCAGGGCAAGGCCCACTCCTGGGGCCCCTGCAGGGGACAGCTGGTGGCGGAGAACAGAGTCTCCACTTACCTGCCCCCTACACCCCCGTGGACTGTGCCCATCCCAGCCCACCTACCCCCTTGGGTCTCTTGGCTGCTGTGGACAGGCCTTCAGAGGGTGGGCAACTGGGCCATCAGGGGCAGCCAGGGGGATTGGACACCTATGGCTGGGCCTGGGGACAGCAGCATGGCCGGGCAGACCTTGACCTCCCGCCTGACCTCCCACCCTCAACCTCCCACTCCTCTGGTCCCACCTTTTTTGTTTGTTTGTTTTTTGAGACAGTCTTATTCTGTTGCCCAGGCTGGAGTGCAGTGGCACGATCTTGGCTCACTGTAACCTCCGCCTCCCGGGTTCAAGCGATTCTCCTGCCTCAGCCTCCTGAGTAGCTGGGATTATAGGTGTGCACCACCACGCCCAGCTAATTTTTGTATTTTTAGTAGAGATGAGGTTTCACCATATTGGCCAGTCTGGTCTCAAACTCCTGACCTCAAAGTGATCTGCCCACCTCGGCCTCCCAAAGTACTGGGATAACGGCGGTGTGAGCCATTATGCACCTGGCCTGGTCCCACCTCTTAGTCGCCCCCGCATAGGGACACCAGATGAAATACAGATCACCAGTTACACTTGAATTTCAGATAAACAATAATGTTTTAGCATAAGCCTTTCCCTAATAATACATGGGCTTTCCTGCTACTAAAACATGATTTGTGTTCTGAAATTCAAATGTAACTGGGCATCTCGTATTTTATTTGCTAAATCTGGTAACTCCACCTGCAGGCCGAAGCTGGCACCATGTCTGCCGCTGACTCATCGTCCCAGCCCCTTCTGAACCTCAGTTGCTCCAGGCTACAAAACAGGCATCAACCCAATCGCACCGGGCTGACGCTGGTGGAAGGTTCGAAGAGAAGGTGACCATTCCAGCGGCTCGTGAGTCCCGCAGGGTACAGGGGCTTCGTGCCGTTGAGTCCACCGGGCAGTTGTTATCCCCATGTTACAGAAGGGGAAACTGAGGCACAGAGAGGGAAAAGCGATTTGCCCAGCTATTTTATCTCTCTTCTCCAAAAAAGGCGGAGGAAGACCTGCACCCTGAGTGCTGGCAGCAGTAGGATGAGCAGTGATAATGACATTGACGATAATAGCCCTGTACTATACCTGCATAATCTCATTTAATCTTTACAGCCACCCCGCCAGATGGGAACAATCACTTCTGCCTGCTTAGAGAGAATCTCGTTCATGGGGAGGTAGGATGACTCACTTGTCCAAGGTCACCCAGCAAGGACAAGGCTGGGCTGCTTCCCTAGAGCCTGACCCTATGGCACTCCTCCAGGCAGGAGACGCTTTGCACAGGGCCCAGGAAGCGGGAGGAACTTAGTATCCGGCAGGTACTAGTATTAACGACAATGGCCAGGTTCCTCTCACAGAGCAGGGCTTCCTGATCTCGGCACCCCTGCCCTACAGTGCACGGTAGGGTGTTCAGCAGCATCCCTGTCTCCCCTCCCCAACTGGACGCCTGGAGCACCTTCCTTCCAAGCAGTGACAACCAAAATGTCTCTGTATGTTCCCTCGGGGCCAGAATCACCCCTGGGTGGGAATCACCGATTCCAAACAGATCCTGGTCCTGAACAGGGCTGGCAGCACGGGGCACCCGGGTGGGAGTGGGGGCACTTACACTCTGCATCTTGGCCTCTGTGTCCACGATGTTCTTCTCCACCTGGTCGGCATTCTTCTGCAGCTGCTCGATCAGCTCCGAGAGCTCCTTGTTGGAGATGCTGGGGGCAGAAGCCGAGGGGAGATGGGCGGGGTGCCTGGTGGGTGGGGGCTGTGTTCCCACCAGCACCCCATCCTCCACCTGGCCCCAGCCCCGCGCTCTGAGCAGGAGCTGCCCACAGAGCCTTTGAGGTAGTTGGGCTGTTCCCACAGGGCAACATCACTAAAGCCACAGAGGCAAGGCAGCGCCTGGCAGGGGGTCAGCCTCCATTTTTTTTTTTTTTAATTTTTTTTGAGATGGAGTCTCGCTCTGTCACCCAGGCTAAAGTGCAGTGGCGTGATCTCAGCTTACGGCAACCTCCACTTCCCGGGTCCAAATGATTCTCATGCCTCAGCCTCCCCAGTAGCTGGGATTACAGGCACGCACCACCAAGCCTGGCTAATTTTTGTATTTTTAGTGGAGACGGGATTCCACCATGTTGGCCAGGCTGGTCTTGAACTCCTGACCTCAAGTGATCCGCCTGCCTCGGCCTCCCAAAGTGCTGGGATTACAGGCATGAGCCACCGTGCCTGGCCAGCCTCCACTTTGATCATTCTCTCTAATGCTTCTATTTTTTATTTTTATTTATTCATTCATTCATTTATTTATTTTATTGAGATAGAGTCTCACACTCTTGTCCAGGCTGGGGTGTAACGGCACAGTCTTGGCTCACTGCAGCCTCTATCTCCCAGGCTCAAGCAATCCTCCCAGCCCAGCCTCCCAAGTAGCTGGGACTACAGGCACATGCCACCACTCCTGCATAACTTTTACATTTCTTTTGGTAGAGAGGGGGTTTCACAATGTCACCCAGGCTGGTCTCAAACTCCTGAGTTCAAGCAATTCATCCACCTCGGACTCCCAAAGTGCTGGGATTACAGATGTGAGCCACCAGGCCCTGCCTACATATTTTTTTGTGAGAGATAGGGTCTCACTCTGTCACCCGGGCTGGAGTGCAGTGGCGTGATCATAGTTCACTATAGCCTCGAACTCCTGAGCTTAAGCAATCCTCCTACCTCCGCCTCCCGAGTAGCTGGGACCACTGGCACCACCAGCACACCGAGCTTCTAATGCTTCTATTTTGCCATGTTGGCAAAACGCACAGTATTTTAAAAACTGGGAGATAACTCACATACCGTAAAATTCACCTGTTTAAAAGTACACAGTCACTGGTTTTTAGTACTACATATTTAGAATTGTGCGACCATCACCACTATCTCATTCCAGACATTTTTATCACCCCAAAGCTCCACACCCACAAGCTGTCACTCCCTATTCCCCACCCCCTCCAGCCCCTGGCAACCAGGAATTTACTTTCTCTCTCTATGGATTTGCCTATTCTGGACATTTCATATAAATAGAATCACACAACACGTGGCCTTTTGCGTCTGCCTTCTCTCAGCATAATGTTTTCAAGCTTCATGCATATTGCAGCATCTATTAGAACTTTATTCTTTTTATGGCTGAATAATATTCCGTCACGTGGCTACTTCACATTTTGCTTATTCATTCAACAGCTGACAACCATCTGGGCCGTTTCCACCTTTGGGCCATCGTGAGAATCACGCTGCTATGAACGTTCGGGGACAAGCTTTTGTGTGAGCAGTCTTATTTTTAATTACCTGATATTTTTCTTTCAACCTACTCGTTTTATTTTAGAGTTAAATAGATATGTTTACAAAGGTAACTTCTCTCCCCATTTTAATCAGAAAATCAGAAGCCCTCACCATGAGTGAATTAGCTGCCAAAATAAATTTCATGGGAATGCAGTGGCACTGGGTTCCGTGGTGACACTGGGCTGCCCACTGTTACAAGTCAGGAGGTGTGACACCCGTGGTGGCGTCAGGCCCAGCCTTTCTCCTGATCTTCTCAGAGAGCCTGAAAGAGACTTGAGGCCCGGTGTGGTGGCTCACACCTGTAAGCCCAGCACTTTGGGAGGCCAAGGCGGGCAGATGACCTGAGATCAGGAGTTTGAGACCAACCTGGCCAACATGGTGAAACCCCATCTCTACTAAAAATACAAAAATTAGCCGGGTGTGGTGGCAGGCGCCTGTAATCCCAGCTACTTGGGAGGCTGAGGCAGGAGAATTGCTTGAACCCAGGGGATGGAGGTGGCAGTGAGCTGAGATCGTGCCACTGCATTCCAGCCTGGGTGACAGAGCGAGACTCCGTGTCAAAAAAAAGCAAGATAAGCAGACTGGCCCTCTCCCTGTCTCTGTGTCCTCTCCTGTGACATTTGTCTACTGTCCCCCGTCCCCCAGAACCACAGACAGACCACTCTGGAAAATGCTCTAATGGGAGTTAGTTAAAACTTTGGCCCTGGGGGTTAGCTGTGGGTTCAGATCTTGGCTCCCATCAGCCACTTAGTGGCTGTGTGACTTGGCCAAGCTCCCTTGCCTATCTGTGCCTCTGTCTCCCAATCCAATGGACTAGAGTAACAATCCTTTCCCGGGGCCAGGGTGGCAGGGGTTGTGAATGGAAGTGAGGTTACGCTGCCAAAGGGCTGTGCATAGAGCCGGGCACAGAATAAGTCTCAACAAAGGTTTGTGATTTTAGTTGTCAAGGAGCCTTAGAGATCACTCAGCTCTGCCTCTGTTGTTTTGAGACGGAGTCTTGCCCTGTCACCCAGGCTGGAAGTGCAGTGGCACAATCTTGGCTCACTGCAACCTCCACCTCTCAGGGTCAAGCGATTCAGCTGCCTCAGCCTTCTGAGTAGCTGGGATTACAGGTGTGAGCCACCATGCCCAGCCTCCCTCTGTTGTTTTCTTTAAACAAAGAAAGAAACAGAGACCAGAGAGGGAAAGCAGCTTGGCCATTGTCACCAGTTAGCCAGCGATGATGTCTCCATTGAAGACCCACAGTGGGGCCTGAGCGGCTAGGCACGCAGAAGTTGCCTTCTACTCATACTCATTAAGCACCTGCTGTGTGTGGGCCCTGCACCTCACAAAGACAAGCCTCTCCCTCCCTGATCCACCCCACAGACCAGGATGAAATCAGTATTTATAGAAACAGTCACGAGACTGAGGCAGGCCTGGAGGCTGGGGATGCCCAGGGGAACCTCTGGACTGGCTAAGCGGGGACGGCGGTGGTCACTGAAGGCTTCCTGGAGGAGGTGGTGTCGGCTGGGTGCTAAAGCAGAAGGAAGAATTTGGAGTTCCTGTGCAGAAGGCTCCAGCGAGGAGAGGCCATAGAGAGGCAGGTCCTGGTGTGTCCCGTGGGGTGGGCCAGGGCGGGGTTCTTGACCGTCAAGGCAGAGGGGACCATGAGCCCTTTAGAGTGATGCTCCGCAGGTCAAGGTTCTGGGGCCTAGCACGAAAAATTCACATTCCCGGCCACTAACCCAGATCTGCTGAACCCAGGTCTCCAGAGCTGGGCCCATGAAGCTATATTATTATTGCTATTTTTGCAGGTTCCCCAGGGTACCTGGACACCTACTGGAGTCATGGGCCAGCACTGCAGGTGCTGTTGATGTTGGGGGCATTGGGGGCAGAAATGGCAGCAGCCAACATGCTGGGGATCCATCCATCTAGGTCCCAAACCTTGCCTCAGGGCCAGCTTTGTGGCAGACCTGGATACACCGGAGCTGGGGGATCTTGAGGGAACAGGACCCAAGCCATACCTTCTGCAAGGTCAACTGGGGGCAGCCCGTCCCAAAGTGGGGTCCCAGGAACCCAGCTTTTAAAAGTCTTATTCTTCCTTGGTCAAGGCAGTTAGGAAAACCCCATCCTTGATACGTTCATGAGCCAGCAAAGGCACTGACAAGTCCTGCAGTGGAGAAAGCCGGTGTTTGGCGGGGTGGCCAGGAAGGCTTAGCAGCGGGGAGCTTTGGATGGAGGATCTGGGTAAGAAGGGATAAGCTGGGCTTCTAGAACAGCCAGGTCAGGGGTCCACCCGACTCCTCCCTCATTCCCTAACCCCTCACTTCCTGGTTGGGCAGGCCACACGGAGAATGTGAGTTTCTGGGCCCCCACACTCCCATCCCAGTCACTGACCATCTGCCAGGCCAGCTGCACCTAGAGGCGGTGAGTCTCACCCCAAATATTTAACCCCTGACTCTGCAGTGCATCGTTAGGGTCTGTACTGTGGCTCAAGTGGGGGCCTTTGTCTCTCTTGAGCCCAGTCCCACCTCAGGCACAGGGCCAGCTCCCAACCCAGCCCTTTCATGGATTGTGGCAGATGCAAGAAAAGCCACCTTCTGGACTCCATCCTGGCTGGGCCTGTTGTCCCAGCTGAAGCCCCCCAGAGGACATGGGAGTTGTGGGGCAATGACCACTGCCTCAGGGACCTTGGACTCCTGATGGGACAAAGCTGTGAGCGGCAGCAGGAAGCTATGGGCAGACAGGCCAGGCCCAAGGCCCACTGGGCTGCTTGCTGCTTAGACAGCCTCAGGCAAGTGCCCTACCCTCGTGCAGCCTCCGCTTCTCCATCTGTCTTCTGGCGATGACCACAAAGGCATCCTGGGCATTTGCCACTTGCTGTGGGCTTTGCCAGACCTCAGACACATTCACAGGCACCAGCTCAATATCATCCTTGCCCTAAGTCCCCGGGGAGGTTCGTGTGCCCCTTTGAAGAAGGAGATGAAGAAACCAAGACTCTGAGACATCAAAGCACTTGCCCAGGGTCACACAGCTGGTGAACCGCAATTCTCCCCTCAAGCAATCTCACTCCAGAGGCACGTGATCGACTGGGCTAGAAGTTACTCATGGGGATGCTAGGAAAATCACACCGATAACAATCTCCACCATCGTAACATGAGCTAATACTTACTCTCTACATGCCAGGCTCCTCACTGTTTCTGACTCAACCTTCATGACAACCCTGAGAGCTGGGTTTTAGCTTGGTGGGTAATTGTATTATTATCCCCGTTTATGGGTGTGGAAACTAAGGATCAGAGAGGTTAAATAACTCTCCCAAAGTCACCCAGCAATTAGATGGCAGAGCCAGGACTCTGGGCCCTTAACAACTCCATGTGACGATCTTACAGGGCTCCCAGCACACAGTTGGTACTTCACAGATTAATTTAAAATGCCAAGAGCCCAAAACCACACCAGGATGCCACTTTTCATCCACTACAATGGCTATAATAAAAAAGACAATAACAAGTGTTGACAAAGATGTGGAGAAATTGGAACCCTCGTGCCTTGCTGGTGGGGATGCAAAATGGTGCACAGTTGTGGAAAACAGTCTAGAAATTCCGCAAAAAGTTAAGCAGTCACCATAAGACCCAGCAGGTCCACCCCTATGTATTTTTTTATTTTTATTACTTATTTATTTACTTATTTATTTTTTTGAGACAGGGTCTCACTCTGTTGCCCAGGCTGGAGTGCAGTGGTGCAATCTTAGCTCACTGCAGCCTTGACCTCCCAGTCTCAAGCAATCTTTGTACCTCAGCCTCAGAGTAACTGCGACTACAGGCGCCTGGCACTGTGCCCGGCTAATTTTTTTTTTTTAGAGAGGGAGTTTTTGCCATGTTGCCCCAGCTGGTCTTGAAACACTGGGCTCAAGCAATCTATCTGCCTTGGCCTCCCAAAATATTAGGATTGCAGGTGTGAGCCACTGCGCCCAGCCCACCCCTACCTATCTATCCAAGAGAAATGAAAACCTATGTCTGGGCTGGATGCGGTGACTCACGCCTGTACTCCCAGCACTTTGGGAGGCCGAGGCAGGTGGATCACCTGAGGTCAGGAATTTGAGACCAGCCTGGCCAACATGGTGAAACCCCGTCTTCACTAAAAGTACAAAAAAATTAGCTGGACGTGGTGGTATGTGCCTGTAATCCCATCTACTCGGGAAGCTGAGGCAAGAGAATCGCTTGAACCTGGGAGACGGAGGTTGCAGTGAGCTGAGATCGTGCCACTACACTCCAGCCTGGGTGATGGAGCAAGACTCTGTCTCAGAAAATAAAAAACAAACAAACAAAAAAAACCCAAAAAAATCTATGCCTGCACAGAAACTTGTACATAGATGAATCACAGCAGCATGATTCATAATAGCCTTTTGGCCTCCACTTTTTAGTGGAAACAACTCAAATATTCATCAACTGATGAAAATATAAACAAAATGTGGTCTATCTGTATTATTCAGCCAAAGAATGAAGGCAGGACTGACAGCTGCTACAGCCTCAGGAACCTCGAGAATGTTATGTTCAGTGAAAGAAGCTAGACACAAAAGCTCACATATTATTCCATTGATAAGAAATGTCCAGAATGGAGAAATCTACAGGAGCAGAAAGTGGATGAGTGGTTGCCATGGCCCAGGAGGATGTGAAATGGAGAGTGATTGCTAAGGGGTATCAGATTTCTTTTTGGGGTGATGAAAATGTTCTAAAATCGATCGTGGGGATGGTTGTACAACTCTGTGACTATATTAATAACCACTGGGCTGGGCGCGGTGGCTCACACCTATAATCCCAGCACTTTGGGAGGCTGAGGTGGGCAGATCACTTGAGCCCAGGAGTTTGAGAACAGCCTGGGCAACATGGTGAAACCCCATGTCTACTGAAAACACAAAAAATTAGCTGGGCATGGTGATGCGCACCTGTAGTCCTGGATACTCGGAAGGCTGAGGTAGGACGATTGCTTGAGCCCAGGAGGTTGAGGCTGCAGTGAGCCGAGATTTCGCCACTGTACTCCAGCCTGGGCAATGAGAGTGAGACCCTGTCTCAAAACAAAAACAAAAACCCTGAATTGAACACTTTAAATAAGTGAACTGGATGATATATGAATTATATCGCAGTAAAGCTGCTACAAAAAAAAAAAAAAAAAAAAAAAAAAGAAGGTGGCTGGGCGTGGTGGCTCACGCCTGTAATCCCAGCACTTTGGGAGGCTGAGTCGGGCAGATCACCTGAGGTCAGGAGTTCAAGACCAGCCTGGCCAACATGGTGAAACCTCATCTCTACTAAAAATACAAAAATTAGCCGGGCATGATGGCAGGTACCTGTAATCCCAGCTACTCGGGAGGCTGAGGTGGAAGAATTGCTTGAACCTGGGAGGTGGAGGTTGCAGTGAGCCAAGATCGCACCACTACACTCCAGCCTGGGTGACAGAGCGAGACTCCGTCTCAAAAATAAATAAATAAATAAATAAAAGGCAAGTGCCATTTAGAAGTGATAGGGGTTTGTTTCTTCTCTCCGGAGTCAGGTCCTGAGTCTTGTCTCATTCTCCAGGGAAGCTGGCCAGCTGCAGGTAATCCCCCAGCAGCCTGGAAGATGCTAGTTAACTCCTAGAGGGCTATCTGTCCTACCCACTGCTAAGCAAATCACATATATATTAGCTCATCAATCCTACCACCCTCTAAGTAAGTAGCATTGTTCTCAAAAGTGGGAGGATTACAACTTTAAATGAGTGAATTGCATGGAATTCACATAGCATGCAATTCACTCAGTTACAGATAGGGAAATTGAGGTACAAAGAAATTCCATCATTTGGCCACAGTTCCACTGCCAGCAAGCAAGACAGAGCTGGGATTCGAATCCAGGCCTCCGGAGGCACAGTCTCAGCGTTTTTGCCCTGTAGCTTTGGGGTCCCAAATGAGAGGCCCCCAAAGGTCCTGTGTTCCCCCCACCATCCAGCTGGCCGCAGGAATCAACCATGGGTGTCCCTTGGGGAGCCATGGAGCCCCATGCTAGGAAGCCAGCAGGAATGTGGGCGGGGCAGGAACCTGCAGGAAAGGGGACAGGACCCAGGAGTGCTGGGAAACCGGCTAGGCTGGTCCAGCTTTTCATCTCGGTAATGAGCTGCATCGGGGCAGCCAGACGTGGCACCCCTCGGCCATCAGCCCCACTGATGGAGGCCAAGACACAGCCCTGTCCTGCCCACGCAGACACAGACAACAGCCACCTGCCTGAGCCACGAAGACAAAGATATCCCCCCTCCCCACACACACACCGGAAAAGGGAAAGAGCCTGAGTGACAGCCGAGGGTACACGCCCAGCCCTCCCTTTTCTTACTCAGAGGGTGACACGGACACACGTGCTGAGGGCAGTGGCCGCTGGCCCTCGAAGGGGACTCAGAAGCCATCTAGCCCCACCTGCTCATTACCCATATGAGCAAACCAAGGTCCCGGATGTGAAGTCACTACCCAGGGTCACTTGGGAGGGCAGCCTGTGTAGGAGAAAGACTTTGGGTCTGGAGTCAGACAGGGTTCAGATCCTGACTGCACCAACCAGCAGTGTGACCTGTGACGGTGTGACAGAGGAGCTACACTGTATTTCTTTTTTAATCTTTTTCTATTTTCTTCAAATTTTTAAATAGAGATGGTTTCTCACTGTGTTGACCAGGCTGGTCCCGAACTCCTGGCCTCAAGTGATCCTCCCATCTCGGCCTCCCAAAGTGCTAGGATTACAGGTATGAGCCACAATATGCCTGGCCAGCCACTCTGTATTTCTGAGTCTCAGTTTCATCATCTGTGAAATGTGAGCAAAAAATTCTCTCTAGTTATGTTTATGTATGGGCCCAGGCACAGGAGTGCACACCTGTAATCCCACCACTTTGGGAGGCTGAGGCAGGAGCATCTCTTGAGCCTAGGAGTTCGAGACCAACTTGGGCAAATACGAAGACCTTGTCTCTACAAAAAATACAAAAATTAGCCAGGTGTGGTGGTGTGCACCTTCTCAAGTAGTCCCAGCTACTTGAGAAGCTTAGGTGGGAGAATCGCTTGAGCCCAGGAGGTCAAGGCTGCAGTGAGCTGAGATCGCACCACTGCATTCCAGCCTGGGAGACAGAGAAAGACCCTGTCTCAAATTAAAACCAAACAAAAAGTGTATGTGTGGGGTGGGGGTAATCAGGGTCACTTTTAGAAACACCTCAGTGAGGCCAGGCGTGGTGGCTCACACCTGTAATCTTAGCACTTTGGGAGGCCGAGGTGGGTGGATCACGAGGTCAGGAGATCGAGACCTTCCTGGCCAACCTGGTGAAATTCCGTCTCTACTAAAATACAAAAAATTAGCTGGGCATGGTGGCACGCACCTGTAGTCCCAGCTACTTGGGAGGCTGAGGCTGGGGAATTGCTTGAACCCGGGAGGTGGAGGTTGCAGTGAGCCGAGATTGCGTCACTGCACTCCAGCCTGGCAACAGAACAAGACTCTGTCTCAAAAAAAAAAAAAAAAAAAAAGAAAGAAAGAAAGAAACTCAGTCAAATTTCAAAGACACCTTTGTGGTTCAAGGACTGAACTGGAGGTTCAGAGCAGCATCCCTGAAACAGACTTGAGATCATTTACACTCTTTTTAAAATTTTGAAACAGTCTTATTCTGTTGTCCAGGCTGCAGTGCAGTGGCACAGTCTTGGCTCACTGCAACCTCTGTCTCTGGGTTCAAGTGATTCTCCTGCCTCAGCCTCTCGAGTAGCTGGGATTACAGGCGCACGCCACCATGCCTGGCTAATTTTTGTATTTTTAGTAGAGACAGGGTTTCGCCATGTTGGCCAGGGTGGTCTTGAACTCCTGATCAGGTGATCTCCCTGCTTCGGCCTCCCAAAGTGCTGGGATTACAGGTGTCAACCACCATACTCGGCCCCAACTAATTTTTTAATTTTTTTGTAGACATGGAGTCTCTCTCTGTTGCCTAGGCTAGTCTTAAACTCCTGAGATCAAGGGATCCTCCTGACTTGGCCTCCTAAAGTACAGGGATTACAGGCATGAGCCACTATGGCTGGCTCATTTACATTGTTTATACAATTGGGGCCTTGCTGGCTGTTTCACCAGTGGGCCTGAATGGGGACCCAGGACTCGGTTGGCAGCAGAAACAGCCCCCTCAGCCTCGGCCAGGCTGTGGGTCACGGGCTGCCTGCTGGGTGGGTTTTGCAAGCCACTAGGAGTCACCTCAAGTCAACTGAGGCTGTTTTTCCCTAGCTTTTTCCTTCTGGGCTGGGGATGCCAGAGTCTGGGACAATGACAATCCTGAGCAGTCTCACAGAGTCCCATTTTCTTGGCCTGTTCTGCCTATGAGGCTCTTGAGGCAAGCAAGGAAAAATGGAACCAGCAGGTCAGAAGACTGCCTGGTTCCTCCTCGGAGTTCCAGGGCTGGGTTTGAGGGTGCTCCCAGGGACCAGACAAGGGCTTCCTAGGTCTGAGCCCGCAGGCTTCAGTCTGAACAGCCATCATTTTGTGTCCCAGGATGTACTCAGAGCAGAGGAACCACTAGGGAGGGGGCCTGGGAGCCTCAAATGGCATCAGGTCCCTCGGCTCTGTAGCCAGGAGTCAGAGCCTCAGTAGACACAGCCCGACCCGCTTTATTGATTGACTGAGACTGAGCCTCACTCTGTCGCCCAGGCTGGAGTGCAGTGGCATGATCTTGGCTCACTGCAACCTCTGCCTCCTGGGTTCAAGCAATTCTCGTGCCTCAGCCTCCTGAGCAGCTGGAATTACAGACATGCACCATCACACCAGGCTACTTTTTGTATTTTTAATAGAGACGGGGTTTTGCCATGTTGGCCAGGCTGGTCTCGAACTCCTGGCCTCAAGTGATCTGCCCGCCTTGGCCTCCCAAAGTGCTGGGATTACAGGTGTGAGCCACTGTGCCTGGCCCCAGCCTGCATTAGAGGTGGCTACTCGAGGCTGAGGACCCAGTGGCTCAGTAAGCCCAGCTGCAAAGTGGGGAGGTGGGACTCGAACTTAGGGCTGTGTGCTGCCCTGGCATGGCCAGGACACACCACCGATGCTCCATGTGGACAGAGAAAGAGAACACAGGTGTCTCTGGGGATGCTCGCTCTCCACCTCCTGGGTCTCTCTTCCTGCTTTAATTTTGTGCAGGTGCCACTGGCACTTTCTTTCAGCTGGAAGGGCAGTGTGGCCCAGTGGTTAAGCACCCAGACCAAAGCCAGACAGTCTGGTGTCAAATCCTGCCTCTGCTCTTAGTAAGCTGTAAATTACTTAGCCTCTCTGAGCCTCAGTTTCCCCAGCTGTAAAATGAGAGTCATCACAGTATGCATGCCGCAGGGCTGTGGTGGGGGTGACTGAGAGAACAGATACGGGGTGCTGCCTCTGAGGAGCCCGGCTCTGCCTTGACCTGGGTCCACCATCCAGGGATTTAGGCTCCTTTTAAGGAGCTGATAAAAGCCAGAAGCCGGCTGGGCGCAGTGGCTCATGCCTATAATCCCAGCACTTTGGGAGGCTGAGGTGGGCAGATCACCTGAGGTCTGGAGTTCGAGACCAGCCTGGCCAACACAGTGAAACCCTGTCTCTACTAAACATACAAAAATTAGCCGGGCATGGTGGCGGGCACCTATAATCCTAGCTACTCGAGAGACTGAGACAGGAGAATCACTTGAACCTGGGAGGCGGAGGTTGTAGTGAGCCGAGATTGTGCCACTGCACTCCAGCCTGGGTGACAGAGCAAGACTCCATCTCAAAACAAAACAAAACAAAACAAAACAAAAAAAACCCTAAAAACAAACAAAAAGCCAGAAGCCAAGGCCTGAAGTTAGAATCCTCTAGCACCTGGGAGATGAAAGCAGACCCCGGCCATCCACACTGTTCACGCTGATCCTGGTGCAAGCCCAGACGTGCTTTGCTTCCGCCCCGTGAATGTTGCCTTGCCTGGGCACAGGGAATTCGCAAGTAACCTCAGAATTTGGAATCATCTCCTCCAACATCTGCGAGAAGAGGCTGGTGCCCATATACGGGTAATGAGTTGTCGGGAGAATAGGAGATCCTGGGTCCCAGATACCCACTCCCCGGGCCTGGCTGGGGGACAAACCCACAGCCCGCTTCAGCTGTCTTGGGTTTGGGCTAAGGATCTGAGTCAGTAGGTTTGGGGATTTGAAGGGTACAGGGTGTTCCCACTGCTCTGAGAACGCTCTTCCGTCCGCATAAGGGAAACCGCAGAAGGGGAGGGTGGGGAGGACCTGTCTACCCGGTTATGCCAACAGATCCCTGAGACCTGTCCCTGCTTCTCCCTCCACTGGTTCTACCTGGGAACACGTCTCCTGCGCATCCTCCTCCATCTGCCCCTCTGGCCTCACCTTGATCAAAGTCACCGCTTCTCACCTGGCCCAATGCAACAGCCACCCACTCTCTTTTCTGAGAGCATTTGGGAGCACAGGTAAGTTTTAGTTTGGATGATGGGATGATCTGGTTGCATCATACAAAGATCTAAGAGTTGGGGAGATATGCTTCCCGGCCTCCTGCCCCCAGGAGAGACGTGGACCCTCCAAGGACACCATGAATGGCAACCTTCCAACCATCAGCGACCTGGGAGGGGGGTTCCCTGTGTGGGGGTGGCTTCAAGAGCCACCCTTGATGCCTTCAGCTGTACCTGTTCAAGTCACATGGCACCAACTGGCCCATTCTTTCTACCAGCCTGTAGGGGAGGAAACCGAGGCAGCCTGGCCAGGGCAGGGAACGTAGCCTGTGTTGTGGCTCTGACCTAGGTGTGGGCTCAGGCAGGCTCCTTAGTCTCTCTGTGCCTCAGTTTCCTCATCTCTGAGACAGGGATAGGAACTGATCCCACTGCAGAGGGTTGAGATAATTCAAGGAGATAACCCTTATAAATGAAGGCGCTTTGGGTGTGGCCACACCATGATTAGGATAACTGGGTTTCATCCTCTTCCTCCCTGTCACTGGAGCATGGGGGCCCGGCCAGGGCAGGGGTCTTTGTCTGTTGTTGACTGCCATGTCCGCAGCGCCCATCAAACTGAATGAACTATGCTGGCTATTTGGAATAACAGCATGTATCACTCCACCTGTCTCAGCCTTAATTTCCTTGAACATAAATGGGGTTATCGTGCCTGCTTGTCACGGAACAAGCAGAAAGACACTCAACAGCTGGAAAACATTCCCACAGGAATTCAGGTATTAAGTTGCTTTGTATGCAAGGCCAGCACTGTTCAATAGAAACCGAACCTGCGCCACAGAGAGTTTACATTTTTCTAGTAGCCACATGAAAAGAGTAAGAGGAAATGAGTGAGTGTTTTTCTATTTTATTTAACCTGATATATCCAAAATATGATCAATTTGACAGGTAGTCAACAGAACATTATTAACGGATATTTTACATTCTCTTTTTCATACTAAGTCTTCAAACCCTGGCACACAGACATACATGCACAGCCCATGTCATAGCGCCAGTAATTACTGAATAGGACTACGAGATTCTAGGTGATTCTGGGCCACCCGGACCTGCTTTGCTCTAAGCCCGCAGTGACCACAGCCTGTCAGTTCTGCTGTAGGAAAGCTGATGGGCGCTCAGAGCATCTTCCAGTCTCACTCGGTGCCTGGTACCCAGGGACACCTAATAAATGCTCATTCTCTTTGAACTCTGCGACTCCTCCTGCCCACACTCACTGACTAGATGTCTGCCCCTGGACAGGGTCTCCTCTGCGGGTCCCTCCCTGGCTGCCTGACTCCAAAACAACCCGGGGCTCCCAACTGTGCCCAGTGGAGCCTGGTGCCTGGGTATGGAGAACCCTGGCACGAAGACCGCAGCAAGACACCCTTCCCCAGATCCCCAGAGCCCCTGCAACCCTGTCCATAGGCCACAGGGCTGAGCTGGAGGCACCTGGCCTACTCACAGCCATCCCCTTCTCCAGGCTGCGAGAGCAGCCACCCCGGGAACAGATCATACTTTAGCAACATCAGAGGGGCCACGTTCCTGCCATCACCTCTGCCCCAGCTGTCCCTGTCGCCCAGAACTGCTGTGTCCCCTGCTGGGTCACAGCCCAGCCTGCACTCTCCTCCTATGTGTGGACACAGGTCCCTGCAGGCTCAGCACTCCCTGCCTGGCCAGGGCCACTGGCCTTTGATCATGTCTGCAGTTCCTTCCTCTGGGGGTTAATTCTGTCTCAGTGGGTGTGTATGGGGGTTGCATCAGTGCTGGAATGTCTGGAATGCACAGGAGGGTACACCCCTCCTTGGAACCAGCCTCACCTGTCCCAGAGCTCAGAGAAGGGGCTGGGCCTCCTGCCACCACGGTCATCCTCTTCTGGAGTCCTGCCCGCCTGGAGGGCCAGCTGGGGGGAGGCGCATCTGCGCTGCCGAGTAGCCCTCTGCTCCTACCTTCTTTAAACACTGCCTGGCTCCTGAAACATCTGTCCTGGCTCTGACACAAAGGCAACCACTGTGGACACTCAGGAAATAACTGATTAATAGTAACAACACTGAGGGCACCTACTGGGTACCCAGCGACCACTCAGTCCTTTTGTGCGTCACCCATTGAAATCTCATAGCCCTAGGAAGTAGCCATCCTTAGTGTTACCGGGGCTCTTAATCCTACCTATTAGGCTGTTAAACTTTTGGACAAAAAGAACTTACTCACCTTTTTGGGGGGCCCTTCTCTAACCTTAATTCCACACCTTGCGTAGGGTTGGGCTCAGTAAATAGGTATTGAATTGAGCAGATGTTTTAATGCAATTCGGTAACTGCTATGTCTCTGTGTTCCAGATGAAGATAACTGAGGCTCACGGAAGTTAAGAAACTGGTCCAAGTTTACACAGCTGGGAAGTGGTGGTGCCAAGATTCGAACCCATGAAGACATGCTTCAAAAAGCCCCCTTCTCAGTACAAAGGGGACATCAATATCAATCCACACCCACCCCTTACAGACAACGGGACAAGAGACATCCGAGAGACAGGATGATGGGACCAGGCATTCACCACCCAGGGAAGGCAGAGTGATTAACAGTTTGTTGTCATTTTCATCAATACAATTAATCCCAGTGGTTGGTTGGGTAAGGATTAGTGACGGTAAAGTGAGACTGAGTCATTCTCCTAAGACGTCCCCACAAGGGACTCCCAGCTTGTCCCTCCAAACAGACCTTTCAGGCGGAAGCAACTGGCATTGAGTGAACACCTTCCTGGCCCACACCCTACCCTAGCACCGGAAGCAGGTTTCATCTCTGATCCTTATAACAACTGGTTGAGGTACGTGCTATCATAGCTCCATTGCAGATGAGGAAACTGAGCCTCAGGAAGGAGTGGCCACTTGCTCAGGGTCAATAGGTTAGTAAAGGTCTATGCTTATAACTGCTGCAGCCCCAGCTGAGCACTTTCTAGATATTCAGGAATTGCCAAATAAATTTTCAGCCCCACCCCACCAACTCCTTGTCATCTCTCTGCCCCTTACAGGCCCTGGCAACAGGCCCTTCACCATTAACAAGCCCCCAGAGATATGAATTGTCGACATGCTATAAAATACCTGCTCAATTTCACACCTATTTATGGAGCCCCAAGCTTATGTAAGGCCTGGAATTAAGGACAACAGAAGGCCCTCTCCCAAAAGATGAGTAAATCCCAACTGTTCAAAAGCTTGCAAGCTAGTAGGTAGGTTAAGTAAAAACACCCCAATGGGTATAATTACAAAGATTTGGCCGGGCATGGTGGCTCATGCCTGTAATCCCAGCACCTTGCAAGGCCGAGGCGGGCAGATTACGAGGTCAGGAGATCGAGACCATTCTGGCTAACATGGTGAAACTCCGTCTCTACGATAAATACAAAAACAAAAATAGCTGGGCATGGTGGCAGGCGTCTGTAGTCCCAGCTACTTGGGAGGCTGAGATGGGAGAATGGTGTGAACCCGGGAGGCGGAACTTGCAGTGAGCTGAGATTGTGCCACTGCACTCCAGCCTGGGCAACAGAGCAAGACTCTGTCTCAAAAAACAAAACAAAACAAAAAAAAACACCAAAAACAAAGATTTTAGATCACTTACATCAGGGTATTTTCATCCACTGTGTTCCATTTAGGCCTTATAATCTAACTTTAATGATGAAAATATACTCAATCCAGTAAAAACCAGGAAAAGAGCAAAATGGAAACAAAGGGAAAGCATGATAAATAGGGCACTATGGTGGAGTAAGTTCAAACACATTAGTCATTACAATAAATGTAAACGAGTTAATTTTGCCTATTAAAAGATAAAAGACTCTCCAGTGAAAATACAAAACACACACCTTCCCCAAGCTATATGCCATTTTATAAGACACACACACTTGAAACTAAATGATACAGGAAGGTTGAGAATAAAGAAATGGAGAGTGACATACCAGGCAACTGATACTGAAGCGAGAAAGCACTGTCCATATATCTCAAAGACAAGAGGGAGTGCGGCAATCCATGTAACTATGTGGTTCCCAACAGCTGCACATCAAAAGAATGATGTCTGGACCCATATCCATGGAGATTTTGACTTAATTGGTCTTGGAAAGTGCTCTGACATGCTGTTCAAAGCTCCTCAGGTGATTCTAATGTGCAGCCAGGGATGAGAACAAGGAATTGAACCATAGCAAGGTTTAAAAGAAGCAAGATGGGGAAGAATCCTAGATCTCTATAGGAAGGAAGTCCTGTGAGAAAGCAGTACACAAGAGGTGCCCAATAAATACCAGATTGATTGGTCAATTGACTGATTCTCTCACTACTAGAAACTCCTGTGCTAATTAGACAGTAAATGTCCTCACACCCAGCTATTAATCCTGGGGAAATATATCCTAAGATGAGAGGGTTGCTGGTGTAGTAATTACAGGTCTGTTTTTAAGGCCTAATCTGTTTCTGCCCAGGGAAGGCCGCCCTGCCTCCGGGCCTCTGATGGGGCCTAGGGTTGTGTGTCAGGTGAGTGCTTTTGGGCTCCTGTTACAAACATACAGAAGTTCAAGCTGCTTCAGGTAACACCAAGGCAGGTCTTGCAGATAAGGCAACATAGCAAGACCCTATTTCTACCAAAAATAAATAAATAAATAAATAAATAAATAAATAAAATTAGCTGGGCATGGTGGTGCATGCCTCTAGTCCTAGCTGCTCAGGAGGCTGAGGTGGGGAGGATTCATAGCTCACTGCAGCTTTGAATTCCTGGACTCGGGGGATAAACAGGGCTCAAGCCAACTTTGGTGCCCTGAGGCATTAGGATGTCACTCTGGGTTCAGGACCACTGGACAAAGAGCACCAGCCTCCTTTTTTATTTTTTGAGACAGAGTCTTGCTCTGTTATTCAGGCTGAAGTGCATTGCTGCACTTCACTCACTGCAGCCTTCAACTCTTGGGCTCAAACACAAAATATATTTTGTATTTTTAGTAGAGTCGGGGTTTCACCATGTTGGCCAGGCTGGTCTCAAAGCCTGACCTCAGGTGATCAACTTGCCTCAGCCTCCCAGAGTGTTGGGATTATAGGCATGGGCCACTGTGCTCGGCCATCTCAGCAGTTCTTACCCAGACACTTTGAGAGGGCTGGCAGGGTGTCCTGGCCACCCCGCCCATCCTTTCCTAGGCAGAGCGTTTTTGTCATGCCTTATAAGATAAAACACACCGGGGCTGCTGGCTGAGCCTGCAAGGCCGCAGGGCTGTGGGAGAAATAGAACTTGCAGAATTGTTTGCTGCTGCCACTGCCTGGGCTAGGATTTCAGGCTGATACCTTTTAGGGTTTCAACTTCTTTGCCTTCACCATGGGGATGGTTTGTTTCCCATCGAAGGCTGAGAAAGGATTCCAAGTTTCTGCCACAAAGAAGAGACAGGGCTTCAACCCTGCTTCAACCCCAGATAAGAAACTCGATTCGGCCGGGCGCAGTGGCTCATGCCTGTAATCCCAGCACTTTAGGAGGCCGAGACAGGTGGATCACCTGAGGTCAGGTGTTTGAGACCAGCCTGGCCAAAATGGTGAAACCCTGTCTCTACTAAAAATACAAAATATAGCCGGGTGTGGTGGTGGGAGCCTGTAATCCCAGCTACTCGGGAGGCTGAGGCAGGAGAATCACTTGAACCCAGGAGGTGGAGGTTGCAGTGAGCTGAGATTGCGTCACTTCACTCCAGCCTGGGCAACTAAAGTGAAACTCTACCAAAAAAGAAGATCTGCTGAGAGTCCTGGAGCAAGTCACTCAAACTCTCTGAGCCTCGCTTGGAAAGAGAGCTGAGGGTAGAATTTATCTCAGACAATGTAATAATCATAATTTGGTGTGATCGTTTTAAGCTAGCACCCAACCTCAAGGCCTTTCTGTGTTCATACCTTTCCCAGTTCTGGTCCCCTCCCCTCGCACTTCCTCGCAGAGACTCTCCATTTTTGTCTCCCCATCCAGAACCTGCCTGCTTGCCTTCCAGGACTGGGCCCCCTTTGCTCCTGAGGCCCCTCTCCTTTATTTTGCTATGGACTGGACTCTGAGACCCAGGACTCAGGGCTTGCCTGCAGGCTCTTCCCATGCTGTGCCCCCTGCCAGCTGTGCCCCATGCCAGCTCGCCTTCTCTACTCCATCCTTTACCTAAACTGGAAAACTCATGATCTACTCAGACATGCAGAAAAGCACTGAAAAGAATCAGCCACGCATGTCCCCACCACCAGGGTTTGGTTGATGTTTTCACAGTACCATCTTTGCTGCAGATTTTTCTAAAAAGGAAGTAAAATCTTATTGTTCATTATCCTTTCAGCCCCCTCCTTAGGAGTAGCAGAATTTTAGATTTACTGGTTCTTCCTAAGCCTGTTTTATTTTATTTATTTGGAGACAGGGTCTTGCTCTGTTGCCCAGGCTGGAGTGCAGTGGCACAATCACAGCTCACTGCAGCCTTGAATTCCTGGACTCAGGGATCCTCGCCTCTCAGCCTCCTGAGTACCTAAGACTAGAGGCATGTACCACCATGCTCAGCTAATTTTTTTTTTTTTGGTAGAAATAGGGTCTCACTATGTTGCCCAGGCTGGTCTTGAACTCCTGGCCTCAAGTCATCCTCCCGCCTTGGCCTCCCAAAGCGCTGGGACAAGTGTGAGCCACTGCACCTGGTTCCCTAAGCCTTCCGATACATAAACACATCTGCATTCAGGAAGAGTAAGTGGAATTGCTCTGTGTATGTTTCTAAAAATGTATATATACAAGCATCATCTTTGCATCCTTCATCAACTTGCTTTGCTTGCTCACCGTCATGCCTTTTCAGGTCATGGATACACACGTCCCTGTCTCTTTCTGTCAACTACACTCTCTTTATCCTCTCATCTCCAACTGATCCCCGGGTTCGGCTTAGAGGACCCCTCCTGCAGAAGCCCATGTTGCTGGGTCAGGGCCCTCCTTTATCTCACTATCACCCCGCATTGCTGCCAGCTGCATACTCAGCCAACTCTCTGCTCACTGTCCTGCACGCAGGAGGTGACTGGATGGGGACAGGGCAGGGGGCAGCCTGCTCAGGCCTTGCATTCCTTTCCACTAGCTGGAACCCCTGCCCCATTCATCCCAACCTCCGGGCTCTGCTGGTCCTGGGGTGTGAAGCACAGGGCAATGTATGCTCTCTTGAGATGCTGAGGGAAGGGGAGAATCTTAGCAGTCCCCCATGGCTTACCCTCATTCATTCATTCATTCATTCATTCAGCACATGTGTAGCACCAGTTTCTTGGGGAAGGCAGCCACACAGCCACATCTGGCTACCCCAGAGTCACATAGCTGCCGAGATAAGAGCTACCAAGCAGAAGCAGGGTCCATAGAATAGGTGGATCTGCCCCAGCAGAGAGGTTGGGGAGGGCTTCCCTGAGGAATAGAAGGTAAACCTGGAAGCAGAAGAAAAGCAGTGAAAAGGGGTGGGAGGGGCATTCTGGGCAAGAGGAATGGCACAGGGAAAGGCCTTGTGGCCAGGCACAACGTGGAAACGAGACGGTGACAGGCATATGTTGATGTTGTGCAGGGTGCCAGCTCCTAGGGCCTAAGAGCAAAGGGGGGTCTGGGGCAGGAGTTAAGCAACTGGAGGTATGGTCAGATTTATATGTTGTAGGAGCTCCCTGGCTTCCATGGGGAGAAGGGACTGGAGCGCTGGAGTGGAAGAAGAAACAGTGAAGAGGGACTGGAGGCCTGCTGGGCTGCTGCCTCTGCAGGCAGGGAGAAGTGGGTATCCATTTAAAGGGAAAAGGGCCTGGGTGCAGTGGCTCACAGCTGTAATCCCAGTGCTTTGGGAGGCTGAGGCAAGAGGCTCACTTGAGCCCAGGAGTTCAAGACCAGAGTGGGCAATATAGTGAGACCCCATCTCTACAAAAAATTAAAAATTAGCGGGGCATGGTGGTGTGTACACCTGTAGTCCCAGTTGCTTGGGAGGCTGGGGCATGAGGATTGCTTGAGCCCAGTAGTTCAAGGCTACAGTGAGCTATGATTGCACCACTGCACTCCAATCTGGGTGATACAGTGACAGCCTGTCTCTAAAGAATAAAGAAAGAACACTTAAAAAAAATAGGTTGGGGTAGGGAAGGGCAGGGATGGGACCTGAAGAGGGCTCTGTCCCACCCGGAGGCAGAAAGGGGCACCAGGTGGCCTCCCGGGCTCCAGAGGCTGCAGCACAGCAACCCATCAGAAGCCGGGAGAACAAAGACCAGAGGCCGTTTCCCCATTCGCTCCCAAGACAGGCCGGGGCAGGCAGGCTGGGAGGATGGAAGGTGGTGCCAGTAACACCGGCACAGCCCTGCCTGGAGCAGAGAACAGCTGCACGCTGGGAAGCCAGGGTTCTCTTCCTCGGACAAGGAGCCTTGGAAGCTCTCTAAAGCAGCTTCTCCTCCAGGTCCCCTACTCCCAGGGCTTCCCCCAACCACACCCTTAGGGTGTTGCCTAAAGGGTGTGGAGGGAGCTGTGTCTCTCCTCCAAAATACCCTTTCCCCACATGATCCCCCCCGACAATGCCTGAAATGCTACCATTAGCAGCTGTTCCTCCAGGTAAGCTGAGCTCTGTCCTGAATCAAATTTATCCAGTCTCATTCCTTCTTCCAAGAGAACTGGGCAGGGGATGGAGGGGCAAAGCTAGAGAGAAGAGAGGTAGAGGGGGTTGCTGGGTGTGGAGGCAGTGAGCACAAACACCAATGACTCTACCACCTGGCCTGGAGCAGTCCCCAGGCACAGATGCTGCCAGATCCAGGTACGAGTGGGGAGGCCTCGTTTGCTTCCCCGGGCCCTCCTGGACACCCAGCATCAGCCATTTGTGAGCTGTGAGCTCAAGGGTGAACGTGAGCCCTGTATGAAACAGGACACTTCCACCTGCCTGGCAGGCCTGCTGTCAGAATGAGATGTAACATCCATGGCCTTGCTGGGCTCACAGTATGTGCCTGAGAAATGGCAGGGCGGCTTTCTCTAAGCTGTCACCCACATAGGTCCTCTCCCAAATCGATCAGGCGCTCCTACCATCACTGATCGATGGGTGCATGTGCGTGTCTGCTTGAGTCAGCTCCCTGGTCAGCTCTGGGCTTGGCTCAGTCATGAATCTTTTTTTTTTTTTTTTTTGAGACGGAGTCTCGCTCTGTCTCCCAGGCTGGAGTGCAGTAGTATGATCTCGGCTCACTGCAATCTCTGCCTCCCAGGTTCAAGTGATTCTCCTGCCTCAGCCTCCCCAGTAGCTGGGATTACAGGTTTCCGCCACCACACCCAGCTAATTTTTAATATTTATTTTTGAAGAAACAGGATTTCACCATGTTGGCCAGGCTGGTCTTGAACTCCTGACCTCAAGTGATCCACCCAACTTAGCCTCTCAGAGTGCTGGGATTACAGCCATGAGCTACTGCACCCAGCCCGTCGTGACTCTTAATAGCAGCGTGTGTTTCCTAGTATCGGCTGCTATGATTTGCCGGGCACTCGCTCTGAACCAGGTCATGGGCTGGACCCATCATGTGCATCCTCTCATTTGATCTACTCAGCAGCCTCACCAACTGGGGGTTGCTGTTATCACCCCACCTCATAGATGAAGAAACTGAGGCTCGGAGACATTAAGTGATTTGCCCAAGATCAAACAGCTTAAGAGACACAGAGCTGGGGCCTGAACTCATGTCTAGCTAGCTTCGAACGCTGTGTTTTTGCTTTTTTTTTTTCTTTTTGAGACAGAGTCTCACTCTTTTACCCAGGCTGGAATGCAGTAGCACAGTCTCGGCTTACTGCAACCTCTGCCTGCCAGGTTCAAGTGATTCTCCTGCTTCAGCCTCCTGAGTAGCTGGGATTACAGGCACCCACCACCATGGCCAGCTAATAAAACACTGTGTTCTTAACCACTAAGAGGCTCAGGGTACCCCAGGTGCCTCCCAGTAGAGCATGCTTCCCTTTTGCCAGCTCTCCCCTGAAAGCCTGGGGTCCTGCCTCCCATGCAGGAGCACTCCATCAGGGCTGGCCCAGTGTTGCAAGACCCGTCTAGGCAAGGCCAGGCTGCTGGGTGTTTACTGGGACCCAGATCTGGGTGGAGGGGCAAGATTAATCCCATTTAACAAATTCAGAAGCGCTGAGGCTCAGGGAGGCTATGTTTCTTTTCAAATAGAGGTAGAATTCAGCCTGACTGCAGAGTTGGGTCTTGGCCACTCCATCCCACCCTGTGACAGGTCAGATGCCTCCTCTGGGAAGTCCTCCCTCACCTCCCAGCATCTGTGCTCTGACTGTGACAGCTCTCACTTCAGGCCTGTCACAAGGTATGTGAGTTGCCAGGCTGGAGACCGCATCTGTCCGGCTCTGTGCTCCATTGCTCCTGCCTGGCCCCATCAGTCTGATGTTCATGTGACCATACATGTACTGAAGCTTAACTCCATTTTATCTCTCTGATGTGACTGCCAGCAACTCAAGTGCAGGGAGGTTGTCAACGTCTCCTCCACACCCACCTGCTAAACCCCAGCAACAGTGCCTATGGAATTGTGCAGTGCATAGCCTGTCCACCATGATATCAAGTTTAACCCTGGGTACACCACAGCTAGCTTGCCCGTATTTGCTTAATAACTGTAATCGTCATAGCTGCCATTACCTGAGGCCTCTTATCATTCTCAACCTTTCCCCTGCATTATTTCATTTAATCCTGAGCCAACATCGCCAGGCAGGCACCGTGCTTATTCCCATCTCACACGGGAGAAAACAGGCTCAGAGAAGCCAAGCAGCTCCTCCGAGGTTGC
The DNA here is from genome assembly GCF_028885655.2 of Pongo abelii. Classification (NCBI taxonomy): domain Eukaryota; kingdom Metazoa; phylum Chordata; class Mammalia; order Primates; family Hominidae; genus Pongo; species Pongo abelii. The sequence continues at coordinate 5,133,117 of NC_072003.2, forward strand.
ACAGCCAGGAGGGTGGCAGTGGGTCTCCTCCAGGGCCTCTCTACTAGGCTGGACGCTGTCCTCGGTGACCTGCACCATCTGGCCTGACTCTGTCATTAGCTCAGGTGTGAACATCAGCTCCCACACCTGTCATCAGGAACCCGGGCAACGGGAGCAACGGGGTTCACACCCTGTCCCGGCCCTCCCCAGCTTCAGCTGCTAAAAGGCAGACAAACTGGAAAGGGTGGCTTTCTCGGTGGGGTGTTCCATTCACTAATCCACACTTTGTAGTCCAAAGGCCTGACTACCTTGGGTGTGAAAGTCACAACTTGGGGCTCCTGGGTCCCCTGGGCTCGGAAAGGGGTACTACCCTCATCCGGGCACCTCCTGTGTGCTACAGCACTGCTCCTCCCAGTAGCCCTATGCATGAGACACTCAGTATCACCACCCGTGCTGTGCAGAAAGGGAAAACAAGGCTTCGGGAGGCTCCAGGGTGGAGATGCCAGGATCAACAGTGAGGCATTCTGTTCTTAGTGCTGGAGCTCCTACTTGCCCCACCATGCTGAATCTCACCAGCAATTTTGTCCTCCCCCAGACAATGGAGCAGGCCCCTGGAAAACTCGGAGTGAAGGAATAACTTGGGGATCCACTCCCTGTGACCAGCGACCACAGCCTAGAGCCACAAGCCTGTTCCCTCCACCCCCCACCAAGACACTTGCTATAGGGCTAGCTGGGCATCAGGCAATGCTCGAGAGATGTGTTTGAGAGGACGGGATACAGGGCTACCCCCACATCACAATCCAGTCTGTGAACTAGTCCCTACTAAGGGGAGGGGGCAGAGGGATGCACTGGGCTTGGAGACCACCCCGGGAGGCATCTGACATCTGCTCAGGGCTGTGGCTGTGCTCATTCTGTGCTGGGGTCGCAAGGCTCAAAGGAATGGTCTTTCACTCCATGCTGGGGAGAGAATCAGAAGGGCTTCCTGGAGAAAGAGACGTCTAAATGGAGATCTGGGACCAATGGCTGTCAGCCTAGGACAGACGGTGGCTGCCTTGGGCCAGATATACAGAGAGTGGCAGGACCCAAAATCTTTGCCATCCCAGATCCTCCGAGTCCCTGCAGCTATAAAGGATGGGATGCCTTTCATCCTCACGCTTCTGGGAAAGCCCGCACCCCTCCCAGCTTGTCTGGGTTCATTAGAACCTTTTGTTAAGTCCAAGCTGGGGCCTTCAGGGATGGAGAGCTGCAGGAAGGAGGGAGGCTGGGAGGAGGCAGAGGGCAGGGCGAGGCCTGGCCCCACTCCTGGTATGTGGGTGTCTGCATGCGTGAAGGGCTGGATGGGCCTGGTCTCCGGGGTGGGGAGGACAGAACGGTTCTCCACGGCTGGCACAGAGCATCCAATTGTGCAATGCCCCAGGGAACAGTGCAGGGACTGGACGGGCCCCTGGCTGGGTCTGAGTGCCAGCTGGACGCAGCCATGGAGGAGGGGTGTGCAGGCCCTGCCCAGTCTCTGGGGTTGTGAAAGATAGGGGAGGGGTGGGGAAATCTCTAAAGGGGGGTAATGCCTCTGAGCTTGAAACAGCCCAAACGGAGATACGGGTGGGTGGGATCACAGGGCAGGGGGGTTTCTGAAAGGGCTGGAAGGCCAGGGAATGGAGTGTGGCACTCCAGCGTGCTAGGGCCCCACCGCCTGCACCTGTCCGACTGGTCGGCCTAGGCGGACTGCAGGGGTTGGGTGGGAGCCCTGGGCCCAGAGGCCTCTCCTTGCCTAGGGAAGGAGTGAGGAGCTGCTTGAGGGCACAGTGGGGACTCCCAGTGAGAGCAGCTTGGGGGCAGAACTCCCAGCCAGTAGAGCCATGCAATGTGCGGGCCCCTCACCTGCCTGAAGCCTCTTGTCAGAGAAGCTGGCAAAATGGTCCTTGCTAGCCCAGAGCCCCCACTCTATTTTCCGAAGGGGATAAGGCAGGGGCTGGATTCCCACCCCCTCCGTCAATCTCAGCATCTCCACCAGGCTCCCCCAAACCGGTTATTAAGTGAACACATTAGGCTTATCAAAACGGACGTGGGCTGCTTCTCCCTGCAAACACATCAAGACATGCCATTCCCCTCCCAGGCCGCCCTGGGAACCCGCGGCTCAGAGACGCCGCCAGTTTCGGGGCTGGGGTGGGGGCAGGGAGCCACACCCCTGAGAAACCGAGCTTCGAAGAGGAGGCTCCGACGCCGCCCAACCCCTGATCAGAACCCAGAGGGTGGGGAGGTAAGGGGGTGCCTCCCCCTGTGTCCCTCGACCCGATCGCTCACCCCCCAGGGCCTCCGGGTGCGGCTCTGGAGCGCAGGGTGGCAGGTGCCGGGAAGTGCAGCGGCGGGTGGCCCGCCCCCTCCGGACACCCATCCCTCGCCTCCCCGACGCCAGGAACACTTGCGCGGTCTCAGAGGTACTGGAGAGCGCCCCCCGACGCCAGCTCAATTTCCCTGCCTCAGGGCGCCCCCTGGACGGAGCTTCCTGGGTCGCCCGCAGCGACCCCGCCTTGAGTGCCCGGTCCTCCAAAAACTCCGCCCCCGCATCCAGGTGGCTATTCCCGGTCCTGGGCGACCCTCTGCGCAAGAGCGACCCTGGGACACGGGGGTGCCTTGTACCCCCAGCTCAGCTGCCCGTGCCCTAGGCCCTCAAGGCAATGCTCTCTGAGCTCCCGGAGTCCCCGATGTCCCTAATTATGCTCCCCCTCGGGGACCCCAGCCAGTCCCCTCCCACCTGGCGGCGCTTCCCAGCTTCAGGGTGGCCTCGGTCCCGCATTCCAGCGAGTCCCGCACTCCGGGTTCAGTTCCCTGTTCCTGGACCCCCGTGCCCCCCATTCCTACACTGCCCGGGAGGTCTTCCCGGTCCTGTGCGCCCACAGGCTCAAGAGCGTCCCGTAGCGGAGCTGTGGGCGCCTCCTCACCTCCGGGTCTGCACAGTGGGGCTGTATTTGCCTTTGTTTCTCTTCCTGAAGAGCGAGTTCATGGTGGCGCTCGGGGTGCGGGCGGCGGCGGCTGGCGGGCCGGGCGCGCACCGAGGGGCGGGCGGGAGCGCAGGTGAGCGAGCGGCGGCGCGGGGAGCCCCGACTGCGGCGCTGCAGTGGCGCCGGGTCCCTACTCGCGGGGGGCGGGACGCCCGCCGGCCACGGGCTCTGCGGGCCGCTCCCCTAGAAGGTGGTGCTTACCTTCCCAAGGAGGGGCCACCGCGCGGGCGGGGCTTGGGCGCGGGGGTGGGGACACCGGGTCTTGGCCGGACACGGCCCACCCCCAGCCGGGGGACTCCCGAGGCCGGGCAGGCACTGGGGCGCAAAGGCCGCCGGGGCGAGCGCTCGCAGCCCCACCCTCCTCGGGCCCGGCGCGCCTCTGGCCGAGGCCTTCACCTGGTTCTGCGCTGCCGCGGAACTCGGCGCTCCTGGTGCTTTGGCGGACACCCAGCTGAACCCCGCAAGACAGGTGCGGCAGAGACCCGCACGGGTTCCCGTGCCCTAGTAGCTAGCGAATTGCACTCAGATGGTGGCAATTGAGGGAAGGGGGCTGGACTGCGGAGGGCGCCGGCCTGAGTTCAAACCCTGCCACCCCCAGGTCGGCTGACACTCCTGGGCAAGGTGTTTTACTGCTCCCAGCCACAGTTTACTTCTTTGCCAGAGGGTGATAGCCACTACCCCATCCGAAAGGCCTGTGGGGATGTCCCTGCAGGTAATGCACGCAAAGCGCTGAGCGCAGTGCCCTGGCCCGAATCTGCTCTCCGCATGCTATCTCGGGTGGACAAAAACTCCTTTGAAACTTCAATAACTCCAGGCCCTGGCACGAGAAGAATGCTTCATAGCTGGTAATAAAAGCTGTTCGATTCCGGCTCAGAACAACGACGTTGCACAATTCTGCCAGCAAGTCCTGGCCCAGACTGTGTGCCAGTAGAGAGAAGGCTGCCCTTAGACAGAAACCCAGTCTGACCTGAAGCCCGGATGGCACACACCACCACACCTGGCTAATTTTAAAAAATTTCTGTAGAGGCAGAGTTTCACCATGTTGCCCAGGCTGGTCTTGAACTTCTGGGCTCAAGTGATCTGCCCGCCTACAGTCTCCCAAAGTGCTGGGATTACAGATATTAGCCACGGTGCCCAGCCAACCTTATTCTTAATGGGGCTTCTATGGGTGGGCTTAACCCATTTGTGCCTGAGGTTGCAATTTTTTGAATTGATAAATCAGACCTTGGCAGTGACCTTGAGCAGTAGGAGATAAATAACTCCCACAGGGGTCACGTTCCAATAATGGAACACTAGGCGTAAATAGGGGTGTGATTCCTCCTAAAGTTGTGCCTGCCTGCCTGCCTTCCTTCCCTCCTTCCTTCTTTCCTTCCTTCCTTCGTTCCTTCCTCTTTCTTTTCTTGCTTTCTTGCTTTCTTTCTTTTTTCAGACTCAGTTGCCCAGGCTGGAGTGCATTGGCACAATCATAGCTCACTGCAGCCTTGACTTTTGGGGCTCAAGCAATCCTCCCACCTCAGCTTCCTGAGTAGCTGGATCCACACGTGTCCACCACCACGCCTGGCTAATTTTTAAAACCTTTATATTTATATATGTTTTTTGTAGAGATGGGGGTCTCGCTGTGTTGCCCAAGCTGGTCTTGAATTTCTGGGCTCAAGCAATCCTCCCACCTCGGCCTCCCAAAGTGCTGGGATTTCAGGTGTGAGCCACCGCACCCAGCCCTGAAGCTGCTTTCAAAATGTGTGTGTCCAAATGTGCATTTTTCTGGGGGACGATGTATTGCTCAGTGGAGTCATTTACTCATTCAACACATGTTTCCCATCACTCTCACAGCCTCAGTGTGCCTGGCTCTGCTTGTTGTACACGGATGAGAAAAGGGAAAAGAACAACACAAAAGGGCCTTTCTCTTTGGGAGCTTTCAGGTCCTGGGGCAGGGGACACATATTAAAAAACGTTAACTTGGCCGGGCGCAGTGGCTCACTCCTGTAATCCCAGCACTTTGAGAGGTCGAGGCAGGGGGATCACCTGAGGTCAGGTGTTCAAGACCAGCCTGACCAACATGGTGAAACCCCGTCTCTCCTAAAAATAAAAAAATTAGCTGGGCGTGGTGGCGCGTGCCTGTAGTCCCAGCTACTTGGGAAGCTGAAGCAGGAGAATCTCTTGAAACTGGGAAGGGGAGGTTGCAGTGAGCTGATATCATGCCACTGCACTCCAGCCTTGGGAGGTCACAGTGAGCTGAGATCGTGCCACTGCACTCCAGTCTGGGTGACAGAGTGAGACTTCGTCAAAACAAAACAAAACAAACAAACAAACAAAAAAACACAACCACGTTAACTTTTCTTTTTCTTTCGTTTTTTTTTGGAGATAGGGTCTTGCTGTGTTGCTCCCGCTGGAGTGCAGTGGCGTGATCATGGCTCACTGCAGCCTTCCTTGACCTCCCAGACTGAAGCCATTGTCTCTTCTCAGCCTCCCTCTCAAGTAGCTGGGACCACAGGTGTGCACCACCATGCCTGGCTAATTTTTTTTTTAATTAATTAATTATTATTATTTTTTTTGACAGTCTTGCTCTTGTCGCCCAGGCTGGAGTGCAATGGCATGCTCTCAGCTCACTGCAACCTCCGCCTCCTGGGTTCAAGCAACTCTTCTGCTGCCACCACGCCCTGCTAATTTTTGTATTTTTAGTAGAGACAGAGTTTTGCCATGTTGGCCAAGCTGGTCTTGAACTCCTGACCTTGTGATCTGCCTGCCTCAGCCTCCCAAAGTGCTGGGATTACAGGTGTGAGCCACTGTGCCTGGCCTTTTTCTTGTTTTTAATTAATTTATTTATTAATTAATTTATTTTTTTGAGACGGAGTCACCCAGGATGGAGTGCACTGGCATGATCTTGGCTCACTGCAAGCTCCACCTCCCGGGTTCACGCCATTCTCCTGCCTCAGCCTCCCGAGTATCTGGGACTACAGGCACCCGCCACGACGCCTAGCTAATTTTAGTAGAGACGGGGTTTCACCATGTTAGCCAGGATGGTCTTGATCTCCTGACTTTGTGATCTGCCCACCTCGGCCTCCCAAAGTGCTGGGATTACAGGCGTGAGCCACCGCGCCTGACCTTTAATTTATTTTTTTTAGGAGTCTCACTCTGTCACCAGGCTGGAGTGCAGTGGCGAGATCTCGGCTCACTGCAACCTCTGACTCCCTGGTTCAAGGGATTCTCCTGCCTCAGCCTCCCGAGTAGCTGAGATCACAGGCACGCGCCACCACGCCCAACTAAATTTTGTATTTTTAGTAGAGACGGCTCGAACTCCTGACCTCAGGTGATCTGCCCACCTTGGTCTCCCAAAGTGCTGGGATTTACAGGCGTGAGTCACTGCGCCGGGCTGCCTGGCTAATTTTTAAAATTCTTTGTAGAGATGGGCTCTTACTGTGTTGCCCAGGCTGGTCTTGAACTCCTACAGGCTGAAGCAATCCACTTGCGTCGGCCTCCCAAAGTGCTGGGATTGCAGGTGTCAGTCCCTGCGCCCGGCCAAATTGTGAACTTTTTGAAGGGGTCTGGGGACATATGGGGGAGAAAGACCCTGGGAGAGGCGGTGGTTCTAATGTTGTTGCACCTTAGAATCTCTAGAGGAGTTTGTAAAAGGCATATTCTGGGGCACTGGGACCCTTGACATCCTGATTGGGGGGGTCTGAAGAGGGAGGGGCCCAGGAATCTGAAATCCGGACAAGCTTCCCTGGGTGGTCTGAGGCCTCAGTGTGTGCAGCCCTCCAGCTGCTCAGGCAGACAGCCCTGAAGAGACCTCCCCACCAAACCCAGTCCTTCCCCAACTCAGCTCTACCTGGCTCAGTTTCAGGTGCCAACCCCAGGTGGGCATTTCTCATTGGCAGGTAAGGGCGTGACAATGCCCTCCCTCGTCCAAAAGTGACTTCCTTGCCTAGATCTCAGGGCCCCGAAGGGACACTCCCTCCAGCCAGCTGATATTGGGAGCAGGTGTTAGAGAGGAGCTGGGGTTTCAGAACACAGCTGTGCGGGGAGTCACCTCGGACCTGCAGAAGCCTGAACTCGACATGGAGCTGGCTCAGCACACAGACCCCTTCCCCACACCCCAAGAGGGGTTCCCAGGGAACTTGTCGGTCCTTGCTGTCGCCCCCTGGTCTGCCTATGCCTGGATATCCTTTCCTTTCTACTTCCCCATACCTTTCCCCACAGGTGGGCTCTTACTCCGGGCTCAGCATGCCTTGAGGATGGTCACTGCAACAGTGTTGCTGACATTGTGCTAAGTGTGCATCCTGGGATGCTTTTGGCAACACAGTTGCTAATGGAGAAGCTCTGTAAAGAAACTGCTGCCTATTTGGAGGGGGTTGGTCCGGTAACCAGGGCTGCCTACACCAGGAAGACCCTGCAGCTGGAAAAGGGGAAGATGTGGAGACCATATATAGACTACACATGGAGTCAAGTGCCAGATGCAAAGTGCAAAAGAAAGAGGGAAAGACAGAGTATGTGGTTTGTAATATGCTTGTCTATGCACAAAAAACTTCTGGAAGGATACATGAGAAACCGTTGCTGAATCTCCCCAAAAAGGACAAGAAAGAAGTTTGAATTTTCTTTTCTTTTTGAGATGGAGTTTCACTCTTGTTGCTCAGGCTGGAGTGCAGTGTCACGATCTTGGCTCACTGCAACCTTCGCCTCCCAGCGATTCTCGTACCTCAGCCTCCCAAGTAGCTGGGATTACAGGTGTGCGCCACCACGCCCAACTAATTTTGTATTTTTAGTACAGATGGGGTTTCACCATGTTGGTCAGGCTGGTTTTGAACTCCTGACCTCAAGTGATCCACCGCCTTGGCTTCCCAAAGTGCTGGGATTACAGGCGTGAGCCACTGCGCCCGGCCCAGATCTCAGTTTGAATCCCCACTCAGTCCCTTTCAGTTATGTGAACATGGGCAAATCATTTTGCCTCTCTGAGCCTTAGTTTTCCTCATCTGGGAAGTGGGCGCAAGCCTAGCATCAACTTCACAGGGTGAAAGCCTGTGTGTTAAGCACTCAGTATGTCCCCTGGCAGTTAGGGAGGCCCTAACGAAGGGAAAGGGATTCTATCTGTAGCTAGAGACTGTGTGTTTGCGGGACTGACGGGCACAAGTGAGTACAGGAGCTCCAAACAGTGTCAAAACTCTGGGCTTCTCCAACCTGCCAAATCCCCTTTCCCTACAACTCCTAGGAAGGTTAAGAGTTGGTTTGCGGGAGGGAACCAGATCACGGTCCTCTAGGTCAGCAGTGTGTAGCTCAGCTGCTGAATAACAGTGATGACATTGATAATAGTAATGTCACTTCTTGTTTATTGAGGGCTGACTCTGTGCCAGGCACCATGGCACGTGCCCAACCACCCCCACTGGGTGAAGCAGGGCAGTGCTCCCTGCCTGGGAGGTAGCCACTTCCTTGTCTTATTTTCTTTAATTAATTTTAAGGCACAGGGTCTCGTTCTGTCGCCCAGGCTGCAGTGCAGTGGTGCGATCATAGTTCACTGCAGCCTCGACCTCCTGGACTCAAGTGATCCTCCCACCTCGACCTCTTGAGTAGCTGGGACTACAGATGCACACCATGAAGCCTGGGTAATTTTTAAATTTTTTGTAAATACGAGGTCTTGCTGTTGCCCAGGCTGGTTGAGAACTCCTGGGCTCAAGTGATCCTCCCACCTTGGCCTTGCAAACTGCTGGGATTACAGGCATGGGCCACGGTGCCTGGCCTCTCTTGTCTTAATTTTCAGGGAAGGAAATGGGCCCTGAGAAGCACAGGGCCCATTTGGGCTGGTAGCTGGGTCAGCCTGCTCCTGGGCTGAGCTCTTGAACCCCCTGCCTCCCTCCACTCTTCAGAGTTCTAATTCCTGGGCTTGGGCTTGGGGCAGCTGGGCTGGACTCCCGCTGACTCAGCTGAGCCTGGCCCAGGAGTGGCGGGTAGAATTAGCAGATTTAGGGAGGAATTTGAGTGGCGCGTCACCATCCCTCCCCTCTCCATTCTCTAGGAGCTGGGCTAGGAGCTGGCATGGCTGTGTGTGTGTGTGCACGTGTGTACACACGTGCGCACACCACACGTTTGTGGGCAGGCCGGATGGGGTGGGAGATCCGTTCTCACCCCATGCATCCTCCTCTGGGCAGATGGGATTTGTTTGGATCCGTGAAGCCCTCTCCTGCCAAGTGACTCATCCCCTCTGTTGCCGTGGGTGGAGGGCCAGCCTGCCGGGGTTGGGGAGGGTGCTTGCTTTCCTCGAGTTTGCTCGCACCTTCAGGGCCATTTGTTCCCTGGCAACCAGGCCACCCTCAGCGACCCTGAAACCTGTGTTCCTGCAGCCAGACCAGGCAGCCAGCTCATGGGAGGCCACCAACTTCGGAAGGGTTCCTCACGCCCGCCCTCCTTGTTTGCCATCACTGTTGCCCTAGCAGCTGGAGAGGTGTTTAGGGTATTTGCCTGTGAACCAGTTTGAAACAAGAAGGGCAACATTCCCCCAGCCCGGGACAGAGGGACATGTGGGATACATCCTGAGCCCTCTCCGAGACAGCCATTCTCCCATCTGTGGCTGTATGCACCCCCACTTGGGGTGCCTTTACAAATGCAGATTCCAGGGTCCCTCCCTGGAAGAGATTACGGTTGGGTGAGTCTTGGCAGGGCCGAGAAATCTGCATTTATTTAATTATTAATTATAGAGATGAGGTCTCGCTGTGTTACACAGGCTGGTCTTGAACACCTGGGCTCAAGTCACGCTCCTGCCTCAGCCTCCCAAAGTGCTGGGATTACAGGCATGAGCCACCAAGGAATCTGCATTTGTTTTGAGACAGGGTCTCACTCTGTTGCCTAAGCTGGAGTGCAGTGGTACAATCTCGGCTCACTGCAATCTCCGCCTCCCAGGCTCAAGTGGTTCCCCTGCCTTAGCCTCCCGAGTAGCTGGGATTACAGGCATGCACCACCACACCCGGCTAATTTTTGTATTTTTAGTAGAGATGGCATTTCACCATGTTGGCCAGGCTGGTATCAAACTCCTGACCTCAAATGATCCACTAGCCTCAGCCTCCCAAAGTTCTGGGATTATAGGCATGAGCCACCGCGCCCAGCCAGGAATCCGCATTTTAACAAACACCTACTCCATGGGATGCTGAGGCAGGTGAGTTTGGGGCCACCCTGAGAAACACAGCTGTGAACAGAAACAGATGTTGCAGCAACTCCGGCCCTGGTCTGCTCACAACCGGGAGACACTTACAGGCTTCAGCCTGAAACCTGGGTTTGAAACTTGGCTCCACCTCACACCTCAGCCGTGTGACCTTGGGCAGGTGGCTCTCTTAACCTCTCTAGACCTCAGTTTCCCCATCTGTAAAATTGGGAAGAGCCGGTGGGCAGGGATGTGTGCATAGCCCCTGGCATGAAGGCCCTGCTCCTGTCCCTGCTCCGAGGGGACAGGAGGGGGCTGGCCCAGCTTCACCCCAGTTTTGTAATATGTGTTTACTTTTCTTACAGGACAATTCAAGGAGTGGAAAATTGTGCTGGCCCTCCAGCCCACATGGGCTGACTCACGCTCAGCTCTGGGCTGGGGGCCCTGTGAGCTCCCCACAGTCCCCCTGGGGCCAGAGGGGAGGCCAGGCCCTGGCAGGCGGAGCAGGAGAGGGTCCACGGTGAGTCATGCTCTGCCTGCCCCTGAGTCATCCCCTGAGAATGTGCCTCAGGCCCCTACCCGCCCGGGCCCCCTGGCAGAATGCCACTTCTCCCTGCCTGCCAGGCAGCCCCGCCCTCCTGCCGGCCCAGGGAGCCGCTGCTCTGACGACCGCCTCCTGGATCTCTCCTGGATGCACCTGTACAGCCCTGTGTGTTATCAAAATATTGAAATAGCTCCCAACCGGTAGTTAAATAGCGGTTGCTCTGAGCCCCTGGCCACCCTGGTTTTTCCCCTCCCCAGCCACTGAGGGGTTAGCCGTGGGCTCAGCAAAGGGTTCTTGGACTCTGCCCCACTCAAGGCTGGGGTCCACTGTGACTATAACCAGCCCATCAGCCCATCTTGCAGATCCAGGTTTTTGGGATTTCAGACACTTCATCTTGAACCCTGGGCCACATTCCTTTTTCTTTTTCTCTTTGAGACAGGGTCTTCCTCTGTCACCAAGGCTGAAGTGCAGTGGCATGATCACAACTCACTGTAGCCTCAGACTCCTGGGCTCAAGCAATCCTTCCATCTCAGCCTCCTGAGTTGCTAGGACCACAGGGGCGCCACCACTCCTGGCTAATTTAAAAAACTTTTTTGTAGAGTTGGGGTCTATGTTGTCCTATGTTGTCCAGGCTGGTCTCAAACTCCTGGGCTCAAATGATCCTCTTGCCTCTGCCACCCAAAGTGCTGGGATTATAGGCGTGAGTCACTGCGCCCAGCCCCCGGGGCACTTTCTGACACAACCTGCTACACATCTTGGACACCACTTGTCAAGCCTGGCCCTAGGCCTCTCAGGGGTGGGGACATTAAGTGAGGAAGTCACACTGTCAGGGCAGAAAGAGGGGCTGGGTGGGGCCGGACAGGCTCTGCCGGCTCAGGATCCCCGCAGGACAGGCTGCCCAACCCAGCCCCAAAACTCCCATCTTCTGTCCAACGCCCAGGCCTGCTTCCTCCCTGCCCCACCTCACCTTGCACTGCCCAGACTGGTGGGGCTGCATTTTTGGGGCCAGTGTCAGGTGTGATTGGGGACACCCCAGGTCAGGAGGTCAGGGCCCTGTTTCCTCCCAAGCCAGGATGACTCAGTGATGGACAGACTGGGCCACAAGGGGCAGAACACAAAGCCAAATTAGGGTTTAGCTTGAAGCCAACCTGGGTTTGAACCCTGGCTCTGCCATGCACCCAGCTGTGTGACTGTAGGCTGGTGGCTTCTCTGTAACATGGGGAAGAGCCAGCGAGCTGAGGTGTCAAATCTCAACTGATATATTTCCTAGCTGTGTGACTCTGGGCAAATGTCTTCACCTCTCTCAACCTCAGTTTCCCCATCTGCAAAATGGGGACACTCTGACACCTGCTCTGTAGGGTCTTGAAAAGTCTCAATAAAGGAAGACATGGAATCATGGCAAATAATAACTTTTGTTGGGCATTTACTATAAACCAGGCCACGTGCTAAGTACCAGGCTTGGAGGCTGGCACTTTTTCTTCCAGCTTGATTGAGATGTGATGAATATGCAAGAAAGGGCACATTTTTAAAAATTTTAGGCTGGACACAGTGGCTCACGCCTATAATCCCAGCACTTTGGGAGGCCAAAAATGTTGGATCACCTGAGGTCAGGAGTTTGAGACCAGCTTGGCCAACATGGCGAAACCCTGTCTCTACTAAAAATACAAAAATTAGCCAGGCATGGTGGCGAGTGCCTGTAATCCCAGCTACTCAGGAGGCTGAGGCAGGAGAATCACTTGAACCCCGGAGGCGGAGGTTGCAGTGAGCCGAGGTTGTACCGCTGCGCTCCAGCCTGGGCCACAGAGTGGGTGTTCAGTGTCGTTGTTGAGTGAATAAATGAATGAGTGGGAGGACCAGCGTACTGTTGTGATCCCAGGGAATGTCCCGTTAGGGGAGGACCAGGAAAGGGTTAGTAGTCCTAAGTTAAAACTATGATGGAAGAGAAGGGGTTCATTTGTTTGTTCATCCATCCATCCATCCACCCATCCATCCATCCATCCATCCATCCATCCATCCATCTATCCCTCCATCTCTCCATCCCTCCATCTCTCCTTCCCTCCCTCCCTCCCTTCCTCCATCCATCCATCCATTCATCCACCCATCCATCCATCCATCCATCCATCCATCCATCCATCTATCCCTCCATCTCTCCATCCCTCCATCTCTTCTTCCCTCCCTCCCTCCCTTCCTCCATCCATCCATCCATCCATCCACCCATCCATCCATCCATCCATCTATCCCTCCATCTCTCCATCCCTCCATCTCTTCTTCCCTCCCTCCCTCCCTTCCTCCATCCATCCATCCATCCATCCATCCATCCATCCATCTATCCCTCCATCTCTCCATCCCTCCATCTCTTCTTCCCTCCCTCCCTCCCTTCCTCCATCCATCCATCCATCCATCCATCCATCCATCCATCCATCCATCTATCCCTCCATCTCTCCATCCCTCCATCTCTCCTTCCCTCCCTCCCTCCCTCCCTTCCTCCATCCATCCATCCATCCATCCATCCATCCATCCATCCATCCATCTATCCCTCCATCTCTCCATCCCTCCATCTCTCCTTCCCTCCCTCCCTCCCTTCCTCCATCCATCCATCCATTCATCCATCCATCCATCCATCTCTTCATCCCTCCATTCCTCCCTCTCTCCCTCACTTCCTCCCTCTCTCCCTCACTTCCTCCATCCATCCATCCATCCCTTCATTTGCCAAATATTTATTGAGCACCTACTACATGACTAGTCCTGTTCTAGGCACTCAGAATTCAAGATCAAGTACAATAGACTCAGGTTCCTGCCCCCAGGGAGCTTGCTGTGGGAGACAGGAGTGGGAATGGACAAACAATGTAAGTTTGAGGCCCCCTTGGGTGGATCATGGCGCCTCTTCTGTGTGCCCCAGGAGACAAAGTCTGCAGTCGGCACAGAGTCACCATCAGGTGGGGGCCCAGGGACACTATGAGGAAAGCGGCCAGACCCCAGTCTGAGGGTGGTTGAGACCCAGTGAGGAAGGGGAGGCCTTAGCTTGCAGGGTGCCAGGTTCCCTCATCACGTTTTCTGCATCACTGACATTTCCCAGGAGTCAGGCTCCTCCCCAACCCCCATGGAGGATCTCGACCTCTTGCCCCCACAATACCTCCCACAAGTCACTCATCCATTTATTGAGCACCTACTGTGTACCCGGCTCTGAGGATATAGTAGCAAACACGATACATCCCCCACATCCTGGGGGCCCCCTGTCTTGGAAGGGAGGAGGGACAGAAAAGCAAACAGCCGCATTTTTTTACAAATGACATAACCTAAGTGCCCATCAGTGGGGGAAGTGGTGGTAAATTACAAAACTGCTCTAGTCTGGGAGGAATTCGGGGAGGCCTGTGGGCCTCACAGGGAAGCCGAGGGTGTAGCAAGTGAAAAAAGGAAGCTGCCTGCTATTAGGTGTCATGTTTTGCCATTTCCGCTTCAGAACGGAGCTGCCCTGTGCCTCCGTGAGCTCGTCCTCCACCTGCCTGCCTGCCTGGCTCTGCCTCCACCCTTTGTTCACGCTCTCTGCTGAGCTCAAACATTCCTGCTGGGCCCAGGCAGCCAAGTCCCCATCAGCTGCCTCCCAGGCCATTCTCTAATCACAAGCTCAGGCTTAATCCCCACACAGGCCCAGGACTCCGCTCTGGGCAAATACTCCTCCTTTCAGCCCTGGAGTCCCTGACCTCCCCCAACCCAGACCATCCTGTCCCCAGCCCCCAGCCATAGGGCCACCCTCCACTGGTTGGGGGTGGGGAGACCTCAGTGTAGCCTTGTCCAATAAAACTGCCTGTGACAATGGAAATATTGTGTATACATGGAGGTGAGCCACATGTGGCTACTGAGCACGTGAAATGTGACTAGTGCAACTGAGGAATTGTTAATTTTTAAAAACTCATTTTAATCCATTAATTAGTTAATTTTTTGTAGAGATGGGGGATTCTCACTATGTTGCCCAGGTTGTCTTGAACTCCTGAGCTCAAGCCATCCTCCCGACTAAGCCTCCCACAGTGCTGGGATGACAGTCGCCTGCCGCCACGCCCAGCCTGAATTGTTAATTTTATTGTTTATGTGTATTGTTATTTATGTAAATATAGAACATATTCATATTTACATAATTTAATTAATGCAAACGTAAGTAGCAGCGTGCATCTGGTGGCTGTCGCAGGGTCCACCTGGGCCCAGGCATGGAGAAGAGGACAGCCCAGGTCCCTGGTCCTTTTCTAGGCAGGGGCAGCCTAGACGGGCTGGGTGGGCAGCTAAGGCCTCGGGCACTGAGCTGGGGAGTCCCTGGAGTCGCTCTGTTGATGGGGCTGAGCTTTGGGCGTTGGTGCCTGTGGCCCCTCCCCAGTGGCCAGTCCCTTGTTCTGACCCCTGCTTGGTGGTCAGAATCACACACTGAGAGGTCCTGAAGACCTGAGCTCACCTTCAGGTGGGAGGGTCCGGCTCCAATGACAAGAGGTCGTTGTCCCCAGGTTCCTCTGTCTGCATCCACTCCACGGATGTGCTCTCTAGGAACGGTTTCCCCTTCCTGGTTCTCCTGAGTGCTCCCTTTCCATTCCTACAGCATCTACCTGGGCAAGAGATCTAGGATCTCACCCCCTCACCTCCAGATTCCTGAGGTCACTTTGGTGGCCTCCCTCCTCCTTCTGACTCCTCCTCCGTGCTCTCTGCACCCTTCCCCCTCCTGCACCCTGGTCAACTACAATCTATTCCCAACACAGCAACCAGAGGGCTAAAGTGAAGTCAGCCGACTCCCCTGTCCCACACCTCCCAGACACCCTGAGTACCTCAGCATCAGAGCCAGATAACCCATGAGACCCCCTCCCTCAGGCTCCCCTTGGAGTCTGCTCTCTTCCCGGCCACCTCCCTCCCACTCACTCTGCCCCCGATATAGTGACAGCCTCGACGTTCCTCAAACACGCCAAGTATGCTCCTGCCTCAGGGCCTTTGCACCGGCTGCCCCCTGGGCCCCAGTCTCTACGTGGACCCCCTGCTCTTCTTCCAAGCCTTTGTGCCAAGTCACCTTCTCAGCGCAGCCCACCTGGTCCCTACATTGTAATCCGCCCTGCACTTCCCACCCTCTCTCCCTGCCCACCAATCATGGCACTCAGTGCAACCTAACCCACAACAGAAGCCACTCACGGATACAAAAAAATAAGCCAGGTGTGGTGGCGGGCGCCTGTAATCCCAGCTACTCGGGAGGCTGAGGCAGGAGAATCGCTTGAACTCAGGAGGTGGAGGTTGCCGTGAGCCGAGATCGCGGTGCTGCACTCCAGCCTGGGTGACAGAGTGGGACTATGTCTCAAAAAAAAAAAAAAAAAAAAAAAAAAAAGAAGGGAGCAAGGGCCTGACCCGCGCTTCAGCATGGTTGACCCTGAACACATTAGGCTCAGTAAGAAAAGCTAGATACAAAACGGCACATGTTATATGATCCTGCCTGTGAAATGTTCAGAGGTGAATTCGTAGGGATGGAAAGGAGACTGTGGCTGCTGGGGAGAGGGGAGTGGGGAGTGACTGCTAAGGGGCACAGGTGATGATAGTGCTCTCAAATTGACCATGCTGATGGTTGTGCAACTCTGAAACTACCAAAACCAGCTGGATGGCACACTTCATTTTTTTATTTTTTATTTTTGACAGGGTCTTTCTCTCTCTCTCTCTCTCTTTTTTTTTTTTTTGAGATGGAGCTTTGCTCTTGTTGCCCAGGTTGGAGTGCAGTGGCGCGATCTCAGCTTACCGCAACCTCCGCCTCCCAGGTTCAAGCGATTCTCCTGTCTCAGCCTCCTGAGTAGCTGGGATTACAGGCATGCGTCACCACGCCCGGCTAATTTTGTATTTTTAGTAGAGACAGGGTTTCTCCATGTTGGTCAGGCTGGTCTTGAACTCCCGACCTCAGGTGATCTGCCCACCTCGGCCTCCCAAACTGCTGCAATTACAGGCATGAGCCACTGCGCCTAGCCCCTGTTTTTTTATTTTTACTTTTTTTTTTTTTTTTGAGACAGAGTCTCACTGTGTTGCCTAGGCTGGAGTGCAGTGGCGTGATCTCGGCTCACTGCAACTTCTGCCTCCCAGGTTCAAGCAATTTTCCTGCCTCAGCCTCCCAAGTAGCTGGGACTACAGGTGCTCACCACTATGCCCGGCTAATTTTTTTTGTATTTTTAGTACAGATGGGGTTTCACTATGTTGGCCAGGCTGGTCTTGAACTCCTGACCTCGTGATCTGCCTGCCTCGGCCTTCCAAAGTGCTGGGATTATAGGCGTGAGCCACCTCACCTGGCCTTAAAATTTTTTGTAGAGACTGGAGCCTTACTATTTTGCCCAGGCTGGTTTTGAACTCCTGGGCTAAACTGGTCCTCTCTCCTTGGCCTCTCAAAGGGCTGAGATTACAGGTGTGATCCCCTGTGCCCGGCCAAGGGTCTTGCTGTACTGCTGAGGCTGGAGTGCAGTGGTGTGATCATTGCTCACTGCAGCCTGGAACTTCTGGCCTCAAGCAATCCTTCTGGCTCGGCCTCCCAAAGTTCAGGGATGATAGAGGTGAGCCACCAGACACAGCTGAATTGTATACTTTAAATAAACGAATTCTGTATCTCCAAAAAGCAGAGTCATCATCTTCCTATACTGTGTTGGCCACCCCCTCAAATGTCCAATGTCAAGTTCCCACTCCCCTTCACCCTAAAGTCCCATGGGAAATGCGCCTCCTTCTGAGCCCGCACAGTTACAAATATTTACCCGGGTCCTCTGGTGGTCTTTGTGCAATTACTTTTCCTCACGCAATTTCCATTAACCTTCAGGATAACACTACAGTTAACCCCATTAAAAAAAAAGTTTCCAATGTGATTTTTTTTTTTTTTAAGATGGTGTTTCACTCTGTCACCCAAGCTGAAGTGCAGTGATGCAATCTCGGCTCATTGCGACCTCTGCCTCCAGGTTCAAGCGATTCTCATACCTCAGCCTTCCTAGTGGCTGGGATTATAGGGGCCTGCCACCACGCCTGGTTAATTTTTGTATTTTTTTGTAGAGACAGGGTCTCGCCATGTTGTCCAGGCTGGTCTCGAACTCATGACCTCAGATGATCTGCCCACCGTGGCCTACCAAAGTGCTGAGATTATAGGAGTGAGCCACTGTGCCTGGCCTCAATGTGATTTTTTTAAAAAGGGCTAATCAGGTGAAGCAGTGGGAGTGGAGAAAACAAAACAAAACAAAATGAAACAAAGACATCTGCAACTGGTTGTGACAATTAGTTGTAAACACCACTGCACTCAGACCAGCTCGTGATTTTTTTATTGCAGTAAGATATATATAAAACGTTGCCCATCTTAATCATTTTTGAGTGTGCAGTTCAGTGGCATTCACATTGTTGTGCAACCATCACACCATCCATCTCCAAAACTCCTTTTTTTTTTTTCTGAGAGTCTTGCTCTGTTGCCCAGGCTGGAGTGCAGTGGTGTGATCTTGGCTCACCATAACCTCCGCCTCCTGGGTTCAAGTGATTCTCCTGCCTCAGCCTCCCAAGTATCTGGGATTACAGGTGCGTGCCACCATGGCCGGCTTATTTTTGTATTTTTAGTAGAAACGGGGTTTCACTATGTTGGCCAGCCTGGTCTCAAACTCCTGACCTCGTGATCTGCCCGCCTCGGCCTCCCAAAGTGCTGGGATTACAGGCGTAAGCCACTGTGCCCGGCCCAGAACTCTTTTCATCTTCTAAAACCCAAACTCTGTGTCCATTAATTAACTCCCCAGCCCCCAGCCCCTAGCCCCCCACCGTTCTTCTTTCTGTCCCTGTGGATTGGGCTCCTTCTAGGTGACTCAGATGTGGAATCACTCAGTTCTTGCCCGTTCAGCATAATGTCCTCCAGGTTCATCCAAGTTGTAGCGCGTGTGGGTGCTTTATTCCTCTCTAATGCTGAGTAATTTTCCATGTTACCCCCTACCTTTTTTTTTTTTTTGAGATGGAGTCTCACTCTATTGCCCAGGCTGGAGTGCAGTGGTGTGATCTCAGCTCACTGCAACCTCCACCTCCCGGGTTCAAGCAATTCTCCCGCCTCAGCCTCCCAAGTAGCTGGGATTACAAGCGTGCGCCACCACACCAGGCTAATTTTTGTATTTTCAGTAGAGACAGGTTTCATCATGTTGGCCAGGCTGGCCTCAAACTCCCGACCTCAGGTGATCCACCCACCTCAGCCTCCCAAAGTGCTGGGATTACAGGCGTGAGCCACTGTGCACAGCCCATGTTACCCCATGTTAAAAGGAGGGGACATTGGCCTGGCGCGGTGGCTCGCGCTTGTAATCCCAGCACTTTGGGAGGCCGAGGCGGGTGGATCACAAGGTCAGGAGATCAAGACCATCGTGGCTAACATGGTGAAACCCCGTCTCTACTAAAAATACAAAAAAATTAGCCGGGCGTGGTGGCAGGCACCTGTAGTCCCAGCTACTTGGGAGGCTGAGGGAGGAGAATGGTGTGAACCCGGGAGGCGAAGCTTGCAGTGAGCCGAGATCATGCCATTGCACTCCAGCCTGGGCGATAGAGTGAGACTCCGTCTCAAAAAAAAAAAAAAAAAAAAAAAGAGGGGACATTGAGGCAACAAAGCTGGGGGATGGCAGGGTCAGAACGCACATCGAAGTTGGTCTGACTCCTGTACCCACCCCAAGTGCCTGGCCACCTGACCCCTCCCACAGGGCCACCCCTCCCATCCCCTGGGCCACTGTCCTCCCACTGTGTGCCATTCTCTTCTTTGGGCTTCACACAGCACTTGGTGGAGCCCAGTAGTCTTTGTGAAATGAATGCACTTGGGTGCCCGGCTGGGGGTCAAGGCGGGTGGGTCCTGGCTGTGCAGCCCCCTGGGTCAGACTGCCTCAGACTCAGCCTCTGCTCAGTCAAAGCTGCTCCCATGACCAGGACTGCTTCACAGAGTTGTGCAGGTTACAACCTATACACCTGTACACAACGGCCCTGCCAACCATCCTGATAGCCCTGGAGATTCCCAAATCCAGGAGGCCTCAGGGCTCTGCTTCGAGAAAGGGCAAGAAACAACACAACATAGAGGCCACCCGGGACGAATGAGATGTCCCCCAGGAAGCAGATAAGCAGATGAATGGTTTCCAGGGGCTTCGGGAGGGAGGAAGGAGGAGTGACAGCTTCATGGGTATGAGTTTCCTTTTGGGGTGATGAAAATGTTCCAAAACTAGAAAGTGATGCTGGCTGTACGTGCATCTTGTGAATATACCCAAAGCCAGAGAATTGTACACTAAGATATGGTTAAAATGGTAACTTTTGTGTTATGTGCATTTTTTTTTTTTTTTTTTTTTTGAGATAGAGTCTTGCTCTGTCACCCAGGCTGGAGTGCAATGACACGATCTTGGCTCACTGCAACCTCCACTTGCCGGGTTCAAGTGATTCTCCTGCCTCAGCCTCCTGAGTAGCTGGGATTATAGGCATGCACCACGCTAAGAAATGGTTAAAATGGTAACTTTTGTGTTATGTGCTTTTTTTTTTTTTTTTTTTTTTTTTTGAGATGGAGTTTCTCTCTTGTTGCTCAGGCTGGAGTGCAATGGCGTGATCTTGGCTCACCGCAACCTCTGTCTCCCGGGTTCAAGCGATCCTCCTGCCTCAGCCTCCCCAGTAGCTGGGATTTCAGGCTTGCATCACCATGCCCAGCTAATTTTGTATTTTCAATAGAGACGAGGTTTCTTCATGTTGATCAGGCTGGTCTCGAACTCCCAACCTCAGGTGATCTGCCCACCTCAGCCTCCCAAAGTGCTAGGATTACAGGCATGAGCCATCGTGCCCAGCTGATTTTTTTTCTTTTTTTTTTTTTTGGGATGGAGTCTCACTCTGTTGCCCAGGCTGGAGTGCAGTGGTGTGATCTCAGCTCACTGCACCCTCCGCCTCCCAGGTTCAAGTGATTCTCCTGCCTCAGCCTCCTGACTAGCTGGGATTACAGACATGCGCTACCATGCCTGGCTAATTTTTTCATTTTTAGTAGAGACAGATTTTTGCCATGTTGGCCAGGCTGGTCTCGAACTCCTGACCTCAGGTGGTCCGCCCACCTCGGCCTCCCAAACTGTTGGGATTACAGGCATGAGCCACTGTGCCCAGAGCATTTTGCCACAATAAAATTAAGCTGGGGACTGTACCCTGCTTGCTGCATCTTCTCCAGCTTCAGAGCCATCCCAGGGCCCCTTATGTATTCCAAGATCTTAACCCCCGTTCTTAATGTCACACTGAGCCATTCAACTCAGGACATTCCCAGCAGGATGCCTTCCAGGAACATCTGCCTTTAGATTGGGTCCAGAGTTTTACTCAAACAAATGCATCACTAATGGTTGAATCTTCTCTGGCAGTGGCCCATCTGCTGGGAACACATTCAGAGACATGGGGTGGTTTCTGGGGTTCCCAAAACCCACCTCCTCATAAGGCAGCTTTGGTTGGGTCATTCTTGCAGGGCAGGTGGGAAGCAGCAGATAGAGGCTAAAGAACCTGCCCTGGGACTGAGTTCATGCCTGGATCCCTGGGGAATCAGCCTATCCTTGCAGCGCCTTCTTGTCCTGAAGCCAGGGTGCCTGTAGATCTTGCAATTCAGGGCTTGGAAATCACATCTTCCCGGGGCATCAGCTGCAGCTCTAGGAGAAGAAGTCATTGGAGAACTGGAGTCCTGGGTTTGAGTTCCTTACTAGCTGTGTGGCCTTGGGCTAGTTATTCAGTCTCTCTGTGCCTTGTGCCTTAGTTTCCTTACCTGTAAAACGAGGATTAAAATAGTTTTGACTGTATATGGGCATTTAATTGAGATGAAAGCCACGTAACAGAAAATTAATCATTGTAATATTGTGGCCCCAATTCAGTGGTATGCGCATTTGCAATGTTTTGCAACCACCACCTCTATCACATTCCAAGACATTTTCATTGCTCTGGGGTTGCTTTGAGGATTAAATGCATTCGTGTTTGTAAAGCTTTAGAATGGTGCTAGGTATAGTAAGTGCCAATGGAGTGTCAATAAGTGGTAGGAATAATTAGTAGAACAGTAATAATAGGCAACTGGGCCAGGTGTGGTGGCTCATGTCTGTAATCCCAGCACTTTGGGTGGCTGAGGCAGGTGGATCACCTGAGGTCAGGAGTTTGAGGCCAGCCTGGCCAACACGATGAAACCCGTCTCTACTGAAAATACAAAAATTAGCCTGGTGTGGTGGCAAGCGCCTGTAATCCCAGCTACTCGGGAGGCTGAGGCAGGAGAATCGCTTGAACCTGGGAGGTGGAGGTTGTAGTGAGCCAAGATTGGGCCACTGCACTCCAGCCTGGGCAATAGAGCAAGACTCCATCTAAAAAAAACACCCCCAAAACCCAAAAAAAGCTGGAGTAGGTGCTGGTGGCATTATTAATTCCCTTCCCTGGGGCTGGAGGAGGAGGGAGTGGGGTTCTCACTCCCCTCCAGGCCCCAGTTTCCACTTTGAGCTCTCTGTACCCGCAGGGCTGTCACACCTCTGTCTCCCACGCAGAGTCATTGTCCTCCCTCAATGTTGGGCAGCAGGAGAGGCGGACTTAATGCCTTTCGTGGTGGTAACAGCAGCTAACGGTGTTAACGTTCACTTTGCTCTGTGGCGATGCCTGGGCAGAGCTGGGCATTTCCTGGATGAGCCCGGGTTAGTAGAGTCATCCCTGGATTCCACGTCCCCCAACTACTCACCCTTGTGTTACTCCAGGAGCCATGGGCTATCATTTGCTGCCACCTTGCGACAGGGATGGGAACTTTGTGTCCCATTTCCGCCCTTGATTACCTTATTAGCCAAGAGTGTGCTGGGCACCTGCTGCCTGCCTGCCAGGTCCCCAGTAAGATCCTTGCCAACATGTGGGCAGGTGAATAAGGCAGCCACGGCCCCTGCCCTCAGGGAGCTCACAGTCTCCTGAGAGAGACCGCCAGGAACCCACAGATAAATAAAACGAATAAATGCAATATTAGAATGTGATGCACGCTAGGAAGGGAAGAGAGGTGGTTTTCACAGGGTGCAGGGACAAACTTGAAATATACCAGGGGTTGTCCATCTCCCTGGCCACCTCTGACTTCCCCTGCATGAAGCGGTGAATTCACCCCACGCTGGCACGTAGTAGGTGATCAGTAAATGGTGAATGAGTGGATACATGGATGACAGCGCTGTCCAGAGCCAATTTCTTGGCTCTTGTAGGCTAAACAGATGAGGAGTGGCAAGGCAGGACTTCTGCGAGCAAGGCTGGTCCCCTGGGAGTCCTGGGAGGGCTGAAAGGGGTTAAGTGTGAGTTAAAATGAGAGTGACGGACAAATGGCACTCTCCCAAGGGAGGCCCCCTTACTCCCTGTTTTATTTATTTATTTATTTATTTATTTTGAGACAGAGTCTTGCTTTGTTGCCCAGGCTGGAGTGCAGTGGCCAGGTAACAGCTCACTGCAGCTTTGAACTTCTGGGCTCAAGGGATCCTCCTGCCTCAGCCTCTTGAGTAGCTGGGACCACAGGCACGTGCCAACACGCCTGGGTAATTTTTTTTTTTTTTTTTTTTTTGCGACGGAGTTTTGTTCTTCTTGCCTAGGCTGGAGTGCAATGGCGCAGTCTCGGCTCACTGCAACCTCCACCTCCTTGATTCAAGCGATTCTCCTGCCTCAGCCTCCCGAGTAGCTGGGATTGCAGGCATACGCCAACATGCCCGGCTAATTTTGTATTTTAGTAGAGACGGGGTTTCCTCATATTGGCCATGCTGTTCTCGAACTCCTGACCTCAGCTGATCTGCCCGCCTTGGCCTCTCAATGTGCTGGGATTACAGGCATGAGCCACCGCGCCCGGCCTAAATTAAAAAAAATTTTTTTGTAGAGATAGGGTCTTGCTATGTTACCCATCTTGGTCTCCAACTCCTGGGTTCAAGCGATCCTCCCGCTTCGGCCTCCTAAAGTGTTTGGATTACAGGCGTGAGACATCGCGCCCGGCCTCTTACCTGTTTTAAATTGTCCTTTCTCTCCGCTGGCTCCTTGAGCCCCTTTCCTGCTTATTTTTTCCCTCGTTAGAGTTTTTCACCACCTCACACATCATATATTTGCTTTATTTATTGAGTGTCTGTCTCGCCACCGTAGGATAAACTCCACGAGGGCAGGGATTCGTGCGTGTGGCTCAACGGCGGCTCTCCAGCGCCTGGACAGGGCTGATCCCCAGCAGGCGCTCTGTGAAGGTGTGCAGAGTGGGCGAAGGTGCATGCGCGGGCCGTGGGGCGGGGACAGGTGGAGGAGCCAGTCAAACCCAAGTGCAGCGGGACGAGGGCGAGGTTAATCTGAGCAAGAAAAGCGTAAACTGTGCTTATCTACAAATGTAAACAGTACTGGCCGGACGCAGGGTCCGGGGCGGGTCGGCCCGGACTCAGGGTCCGCTTGGAGGCGGAGCTAGATTAGGGCGGGGTCGTCCTGCGGCCGACCATTCCCGAGGCTGAGGGCCTTGGAGGGCGTGGCCAGTGAAGGGGGAGGGGACTTCCTGAGGTGTGACCAATCTGGAGAAAGGACTGTGCTGAGGGCGTGGTCAAACAAGAGACATGTAAAATAAGGGGCGGGGCTAGAGCCGGGGAGGAGGGGGGAGTTCGCCTGGGGCGGGGCCAGGGCGGGGCGGGACCAGTTAGGGGGCAGGGCCAACCTGGGCGGGGCCATGGCCATGGACGTGGGCGGGGCCAAGTCAGGGGCGGGGCCAGGCCAGGATCTCCGCTGTCCCGGGTCCTGGAGCTCTCTCGGCCCGGCAGGTCTCGCTCCCGCCCCTCCGGCCTTCCACAGCTGTCCTGGCCGCAGGGTGTTCAAGGCGGGACACACCAGGCTAGCGAGCCGCGATCGGGCCCCGCCTCAGGCGCTGCGCTCCAGGTCGGGCGGGCGCGGGAGCCCGTAAGCGCTCAGCTTCCGAGCCAGGAGGGCTTCCAGGGCACTTCCCCTAGGCTGCATTCCCGAAGGCTCCCGAGGGCGAGGGTGAGCAAAGCTGCGGGGACCTGTGTGTGCATGCGTGGTGCGAGTACCTCTACGTGTGTGTACGTGTGTGTGCATGTGCGCACGAGTGTGTGTGCGTGTGTGCACGTCTGTGCACACCAGGGGAATTGTGTGCGTGGAGTTGGGCAGGTGCGTGTTTCAGGGTGTGTGTGCAAAGTTGGAGGCGTGTGCAAAAGCAGTCCCGTGTGGGAGGGAAACCTGCGTGTGTACATGTGTGTGATAGAGACAGTGCCTGTGAAATGTGAAGGCTGTGTGTGTATGTCAGGGTATCTGGGAGGAAAATGGGAGGGCAGGTGCAAGGAGACCTGGGGGTGGGCTGTAGGCCAGCAAGTCTGTGGCAAGCTGCGGGGTGCATGCGTGAAGAGAACCGTGGGAGTGAAAGAATTGCAAATGTGTGTGTGTCTGTGTGGGTGGCAGTGAGGCTTCTGGGGGCCCTCAGTGTGAAGGCGTGGGGGTAGAGGAAAGTTTGGGGGTGCTGACTGCTCTTGGAAGGCTGAGCGTGGTCTGGGGTCATGGCTAATGACAGGGAAGCTGTTGGGGCTTGGCCTGGAGTAATTTGGGGTAATATCAGCCTTCTCAATTTGAAGGCTGGGGAGCTGTGTGGGTGTGGCCAGGGGCTGCCCCTTACACTTGGTGGGTGGCGTCCCTGCTTCCCGAGGTGGGAGCTGCAACCTCACCAGTCACCCCTCGCCCCAGGCTCCGTGCACACCCCTGCCTGGTGACCTCCACTGGTGCTCCAGGGTGAACATGGTTCAGAGATACCAGTCTCCTGTCCGAGTCTACAAGTACCCGTTTGAGCTGGTCATGGCGGTGAGTGACTCCTGATTCTTGGGCCCCCATGTGACAGTTGGAGGGACTTGAGATCAGCTATGGCGGGAGGAAGACGGAGCTCCTTAGACTCCCAGATCAGAAGGAATTAGTGAGCTACTCAGCTGACCTGGTGGGTTTAACTTCTAACCAGTGACCCCTCTGTCCAACCATCCTATCCTCGGCCCAGTGACCAAAACACAAAGTCTTTCTTCCTTCTTCTTGTTAAAGCTGACCTGCTCCCTTACTTTAGACTCTCCAGATAGAAAACAAAGGTATCAGGGGCCAAGCCACTGCTGTCATTTCATATAATGGCATATCATAGTGCTAAATGGGATGGTGGTGATAATGACAACAGCTGTTTATTGAATGTTTACAGCACTGTCTTAACAGATGATGTTTCTTCCAATTCCTGATAGCTGTTATTATTCCCATTTAACCTCCATGAAACTGAGGCTTTGACAGGTGAAGGGATGACACCAAGTTCTGTATCTACGCAGAGGTGGAGTCGGGGCTCAGATCCCCACAGAGGAGACTCTAGAACCTCACATTTGACCACAGAGCCCTCCTTCTGCTCACAGACCCCCTTCCCTCCCCTTCAAGGAAGCTGACACCGGGACGAGAGAGAGAATGAGTGGGTAGGTTTGCTTTGTGATGTACTCTGTGTTGTGCAGCAAGTCAGTTGGAGGCCTAGAATTGGCTGCCAGATCCTTGGCCCCCAAAGATCCTTGGCCCCTGGTCTTTGCACCCTGGGGGCAGGAGCTGGACATAGGTGGACGTGGAATTCCTTCTTGGCTCCATCCCTCTGCCTCTCAACACTTCACTTCCCTGCTCAGTAACAGGGGGACAATGCTACGAGGTTGCGGGGAGGAGTCAATGAGATAATTCTTGGTGCTCCTGGCTGTGTGCTGGGCACACAGTAGGAGCTCACAAAATATGCTGTTGCTGTTATTACACCGAAGTCTTGTAAATTAATGTATTGAAAGTGTAAGAAACATTAGCATCCACCCCCGTCTGTCCCACCCCAGCACTGACTGCTTAACCCCAGCCTTCTATCCAGGGACTTTCATATCTCTTGGTGTCTGTGTGTGTCTGTGTGTCCAGTCCTGTCTTATTCTATGAATCTACATGCATATATGTTTATTGTCACACAGAGGATTTAAAAGCATCACCAAAATCATCCACATACTTTGTGCTGTTACAGGCAGATGGTTCTAGGACAGCAAAGAGGTAGGCACTGGCTTAGTGTCATATTCCAGCTCCCCAATTGACTAGCTGAGTGACTGTGGGGCAAGTCACTTCATCTTCATGAGCCTCCACTCCCCATCACCAAAATGGGAATCTCCTGGCTTCCAAATCCCGGTGTCATGCTGTGGATTAAATGAATCAATGTGTATAAAGCTCCCAGTACAGGGCTGACGCAGATCAAATGCTCACTGAGATCCAGCTATGATTGTTACTGTTTTTGTAAGTGGCTGTGTGACTTTGCTTCTGTGTAATGGAAGTGGAACACCAGGGGATGGTGAAGAGATCCAGGGATGTGAATTCAGATGCTTTAGGGTTCTGCTGTGCTCTGCCATGCTCTGGTTGTATGTTTTTAGAAAGTTGCTGAACTTAAGCCGGGTGCAGTGGCTCACGCCTGTAATCCCAGCGCTTTGGGAGGCCGAGGTGGGTGGATCACAAGTTCAGGAGATTGAGACAATCCTGTCTAACACGGTGAAACCCCAACTCTACTAAAAATACAAAAAAAATTAGCCGGGCGTGGTGGCGTGCACCTGTAGTCCCAGCTACTTGGGAGGCTGAAGCAGGAGAATCTTTTGAACCCAGGAGGCAGAGGTTGCAGAGAGCCGAGATTGCGCCGCGACACTCCAGCATGGGTGACAGTGTGAGACTCTGTCTCAAAAACAACAACAACAACAACAACAACAACAAAAGTTGCTGAACTTTTCTAAGCCCCATTTTCTTTTATTTTTTCGAGACTGAGTCTCACTCTATTGCCCAGACTGGAGTTCAGTGGCACCATCTTGGCTCACTGCAACCTCCGCCTCCCAGGTTCAAGCCATTCTTGTGCCTCAGCCTCCTGAGTAGCTGAGATTACAGACGCACACCACCACGCCCTGGTAATTTTTGTATTTTTAGTAGAGACGGGGTTTCATCATGTTGGCCAGGCTGGTCTCAAACTCCTGACATCAAGTGATCCACCAGCCTCGGCCTCCCAAAGTGCTGGGATTACAGGGGTGACCCACTGCATCCGGCCCCTATTCACATAGCCTTAAGTGCTACATTCATGGGCATGGCTTATTTTCAAGTGCAATGATTGTAAATACTTTTGAGAACCCTAAACATGACAAATTAAGTTGGAATTTATTAACCATATGCAGTCGATGGTTTTCCATCCTGTAGTTAATGTGTCTCAGCTTCATGGCAGAGAACCATGGGTCCCTGGACTGTCAAAGAAGGGTGGGGACAGTTTCTCTCTTCTTATGAATGAATGAGCAAGTGCTTGGGTCTTAGAACGTGTGAGCTGCCAGAGCCTTAAATTAAGAGTGATTATTTATGTTTATCAACCACTTATTGTCACTTGGTAGGACTGGGCCCTGTGCGAGGCAAACAGACACACACACACACGATCACTTTTCATCTTCATGACAACCTTATGAGGCGTATATAGTCATCCCCATTTCACAAATAAAGAAAATGGGAGCTGGGCGCTTATTCATAGAATAAGACAGGACTGGACACACAGTCCTGCACTTGAACCTGGGCAACAAAGCAAGATTCTGTCTCAAAAAAAAAAAAAAAAAGAAAAGAAAAAAGAAAACAAAAACAACAGAAAAACTATATGAATAGGACTAGTAACGCACTCGCATTGCCTTTATTGGGTATGTTAAACATATTTTGTAAGCTTCATGTTCCACAAATGAAGGCAGGGCTCCATTTACTCCCTTCGCTGTTGAGTCTCCAGGTACTGACACCTGTGGGTAGAGTGAAAAAAAGGCTTTCAAATCTTTATTATCTGGGGCCAGGTACGGTGGCCAATGCCTGTAATCCCAACACTTTGGGAGGCCAAGGCGGGCGGACCACCTGAGGTCAGGAGTTCGAGACCAGCTTGGCCAACATGGTGAAACCTTGTCTCTACTAAAAATATAAGAATTAGCTGGGCGTGGTGGCAAGCACCTGTAATCCCAGCTATTCAGGAGGCTGAGACAGGAGAATCACTTAAACCTGGGAGGTGGAGGTTGCAGGAAGCCGAGATTGTGCCATTGCACTCCAGCCTGGGGGAAGAGTGAAAATCTGTCTCAAAAAAAAAAAAAAAATAATAATAATAATCTTCCTTATCTGTACCTGCCTTAATTTAAGTCATTTGTATTTTTCAAAGGGACTGCCACAACCATGTCATTCTATCTTCCATACAGTCCTTGTCTGTGAAATGGTCCCAAGCCACAGCAACACTGCCAACAAAGCCACTTTGCCGACTGTTTACAAAACATTATTGTCCCCAAAATAGCTGCATAACTCAACATAACTTGCACACTGTGGAGGCACAAAAGGGGTTTTCTATGCTTAATGTTCGTCTTTGTTTCTCAGTTAAACACTTGCCCTCAGATTGGGTCAGATGCCGGGGAAGTTTCAGATGAACTCGGCTATTTTCACTGTATCCGAGTGACCAGAAAAGCTGGCCTTTCAGTTTTTCTGTTTAACAAAACTGACTTCAGAATCAAAATACCCCTGGCTTCTTCAAAAGTCCACTGACAATGACACAAATGACTGAAATTGGGCTTGAGTAATTGATTACAAAATTGTGCTTTGAGGTAACCTTTCTAGACCTGGCTTTAAACGTTTTTAAAAATTAATACTCTCACTTCAAAAATTTATCTAGTCAAATAAACGGAGATTTCTCTCCAAATTCCTTCCGATGAATTTTGCTTCTAAAGGGAAGGATTCTAGGGGATCTTTCCTCCTCCCAAGTATTTTTTTTTTTTAAGACGGAGTCTTGCTCTCTCTGTCATCTAGGTTGGAGTGCAGTGGCATGATCTTGGCTGACTGCAACCTCCGCCTTCTGGGTTCAAGTGATTCTCTTGCTTCAGCCCCCTGAGTAGCTGAGATTACAGGCATGTGCTACCACACTCGACTAATTTTTGTATTTTTAGTAGAGACGGGGTTTCACCATGCTGGCCAGACTGGTCTTGAACTCCTGACCTCAAGTGATCCGCCCGCCTTGGCCTCCCAAAGTGCTGGGATTAGAGGCGCGAGCCACCAGGCCCAGCCTTTTGCTCCCTTTTTTCTTTCTTTTTGAGACAGAGTCTTGCTCTGTTGCTGAGGTTGGAGTGCAGTGATGCAATCATGGCTCACTGAAGCCTTGAACTCCTGGGCTTAAGCCATCCTCCTGCCTTAGTCTCCAGAGTACAGCCTTAGCTGGGAGTACAAGCATGCACCACCATGACCGGTTAGTTTTTAAATTCTAATATATAAAAATTTATATATACTTTTATAGAAATGAGGTCTCACTATGTTGCCCAGCCTGGTCTTGAACTCCTGGGCTCAAGTGATCCTCACACTTTGGCCTCCCAAAGGGCTGGGATTATAGGCATGAGCCACTGCGCCCAGTCTTCCTTTCTTTCTTGATAGCATTCTGTATCATTGGGTTCAAAACAATGAGCTTTTATTATCTTGGTAAACAGAGAAGAACAATTAAGACAATGGAGGCAGCTGGAGTATCCAGTGTTGGAGAGGGTCTGTCAGTCCTTTGAATGCCCGGGTTCCAGAAGGTGTGTGGGGTGGTGGTGTCTTTGTGGAGGTCCTTGCATAGAGGACACAAAGGCCATGTGGCTCAGGTTGCCTGAGTCCCGAAGGCCATGGTCTGCCCAGCCCATTGTGAGTCGAGTCTAGGTTATTTGTCTCTTTTCTCAAGTGGGTGGTAAAGAACCAGGGCTGGGCATGGTGGCTCAAACCTGTAATCCCAGCACTTTGGGAGGCCGAGGCAGGTGGATCATGAGGTTTGGAGATCAAGACCATCCTGACCAACATAGAGAAACCCCGTCTCCACTAAAAATACAAAATTACCTAGGTGTGGTGGCACATGCCTGTAATCCCAGCTAGTCGGGAGGCTGAGGCAGGAGAATCTCTTGAACCTGGGATACAGGTTGCAGTGAGCCGAGATCGTGCCATTGCACTGCAGCCTGAGTGACAGAGTGAGACCCCATCTCAAAAAAAAAAAAAAAAAAAAAGAACCAGACCCACAGGCTCTATCCCTGCTCGAGGCCTCAGCACATTCCCCAATTCTTCTTCTTCACTCCCGACCTCAGGTGATCTGCCCGCTTCAGCCTCCCAAAGTGCTGGGATTACAGGCGTGAGCCACTGTGCCCCGCCTCTTCTTCTTTTTTCGATATGGGGTCTCACTGTCACCCAGGCTGGGGTGCAGTGGCCTGATGTTGGCTCACTGCAACCTTTGTCTCCCAGGCTGAACAGATTCTCCTGTCTCAGCCTCCGTAGTAGCTGGGATTACAGATGCCCACCACCACGCCCGGCTAATGTTTGTATTTTTAGTAGCGATGGGGGGTTTCACCGTGTTGGTCAGGCTGGTCTTGAACTCCTGGCCCCAAGTGATCTGCCCACCTTGGCCTCCCAAAGTGCTAGGATTACAGGTGTGAGCCACTGCGCCCGGCCACTATAATATATATTTTTAAAACTACCTCATTGAGGTGTGATTGACACATAAAAAGCTATATGTCTTTAACGTATACATCTTGAATGTGTCTGGTGATAAGAAGACACCTGAGCGTACAATATTTTTAAGGTTCACCCACATCTTAGCATGCATAGATTCTGCCTTGTTTTTATGGCTAAATAAATACTTCACTGTGTATGAATATACCACATTTTCTTTATCATTCATTAGTTGGTGGATATTTAAGTTGTTTTCAATTTGGGGGGACTATTATAAATAGTGCTGCTATAAATATGCACAAGTTTTTGTATGAACATATTCTTTCCAAATAAATCTCTGTTGTTGGTCGGGCGCGGTGGCTCACGCCTGTAATCCCAGCACTTTGGGAGGCTAAGGAGGGCGGATTACGAGGTCAGGAGATTGAGACCGTCTTGGCTAACGCGGCGAAACCCCACCTCTACTAAAAATAGAAAAAATTAGTTGGGCGTGGTGGCGGGCGCCTGTAGTCCCAGCTACTCGGGAGGCTGAGGCAGGAGAATGGCATGAACCCGGGAGGTGGAGCTTGCAGTGAGCCGAGATAGCGCCACTGCACTCCAGCCTGGGTGACAGAGCGAGACTCCATCTCAAAAAAAAAAAAAAAAGAAATCTCTGTTGTGAATGGTACTGGTTATTCAATGGGTTTTTGAAGATTCTATTTTAAATTTTATTGAAGGCCAGTTGTAGTGGCTCACCCCTATAATCCCAGCACTTTAGGAGGCTGAAGCAGGAGGATTGCTTGAGCTGAGGAGTTTGAGACCAGCCTGGGCAACACAGGGAGACCCCATCTCTACCAAAAATAAAATAATTAGCTGGGTGTGATGGTGCACACCTGCAGTCCCAGCTACTTGGGAAACTGAGGCAGGAGGATCACTTGAGCCCAGGAGATTAAGGCTGCGGTGAGCTGTGATGGTGCTACTGCACTCCAGCCTGGGCAACAGAGTGAGACCCTGCCTCAAAAAATAAAATTAAAAACAATTTAAAAAATGTTAAAAATATTTAACAAACCCATACACAGCACTGAAGTTCTGCCACCATGCCTGGCTAATTTTTTCTATTTTTTAGTAGAGACGGGGTTTTACTGTGTTAGCCAGGATGGTCTCGATCTCCTGACCTCGTAATCCACCCTCCTCTGCCTCCCAAAGTGCTGGGATTACAGGCGTGAGCCACCGCGCCCGGCCTCTTTTTTTTTTTTTTTTTTTGAGATGGAGTCTTGCTCTGTCACCCAGGCTGGAATGCAGTGGCATGGTCTCGGCTCACTGCAACATTCACCTCCCGGGTTCAAGTGATTCTCCTGCCTCAGCCTCCTGAGTAGCTGGGACTACAAGTGCCCCCCACCATGCCCAGCTAAATTTTTGTATTTTTAGTAGAGACAGGGTTTCATTATGTTGGCTAGGCTGGTCTTGAACTCCTGACCTCAGGTAATCACCCGACTCAGCCTCCCAAAATGCTGGGATTACAGGCATGAGCCACTGCGCCGGGCCCCAGACACTGCTCTGAGTCTATTCACTTATTAATTCCTTATAGCCACCCCATGAGATGAGTTCTGTGGGCAGCCCATTCGACAGAGGAGGAGACTAAGGAGAGGCTTATCCAAGGCTCCAAAGCAAACATGTAGCAGGTGGGGACTCAACTTCAGGCAGTTCAGCCCCAGAATTTACACCCCGACTATGAGCTCTGCCATTTTTCAGAGCTGGATGGAGGATCTGAAGTTACTGAGGTGGCATCTGGGCCAAGTGCATGGTCCCAGCGGAGGCAGTTACCATCAGGATGCCTTTACCCCTTTGGGACCCTGCAAGGGAGAACACAGCCCAAGCCTGCAGGCCCTGGTCCCTGGCACACCGGCCAAGTCCGGGAGTGTTTATTCAACGGTACCTGTGGCCAGCCCTTTAGGCCAGCTCAGAGGCAGGTCAATTATAACAGCCCGATCTGTAGCAGAAGAGGAAACTGAGGCTCAGCAAGGTCCAGGAGACTGTCCCTCAGTGACCAGTGTTTATGGTCCCACAGAGCCACAAACCGGGTGACTTAGAACAACGTAAGTTCATTGCCTCACTGTTCTGGAGGCTGGAAGCCTGAATTCAAGGTGTGGGCAGGCCCACACTCCCTCTGGCTGCTCTAGAAGGGGATCTGCCCCTGGCCTCTTTCCCAGCCTCGGATAGTTCCTTGACTTGGGGCAGCAGAACCCCAGTCGTCACATGGTGACTCACTGTGTCCAGATTTCCCTATTTTATAAGGACACCAGTCATACTGGATTTATAAGGACACTCCAGTGGCCTCGTTCCAACTTGATTGCTTGTAAAGACCCATTCTCCAAATGTCCAAATGAGGTCACATTCACAGGTACCAGGGCTTAGGACTTCAACATATCTATTTTAGGGGTTACATTTCACAGCTGGGATTTAAACTCAGCGAATCTGACCCCACAGCCAGAGCTCACAGCCAGACTTTCCGGATTCTGGCTCTGACCTTTCTTTCCCTTTGTTTTTTTTTTTGACACAGTGTTGCTCTGTCGCCCAGGCTAGAGTGCAGTGGTGCAGTCTTGGCTCATTGAAGCTTCTACCTCCCAGGGTCAAGCGATTCTCCCACCTCAGCCTCCTGAGTAGCTGGGATTACAGGTGCCCGCCACCATGCCCGGCTGATTTTTGTATTTTTAGTAGAGATGGGGTTTCACCATGTTGGCCAGGCTGGTCTCCAACTCCTGACCTCAGGTGATCTACCTACCTCGGCCTCCCA
Organism: Pongo abelii; assembly: GCF_028885655.2. Classification (NCBI taxonomy): domain Eukaryota; kingdom Metazoa; phylum Chordata; class Mammalia; order Primates; family Hominidae; genus Pongo; species Pongo abelii. Next base: position 5,166,992 of record NC_072003.2, read on the forward strand.
AAGTGCTGCAATTACAGGCATGACCACACCTGGCCTCCTTCCTTCCTTCCTTCCTTCCTTTCTTTCTTTCCTTCCTTCATCCCTCCCCTCCCTTCCCCTCCCTTCCCCTCCCCTCCCCTCCCCTTCCCTTCCCTTTCTCCCTCTCTATTTTATTTTATTTTATTTCTTTTTTGAGACGGGGCTTGCTCTGTTACTCAAGCTGGAGTGCAGTGGTGCAATCATGGCTCAGTGCAGCCTTGACCTCCTGGGGGTCAAGTGATCCTCCCACCTCAGCCTTCTAAATAGCTGAGACCACAGGTGTTCACCACCACACCTGGCTAATTTTTTTTTTGAGACGAAGTTTCGCTCTTGTTGCCCAGGCTGGAGTGCAGTGGCATGATCTCAGCTCACTGAAACCTCTGCCTCCCACGTTCAAGCAATTCTCCTACCTCAGCCTCCTGAGTAGCTGGGATTACAGGCATGCACCACCACGCCAGGCTAATTTTGGTATTTTTAGCAGAGACGGGGTTTCTCCATATTGGTCAGACTGGTCTCGAACTCCCGACCTCAGGTGATCCACCTGCCCAGGCCTCCCAAAGTGTTAGGGTTACAGGCGTGAGCCACAGCGCCTGGCCGCACCTGGCTAATTTTAAAAAATATTTTTGTAGAGGTGAGCTCTCCCTATGTTACCCATGCTAGTCCGAAATTCCTGGGCTCAAGCCATCCTCCTGCCTTGGTCTCCCAAAGTGCTGGGATCACAGATGTGAGCCCCTGTACCTGGCCTTGACTTTCCATAAACATTTGTGCACCAGCAGCAGTACTGTGGCTTTAGGAATGGCCTGGTCCCCTTTTGTCCAGCCACTGCCCAGGTGTTCCTGTGGGGCCCCAAGCCCAGCAGCTTCAGGTCACCTCTGTTTTGCAAACCTAAATAAGGAAGATGGCTTGGAGTAGAACTTCCTAAGCAAAAGGCTTTTCCTGTGGAGGAAGGGTTATGGAGGTAAGGTTCTGTCCTTCAGCAATTACGTGTTAAAATATTTAAAGACCTGGCCTTGTTGTATTGATAAACAGCTTGTAATTTAGCCAATGTGTTATTAATAAGAAGCAGCCTGTGAAGGTAAATTTGTGTGGCTTAGGCCAAAAGCAGTTACAGTTGGATTCGCTGTTACGGATGTAGTTTTAACAAAGCGGCAGGGGCCTTATTTAAATGAGTTTAAATTAGCTCCCTGGAGCCCGTCATCTGATCCTGTTGCTAACAGATTAAGGCAAGCAATGTTTTCTACCTTGAGTGCTGCTCTGATTTGGGCTGGGAGAACAGAGGTGATCCACTGCCCTGCAAAGTTGTCTTCTGATTTCAGAGGGCCCTGAAATAAGTGTAAGGCCCTCATTCATTCATTTCTGTGTGCATTTATTTATGCATTCATGCATGTGTGCATTCCACAAATATTTTTTGAGTTTCTGCTGTGTGCTGAAGGCTGTGCTAGGTGGATTCCTAGTACTTCTTTTTTTCTCCAATGTCAGAGGCTCAAATGTTCACTGATCTAGTACTTTTTTTTTTTTTTTTGAGACAGAGTCTTGCTCTGTTGCCCAGGCTGGAATGCAATGGTGTCATCTTGCGCATGGCAACCTCCGCCTCCCAGGTTCAAGCGATTCTCCTGCCTTAGCTTCCCAAGTAGATGGGATTACAGGCGCCTGCCACCATGCTCGGCTAATTTTAGCATTTTTAGCAGAGATGGGGTTTCACCACGTTGGTCAGGCTGGTCTTGAACTCCTGACCTCAGGTGATCCACCCACCTTGGCCTCCCAAAGTGCTGGGATTACAGGTGTGAGCCACTGTGCCCAGCCTGATCTAGTACTTTTTGAAATGCATTGTTATTCTGTTCATTTGTTTCCTTGTTTCCTTGTTTATATGGGTATTTTTCATTAAGGGAAGCTCCAGGAAGAAAAGGCTGTGTCTGTTTTGTCTGGTTCTTTTTCTTTTCTTTTTCTTTTTTTTTTTTTTTGAGACAGGTCTCAGGTTGTCACCCAGGCTGGGGTGCAGTGGCATGATCACAGCTCACTGCAGCCTCGACCTTGCAGGCTCTCGCGATTCTCCCACCTCAGTCTCCCAAGTAGCTGGGACTACAGGCATGCACAACCACACCAGGCTAATGTTTGTATCTTTTGTAGAGACGGGTTTTTACCATGTTGTCCAGGCTGGTCTTGAACTGCTGGGCTCAAGTGAACTGACTGCCCCTCAGTGTTGGGATTACAGGCGTGAGCCACTGCACCTGGCCCGTCTGGTTCTTTTCATGTGGTTCCTGCCCTTATGCAGCCCCCAGTATAGTGTATTGGGGGAGGGGGTGACAGACAAATGCCATGTAGAGCCATTCGTCATGGGGAAGAACAGGGCATTGTAGGAACACAAAGAAGGACCCACTGGAGGCCACAGGAGGGTCATTTGAGCCAGCCAGGCTGAGAGTTGCGGGGAAGCAGGGAGTGGGGAGGTGGGGGGTGTTGGGAAGGGTTTAGGCTATGCAAAGGCCAATGGGGCGGAACTTGTCTCTCATAGAAGTGAACTAGCTTAATTGGACCCCAGTGCAAGTTATAAAGTGGCTGGCAGCGTTGTCAGCGGCCAGGAGGCAGAGGCGTTGGAGGTCTGGAGGCATTCCTGAGACACTTGGAAAATTTAAAATAGCGTTTCCCCTCTGCGCAAGGTCCTGACATACCATGTAAATGTCAAGCTGCTGTGGGCTGGCCTCGCTAAGTCACATCTGCCCTCCCGGAGCCATCAGGGGCACCAGCTAATCCTAGGAGTCCCTGGGCCCCGCTCCTGACACGTGGGTGAGACTCTGCAGTGGGTTTGTGCACACATGGGTGGCACGGGCTGACGTTCTCCCAGTGCCGGAGAGGCCAGGCGTTCTGAGGGTGAGTCCTCACGTGGAGGGGACACGGCTGCCCAGCCCAAAGGTACATCTAAGTGTGCAGAATCAGGAACCAGTAAGAACTAAACCTGGCCGGGTGCGGTGGCCCACGCCTGTAATCTCAGCACTTTGGGAGACCTAGGTGGGTGGATCACGAGGTCAGGAGTTCGAGACCAGCCTGGCCAACATGGTGAAACCCCATCTCTACTAAAAATACAAAAATTAGCTGGGCGTGATGGTATGCACCTGTAGTCCCAGCTACTCGAGGAGAATCGCTTGAACTGGGAGGTGGAAGATGCAGAGCCGAGATTGTGCCACTGCACTCCAGCCTGGTGACAGAGCCAAAAAAAAAAAAAAACAAAAAACAAAAAACAAAAAAAACTAGCTGACTTTGGTCCTGTTGCAGCCATGGGATAGGGAACTTGTTAAAAACAGGCAAAACTGGCCGGGGGCGGTGGCTTATGCCTATAATCTTAGCACTTTGGGATGCTAAGGCAGGAGGATTGTTTGAGCCTAGGAGTTTGAGACCAGCCTGGGCAACATAGTGAGACCTTGTCTCTACAAAAAATTAAAATATTAACTGGGCATGGTGGTGTGTGCCTGTAATTCCAGCTACTTGGGAGGCTGAGGCAGGAGGATCAGTGGAGTCCAGGAGGTCGAGGCTGCAGTGAGCCGTGATCTTGCCACTGCACTCCAGCCTGGGCGACAAAGCAAGACCTTGTCTCAAAAACAAACAACAGTAACAACAACAACAAAAAAAACAGGCAAAACTCTCCCTCTCCAGCTTTGTTGTTCATGGCTGATTCATTGCTTAATCCCTGTGGATAAACCCTGTTCTGACAACTGACGGGGAGTTACTCATTTATTCACCTGCCCAATAAGTATCTTCCAGAACCTAGCTCTCTGAAAGTAGAGCTTTGGGTTGCGCACTTGCTGACATCTCCTGGGAGTGTAGACGTAGGTCCACTCACTCTGAGACTAGGGAGACCGGTACTTATGTGACTTAATCTCCCAGGGATATATAGAAAGATGGTTCCATTTTCCTATTTTATTTCCCTGGCACCTGGCCATTCACTCATTCCTTCCTCCTTTCATTCATTTGAGAAATATTGGCTGAACGTCTACAATGTCCCAGGTGTTGTATAAGGCACCAGGGAATTCAGTGGTAAATGAAACCTACATAGAGACGGGGGCATTGAAACTATAAACAAAACAACACAGACATAATGTCCTATTCCAAACCATGAAAAATGCTTCTGATAGGGCTGTAGACCATCTAGGAGGTGGCTTATTCTTTTTTTTTTTTTTTAATTGCCCAGGCTGGAGTGCAGTGGTGCAATTATAGCTCACTACAGCCTCAACCTCCTGGGTTCAAGCGATTCTCCCACCTCAGCCACCTGAGTAGCTGGGACTATAGGTGTCACCGAACCTGGCTAATTTTAAAATATTTTGTAGAGATAGGGGTTTTGCTGTGTTGCCCAGGCTCGTCTCAAACTCCTGGCTTCAAGTGATCCTCTTGCCTTGGCCTCCCAATGTGCCGGGATTATAGGTGTGAGCCACTGCACCTGGCCTCACTCTGTATTTTTTTATTGTGATGAAATACACATAACATAAAACTTCCAATTTTAAGCATCTTAAGTGTACAGTTCAGTGGCATAAGTACATTCACGTTATTGTGCAACTGTCTCCAATGTCCATCTCCAGAACCCCTTCATCATCCCAAACTGGACTCTGTACCCATGAAACACTAACTCTTCACTCCCTGCTCCCCACTGCTCCTATTAACCACTATTCTATTTTCTGTCTCTGCAAATTTGACCATTCTAGATACCTCATAGAAGAGGAATCATACAATAGTTGTCCTTTTGTCTCTGGCTCTTTTCACTGGACACAATGTCTTCCAGGTTCAGCCATGTCGTGGCAGGTGCCTCACTCCTCTTTAAAGCTGAAGAATACGTCATTGTATGACTCCATCACCTTTCATTTATCTATTCATCTGTTGATGGACACGTGGGTGGTTTCCACCTTTTGATCATTGTGTAAATGATGCTGCTGTGAACATTTGTGTACAAATATCTGTTTCAAGTCTCCATTGGTTTGCTCTTGCTCATTAAGAAAAAATCAACTATGTGGTACCTGGCATTGTCCCTTTAATTGCTGCAGCAACTCCAGAGCCCACACTCTTAATGGCAGTGCTATGCTGTTGTTCATTCATTCATCCTGTAAATGTCTATTGAGTGTTGACTATGTGCTAGGCATTTTTGCAAAGCACTGCAAATTCAGGGATGTCAGGGGCTGATGATGCTACTTCAGCAGTTGTGATGTGTGAAGGAATAAAACAGGCCCAACTGACTCAGCATCCTTTTCCTCTTTTTTTCTGAGAAAAACTGAGCCTCAGAGAGGTTACTTTGAGAACATCCAGCTGTCAAGTGGCAGAGCTGGGGTCACATGTCGACCCTGTGCTGTGTCTCTGCCACTCCCCCACGCTCCGCCCTTGTCCTCTCACTGAGTCCAGGTGCCCTGGCTGCAGAGGCTGTTCTGACCCTGTATCTCCATCTCATGTGTGTCCCAGGCTGGCTTTGCTGGGATGAGCAGTGGCTTTTCAGCTCCAGGGCCATCTGAGTACAGCTGCAATGATGGATTGTCTGCAACAGTCATCTCAGGGCTTCCGGAACAGTGTCAGCCTGGTTCTGCCAGGCCCACTTCCCTTCATCAGCTGGGTGACACTGCTGCCATTGGGTGGCTGATGACTCATTTAGCAAGCTCTAGTTGAGCACCCCTACCAAAAGTTGGGAGGTCTACTCCATGGCACAGTCTTCAGAAGTAAAAAGGAAGGAAGCACTGATGCACGATGCAATGCAGATGGGCTGAAAACATTTTGCCGAGTGAGAGAGGTCAGAGGCAGAAGGCCATGTCTTATGTGATTTCTTTTTTTTCTCTCTCTTTTTTTTTTTTTTTTTTTGAGACAGAGCCTTGCTCTGTTGTCCAGGCTGGAATGCAGTGAGGCAATCTCAGCTCACTGCAACCTCCACCTCCCGGGTTCAAACGACTGTTGTGCCTCAGCCTCCCGAGTAGCCGGGACTACATGTGCATGCCACCATGCCCAGCTAATGTTTTGTATTTTTAGTAGAGATGGGGTTTCACGATGTTGACCAGGCTGGTCTTGAACTCCTGACCTCAGGCGATCTGCCCACTGAGGCCTCCCAAAGTGCTGGGATTACAGGTGTGAGCCACCTCACCAGGCCTTATATGACTTCATTTCTTGGAACTATCCAGAGAAGGGAATACACAGACACAGAAAGTAGATGAGTCGGATGAGTGGTCGTTGAGGACTGGGGTGGCAGGGGAGGGGGCGGAGATGGGGGTAACTTCTGAAGGATACAGGGTTTCTTTTGAAGGTGATAAAAATATTCTGGATTAGGTATTGGTGATGGTTTTAAGTTCATGAATGTACTGAATAAAACACACTGGACTGCATACTTTGTATTTTATTTTTTGAGACAGGGTCTCTCTGTTACCCAGGCTGGAGTGCAGTGGCAGGATCATAGCTCACTGCAATCTCAAGCCATCCTCCCGCCCCAGCCTCCCGAGTAGCTGGGACCACAGGCACGCACCATCATGCCTGGCTAGTTTTTTATTTTTATTTTTAGAGATGAGGTCTTGCTGTGTTACCCAGGCTGGTCTCGAACGCCTGGGGTCAAGCAATTCTCTCACCTTGACTTCCCAAAGTGCTGGGATTACAGGGTGAGCCACCGTGCCTGGCCTGACCTGCATACTTAAAAAGGGTGAGCTACATGATATGATAATTATATTTTAATTTTTTTTAAAAATTTATTTTTATTTAAACAGTTTTTGGGGTACAGCTTTTTTTTACATGGATAAGGTCTTTAGTGGTGATTTCTGAGATTTTAGTGCACCTGTCACACAAGCAGTGTACACTGTACCCAATGTGTAGTCTTTTATTCCTCACTCCCCTCCCAGTCTTCCCCTCCCAAGTCCCCAAAGTCCATTATATCATTCTTATGCCTTTGCATCCTCATATATATATATATATATATATATTTTTTTTTTTTTTTTTTTTTTTTTGAGATGGAGTCTCACTCTGTCACCCAGGCTGGAGTGCAGTGGTGTGATCTCGGCTCACTGCAACCTCTGCCTCCTGGATTCAAGCGATTCTCCTGCCTCAGCCTCCTGAGTAGCTGGGATTACAGGTGTGTGCCACCATGCCTGGATAATTTTTGTATTTTTAGTAAATATGGGGATTCACCATGTTGGCCAGGCTGGTCTCAAACTCCTGACCTCAAGTAATCCGCCCACCTCAGCCTCCCAAAGTCCTGGGATTAGAGGTGAGAGCTACTGTGCGCAGCTTGCATCCTCATATCTTAGCTCTCACTTATAAGTGAGAACATATGATATTTGGTTTTCCATTCCCAAGTTACTTCATTTAGAATAATGACCTCTAGCTCCATCCAAGTTGCTGCAAAAGACATTATTTTGTCACGCCTGTAATCCTAGCACTTTGGGAGGCTGAGGCGGGTGGATTTCAAGGTCAGGAGATCAAGACCATCCTGGCTAACACGGTGAAACCCCGTCTCTGCTAAAAGTACAGAAAAATTAGCTGGGTGTGGTGATGGGCGCCTGTGGTCCCAGCTACTTGGGAGGCTGAGGCAGGAGAATGGCGTGAACCCGGGAGGTGGAGCTTGCAGTGAGTCAAGATCATGCCACTGCACTCCAGCCCAGGCGACAGAGCGAGACTCCGTTTCAAAAAAAAAAAAAAAAAGGACTTTTTTTTCCTTTTTATGGCTGAGTAGTATTCCATGGTGTATATATACCACGTTTTTTAAATCCACTCATTGGTTGATGGGCGTTTAGGTTGGCTCCATATTTTTGCAATTGTGAATTGTGCTGCTATAAACATACATGTGTATGTGTCTTTTTCACATAATGACTTCTTTTCCTTTGGGTAGATACCCATATTTCAATTTTTTAAAAAAGAGTTGGAGGAGGTGAGTAGATTGATATCACATCTGTGCTGTGGTCCCCTAGACTTGTGGGGGAAGGAAAGGGGTTGATAGCAGACTCCTGAAGAGTATGACAGGGGATGGGGGCACCTTACTCAGTGGCTGCGTAGTGGCCAGGGCCCCAAATCAGGCCTGCAGAATAGAAAAGGGAAGGGAGAGCATCGGGCTGAAGATGTTGGTGCAGTTTGGATATTCTTTCTGCATTCTTACTGGACGTTTTGGGGTAAGTGGCATTCCAGCTTCCTTTGAATTTGGATGAGGAAGAGCAGGAAGGAAGGAAGGAGGGGAGGAGGGATCATCTGTCAAGTGATTAGCAGAAATAGCTTTTTGTACTTTACAGAATCTCACTCATTTTTAAAATTTAAATTTACTTAACAAGTGGTGATGTAGAATGAACCATGTGCCAGGCACTGCTCTAAGCACATTACATGAGCTGACTCCTTTATTCCTCTGACAAGTAGCAAGGTAGCTACTTTTCTTACTCTCCCTTTTACCCACAAATGAATTAAGGAACTGAGAGCTTGATGATTTTTTCACACAGCTGATGAGATGCAGAGCAGAGATCCCAATCCAGGCCCCAGAGCCCACTCTCTTAAGGGCGGTGCTATGCTGTTGTTCATTCATTCATCCTGTAAATGTCTACTGAGTGTCAACTATGTGCTAGGCATTTTGCAAAGCCCTGCAAATTCAGGGATGTCAGCGGCTGATGACCCTATTTCAGCAGTTGTGATGCATGAAGGAATGAAACAGGCCCACCTGAGTGCTAGTTGGGAGGTTCTATGATTATTGCACTTTACAAATACAAGAGGGGTTACCCAGCCTGGAATTGGGCAAGTCTGGGTGGGAATTCAGGGCTATTTAGCTCCAGTCTCCCATCTCCACATGCTAATTGTGTCAATATGGATTTTGCAGGATGGGGACCCCTAAGAGGCAGCCCTGCCTGGGCCCTGCCTGCCCCACTGTGGCCCTGCAGCTGTGGGCTCTGGGCTTTGGACCATCTCCTTTTCTGAGCAGGCAGGCTTGGATGTTCTCTCCAGCCACCTGGCAGAAGGGCTGTAACCGAATCCTTCTGTGGCCTTGTGTCCCTGAGAGCGCCAAACCATGTGTTTGTTTAGCAGGGAGAGGCTCAGGTCTCATTTGTGGGTGGTCAAGCCAACTGTAGGGACAGGAGCCGGCAGCTGAGGCTCTTAGGCAGGGCAAAACTAGTGGTGTGAGCTGGTTACCAACACAGAAAGGTCCCGTGAGCTGTTTGATCCTATAGGACCCTGGGAGGTACCAAAGGCACAGGGGCCGGGGCCTGTTTGGTCTCTGCCAGGGCCTCTCCCAGGGCAGGGTGCCTGCGGCCCACAGTTTCTCAAGGATCACAGCAATGTCTAACAAGGAAAGAAAATAAATGTAATTATTCCAGAATACGAAAAGAAACCTGCAGGCCCAGGTGCAGTGGCTCACGCCTGTAATCCCAGCACTTTGGGAGGCTGAGGCAGGCAGACAACTTGAGGTCAGGAGTTCGAGACCAGCCTGGCCAACATGGTGAAGCCCCGTCTCTACTAAAAATACAAAAATTAGTTGGGCGTGGTGGTGGGCGCCTGTAATCCCAGGTACTTGGGAGGCTGAGGCAGGAGAATCATTTGAACCCAGGAGGCGGAGGTTGCAGTGAGCTGAGATCTTGCCATTGCACTCCAGCCTAGGCAAAAGAGTGAGACTCCATCTCAAAAACAAAAACAAAAAAAAACAAACAAAAAACCAAAACCTGCAGAGTTAAAATGAACACACGTTGAATTAAATGCCTACCAAGGGCAACTTCATGCCAGGCTGTCATCTGGACCTCAACTGTGATGAGCACATGTATATGTAAATCACGGAAAGTGGATGCATTTTAATATGTGTGATGTGATTGACATGGGTAGGGCCCAGGACCTGTGAAGGCCTCACAACCATCCTGCGAAGAAAGGTGCTCTATAACCTTCCGGGGCTCCCTGGTCCCTTCTAGGCAAGGTCCCTCTCCACTTGGCAGGTGTTTGAATTTTATTCAGCCAGTGTTTTTATTTTATTTATTTATTTATTATTATTATTATTTTTGAGATGGAGTCTCTGTTGCCCAGGCTGGAGTACAGTGGCATGATCTTGGCTCACTGCCACCTCCTCCTCTCAGGTTCAAGCAATTCTCATGCCTCAGCCTCCTGAGTAGCTGGGATTACAGGTGCACACCACCACACCTGGCTAATTTTTTGTATTTTTAGTAGAGACAGGGTTTCACCATGTTGTCCAGGCTTGTCTTAAACTCCTGGCCTCAAGTGATCCAGCTGCCTCGGCCTCCCAAAGTGCTGGGATGATAGGTGTGAGCTACCGTGCATGGCCTTTATTTTATTTTTTAAAGAAACAAGATCTTGCTCTGCCACGCAGGCTGGAGTGCAGTGGCATAATCATAGCTCACTGCAGCCTTGACCTTCTATGCTCAAGTGATTCTCCTGCCTCAGCCACCTGAGTAGCTGGTACTACAGGTACGTGCCACCACACTTGGGTAATTTTCTTTTTTAAAAATATTTATGTATTTATTTTTGAGATGGAGTCTCGCTCTGTCGCCCAGGCTGGAGTGCAGTGGTGCAATCTTGGCTCACTGCAAGCTCTGCCTCCTGGGTTCAGGCCATTTTCCTGCCTCAGCCTCCCGAGTAGCTGGGACTACAGGCGCCCGCCACAGTGCTCGGCTAATCTTTTGTATTTTTAGTAGAGACGGGTTTCACCGCATTAGCCAGGACAGTCTCGATCACTTGACCTCGTGATCCGCCCGCCTTGGCCTCCCAAAGTGCTGGGATTACAGGCGTGAGCCACTGCGCCCTGTTAATTTTCTTATTTTATGTAGAGATGAGGTCTCACTATTTTGTCCAGGCTGGTCTTGAACTCCTGGGCTCAAACAATCCTCCTGCCAGGATTACAGGTGTGAGCTACTTCACCCGACCTCAGCCAGTGTATTTAATATCTTCTCCAAGTCAGATGCAGGAAGGGGATCTTCAGGCAAAGAGGCTGGACCCTCAGAGGTGCCCATGGTCAAGCTGGGGAGATAGACAATTTTCAAATGCATGGGGGACTGTCCGAGGAACAAGGGCAGAGGGAGGGTCAGAACTGGGTTGAGCATGCACTGAGGGTATGAACCAGGCTTCCGTCCTGTGTGGGAGTGTCTTGAGTGTTGGGCTGTCCTTCAGAGATCAAGGCACTGTTTGGTTCTGGAAGCAACACAATGCACCAACCCCATGGTCTGACTGCAAGGGGGTCAAATCGCAGCTTGATCCCTCACAAGCTGTGCGACTATGGGCAAGTGACTTAAACTCTCTGAGTTTTGGCTTCTCCATCTGTCAAATGGAGATGATAAGTGCTACCTACTTCTTCGGGAGCGGCACACGGTATGCAGTGAGCCCAGTGTATGCCTCGGCTATTGCCGTTACTGCAATGATGATTAGGCTTGGGCAGCTGAAAATTGTCCAAATGTGTCCTTTTGGTACTCATCGGCACCTTTTGGTCATTTGAAATTAAAGGAAAGTTTTCTGCCTGACCAGCCACCCGCTATAAACATTCACCCCAGGAGAAGGCAAGGCAGTTCTCCCGGGGCCTGGAGATGAGGCATTGATTGTCCCTGGAGAGCCTTTGGGCTGGGAGGAGCTGCTTTTCTTGCTCCTGTGGTCATTTGCCCTGCAGCAGGAGGATGAGGTTGAAAAGCAGCAGACAGAACCTGAGGTTGGTTTCTGCTGAGGTCCCTCCATCCCCTTCCCTGCATCCCCTTCTCTGCCATCCAGGGAGGTGAACCTCCTTCTCATGCCCCACCGGCCCCATCCTCAGCCCACCCCGATCCTCACTTCTCCCGGTCCCCTGCTTTGCGAGTTACAGGCCAGTGGGACTCAGCATTTCCAAGCCACCGATGCTTGTGACGTAGCCAGAGGTTCTGAGGCAGGACACAGTGGTTCAGGGTTGTCGTCTGGGTCAGACAGGCTCATGCGCCAATCCCACCACTCCCCAGCCATGTGCTGCTGGGGGAGTCACTCTGTCTTCCTGAGCCTCAACTTGCTCATCTGTAAAATGGGCAAATGCTAGTTCCCATCTCACCAGGGCGTTGTAAGGATGAAGCGAGACAGTTAACACTTTTATAAAGTCCTTAACAACAGTGTCCAACAATCGTGAAAGTCCTCTGATGCTGGACAACTGGCTCTGGGATGGATGCCTTCCAGAGGGAGCCTCAGCTCGAGTGTCCTCCCAAAACATGTGGCTCTGTCACTGGATACTGGGAGAAGTACCTTCCTTCCCTTTCGAAGTCAGAGAAAGTCGTGCCCAAGCAGACCAGCCTCCCCTCAGCGCCTGTTATCTGGGGGATCCAGACCGGGCCTTTCTAACAAGAGGTTTGTTAGGATGGGAAGTGAGTCAGGAACTCTGGCCCTTGATTGGTTGCGTGTGCTGAGTCTGTGGCTTTGTCCCCTCCCTGACACCCTCCTTGGGCTGTTTGGGCCGAGTGCGTGTGTGTTATTTTCTTCTTTGCTGGTTGGCATTGTTAGCCCCGAGGGTGTGCCAAGGACCAAGCCCAGCACAGGTATGAGGTTGTGCTTTGGAAAAGCAGGTGATCCTCCTTCACAAGTCTCCTGTTACAAGACACAATAAACGCTTTCAAAGAAATAAAACGGTAAAAGGAAGGAGAACTGAGGAAGAGGCAGTTGTGCATAGGAGGGGGAAGGGAGGGTGTCCCAGGAAGAAGGATCAGCATGGATGAGGCCCTGAAGCCTGAGCGTCTCCTTGGCCCAAATCCAGGCCTCCTACCGCTCCAGAAAGCCCCACGTCTTATGCTTCCCATCCCCTTCACTGTCAAGGAAATTGATCAGCGTTCCAAGCATCTGGAACAGCAAGTGCAAAGTCCCCATGGCAGGGACACGTTGATGTATTGTTCTAAACACAGCAAGGCTGGCGTGGGTGGAGCCAGGTGAGGGGGCTGGGATGGGAGGTAGGTGGGCAGGGCAGATCACACAGGGCCTGAGGACCACCATAAAGAGTGCAGGGTTTATTCTCGGCATCAAGCCCTGTTCTTTTTTTTTTTTTTTTTGAGATGGAGTCTTGCTCTGTCGCCCATGCTGGAGTGCAGTGGTGCGATCTCCGCTCACTGCAATCTCCGCCTCCCGGGTTCAAGCAATCCTCCCACCTCAGCCTCCCTAGTAGCTGGGATTACAGGCATGCACCAGCACGCCTGGCTAATTGTTTTTTTTTTTTTTTTTTTTTGTATTTTTAGAAGAGATGGGGTTTCACCGTGTTGGCCAGGCTGGTCTTGAACTCCTGACCTCAAATGATCTATCCACCTCGGCCTCCCAAAGTGCTGGGATTACAGGCGTGAGCCACCGCGCCTGGTCTCCTCAAAGCCTGTTCTGTGTATATCCTCCCCCGAAACCATTTCGTTTGGGGAACAGGAGGGAGACTGAGCAGTAGAGGGAAGGGGAGAAGCTCAGGGGTGGTATGGCCGCTGCCTGGCAGGATTCTGAAGGACAGAGGGTGGAAAAGGGAGGAGAAGATGTGATCGCTTGGCCCGGGGGGACAGTGCCTGGCTCTGTTTCTGAGCTGCCCATGAGAACAAGCCCAGCTGCTGAGCAAACGGTTCCTGGAGGGAGTGGGGACTGGGCCCAACTGGGATTCAAATCCAGGTTCACCATCCCATGCTGTGTGACTTGGGGTAAATTAGTGAGCCTCTCTGGGCAAGTACATGAGACATATACGCATTTTCCAAATGATGAAACAGGCCCAGAGAAAGGAAGGGGCTTGCCTCGCTGGAAGGAGGTGGAGCTGGGCTTCTAACCAGGCAGCCTGAACCCCTCCAGCCTCCACTGGCTTTACTCTGCACTCTGTCCTCCGTGGGGAGATGATTTCCTTTGAAAGTGGGTCCAGCGTGGCTGAGATCTATAGGGCAGACACAGTTCTCAGGGAGTCTCCCTTGCCAGCTCACTGAGCCCAGACCCTAGGATCCCCATGGTGCATTCTCTGAAGGAAGGAGGCCTCCCTATTCCAACGCTGATGTGTTTGTCCCAGCAACTGACATGGAGATATGGCAGGAGGCAGCTCTGTCCTCCTGGCCCTCGTGGAGGACAGGCTGGCTGGCCTTGCCCGGCGTGGGGTGACACCAAGGGCTCCTGGGCATGTATCCATTTCTTCCTCGGCCCCCCTCCCCCGCCTCTCTTCCTGGGAGCCAGCAGGGAATCGGGAGGAGGTGTCTGTCCTCAGATGCAGGCACTATTTTTGGAGCCTGCGTTGATCCCAATTCCAGGGCACGTGGGCTGTGACAGGCGCTAGGAGCAGACCCCGCTGGAATAAGGAACAAGGTCAGCCACAGATGCCGGGATACGCCCCCCACCTCCCTGGCCCCTCTAGAACTGGGCACGGACTCTTGACCTCCCTGAGCGTAGGTTCATGGGCTTGGGGGCCCCTCCAGCTACCTTCACCCAGCTCTACACCCCCGCCTGGGAGGACCTCCGCCCGCACAGAAGCAAGCAGCCCCAGCACAGAGCCTGGGGCTGACCTGAAGTGGCTCCGAGGACAGTGAGGGGCCCTTCCCTTTGAAGGGCACAGTGGCACGGAATCCAGCTTAACCTCCTGTGCTCGTGGCCAAATCCTGTCTGAGACACACGGAGAGACCGTGGAGGAAATAATCCTGGCCATCCCTTCTCCAGCACCCACAGCAGTTTGCTCAGTTCTCAGGACGCCTGTGTGTAACAGGGCACTGAGAGGTTAAGTAACCCACCCAAGGTCACAGAGCTTGTAAGTGGTAGAGCTGGGATTTGTACCCAGGCAGGGCTCGAGTCTGTGCTGTCAGCCAGGGTGAGACCCTCTAATGGCTCACAGGAAGCACGTTGCTGAATATTTACATGAACATATACATAAAAATATTATGTAATAGATATATTCATATATAAAATAAGCTCCTTAAACTACTCATATATTTATCTATATATTTATTTTTATTTTGAGATGGAGCCTGGCTCTGTTGCCCAGGCTGGAGTTCAGTGGCATGATCTCGGCTTACTGTAACCTCCGCTTCCTGGGTTCAAGCGATTCTCCTGCTTCAGCCTCCTGAGTAGCTGTGATTACAAGCATGCGCCACCATGCCCAGCTAATTTTTGTTGTTGTTGTTATTTTTTAGTAGAGACAGGGTTTCATCATGTTAGCCAGGCTGGTCTCAAACTCCTGACCTTAAATGATCTGCCTGCCTCGGCTTCCCAAAGTGTTGGGATTACTGGCATGAGCCACTGCGCACGGCATGCCCATATATTTATATATGGACTATATTATGTATCCATATATGAAATAATATATTTATATGGGTACATTTATATACACATTATATATTTATGGATATATATAGATATGATCTATATTTATTTATATTCTATCTATATTTATAAAATTATATAGAACACCTTATGTTTACATTGTGTATAGAAAGATATATGCACACAAAATTGTGTATATTTATATTAACATATATTCACATATATTTATATATACACTTAAATAATATATGTATACATGTGGCCAGGCGCGGTGGCTCACGCTTGTAATCCCAGCACTTCGGGAGGCTGAGGTGGACGGATCACCTAAAGTCAGGAGTTCGAGACCAACCTGACCAACATGGTGAAACCCCGTCTCTACTAGAAATACAAAAATTAGCAGGGTGTAGTGGCGTGTGCCTGTAATCCCAGCTGCTTGGGAGGCTGAGGCAGGAGAATCGATTGAACCTGGGAGGTAGAGGTTGCAGTGAGCCGAGATCACGCCATTGTACTCCACCCTGGGTGACAAGAGCAAAACTCTGTCTCAAAAAATAAATAAATAAATAAATAAATAGTATATGTATATATGTGGATTCATATGTATGTGTATGTATAAACACATACACTTGGAGAGAGAAAGACTTTTTTTAAAGAAACAGTTTTATTGAGATACAATTCACATATCATACAACTCATCCATTTACAGCACACAATTCAGTGGCTTTCAGTAGATTCATAGTATTGTGCAAACTTCACCACAATCAGCTTTAGAATAGTCTCATTGCCTCAAAAAGAAGCTCTGTCTGCCTTAACCCTCATCCCTCAACACCCCCACCATCTCTTTCCTCACCACTACTGGCCCCTGGCAACCACTAATCTACTTTCTGTCTCTATTTGCCCATTCTGGACATTTCATATAAATGGTTTCATGCAATATATGGTCTTTTGTGATTGGTTACTTGCACTCAGCATAATGTTTTCAAAGTTCATCCATGTTGTAGCATGAATCAGCACGTTGTTCCTTTTTAAGGCTGTATAATATTCCATTTTATGGCTAGACCACCACTGATTTATTCACTCATTCATTGATGGACATTTGGGTTATTTCCACTTTGCCTATTATGAATAATGTTGCTATAAATATTTGTATTTTTTTGTGTGTGTGGACTTATGTTTTCATTTCTCTTGGGTACATACCTATGAGTGGAATTGCTGGATCATATGGTAACTCTCTGTTTAATTGTTTGAAGAACTGCCACACTATTTTCCAAAGCGGTTGTACCATATTACATACACATGGGAGGGTTTGGGGGCTTCAATTTCTCCACATCCTCACCAGCACTAGCTATTATTATGTCTTTTAAAAGTTATTATAGTCATCCTAGTGGATGTGAAGTGGTATTTCATTGTGGTTTTGATTTGCATTTCCCTAGTGACTAATGATGTTGAACATAGTTTCATTTGCTTTTTTGTGTTGGTATATTTTCCTTGGGGAAATGTCTGTTCAGATCTTCTGCCATTTTAAAATTGGGTCATCTCTTTATTGTTGAATTCTAACACTTGTTTATATATTCTAGATGCAAGTCCCCCATTTTCTACACACACACGCACACATATGTATGTATGTATAATTTGCAAAAATTTTCTCCCATTCTCTGGGTTACCTTTTCACTTTCTTGCTTGTATCTTTTGAAACACAAACGTTTTAAAATTTGATGATATCCAGTTTATTTTTTCTTTTATTTTTTGTGCTTTTGATGCCATAAGTAAGAAACCATTGCTTAATCCAAGTTCATAAAGATTTATTCGTATGTTTTCTTCTAAGAGTTTTGTAGTTTTTTAAAAATGCTTTTAAAAAATTATTATTATTATTTTATTTGTTTATTTTTTTGAGATGGAGTTTTGCTCGTTGCCCAGGCTGGAGTGCAATGGCACAATCTCGGCTCACTGCAACCTCTGCCTCCCGGGTTGAAGTGATTCTCCTGCCTCAGCCTCCCGAGTAGCTGGGATTACAGGTGCATGCTACTATGCCCAGCTAATTTTTTTGTATTTTTAGTAGAGACAGGGTTTCACCATGTTGACCAGGCTGGTCTCTAGCTCCTGACCTCCGGTGATCCACCCGCCTCAGCCCCTCAAGGTTCTGGGATTACAGGCGTGAGCCATCGCGCCCGGCTCCACCTTCATTCTGTTGCACGTGTATATCCAATTGTCCCGGCACCATTTGCTGAAGAGATTACTCTTTCCTCATCAGATTGTCTTGACACCTTTGTAAAAAATCAGTTGATAAATGTAAGGGCTTATTTCTGGATGCTAAATTCTTTTCCACTGAGCTGTATGTCTCCCCTTATGCCAGTATCACACTGTTTTGATTACTGTAGCCTGATATCTATATATTTATAGATATGATATATATTTATATACATACTATCTATATTTATAAAATTATATAGAAACACCCTATATTTACATTGTGAGTAGATAGATACGTGCACAGTCTATATAAATTGTATTATTTTTTCTTTTATTGTTGAATAGCCTGATGTTGCTATAAATATTTGTGTATAATTTTTTTGTGTGGACTTATGTTTTCATTTATCTTGGTTATATACCTAGGAGTGGAATTGCTGGATCATAAGGTAATTCTATGTTTAACTGTTTGAAGACCTGCCAAGCCATTTTCCAAAGGGGTTGTACAATATTACATTCACATGACAGGGTTTGGGGGTTTCAGTTTCTCCACATCCTCACCAACGTGTGCTGTTATGTCTTTTTTTTTTTTTTTTTTTTTTTTGAGACAGAGTTTCGCTCTTGTCGCCCAGACTGGAGTGCAATGGTGTGATTTCAGCTCACTGAAACCTCTGCTTCCTGGTTTCAGGTGATTCTTCTGCCTCAGCTTCCCGAGTAGCTGGGATTACAGGCGCCTGCCACCACGACTGGCTGCTTTTTGTATTTTTAGTAGAGATGGGGTTTCACCATGTTGGCCAGGCTGGTCTCGAACTCCTGACTTCAGGTGATCCACCTGCTTTGGCCTCCCAAAGTGCTGGGATTATACGCGTGAGCCACCACACCTGGCCTGCTACCATGTCTTTTAAAGTAAATCAGGAAATATGAGTTCTCCAATTTTGCTCTTTTTCAAGATTGCTTTTGGTTATCTTGGGTCTGTTGCATTTCCATATGAATTTTGGGATAAGCTTATCAATTTCTGTAAAGAAGTCAACTGGGATGTGGATATTGTGTTGAATCTGTAGACTAGTAAGGGAATATTGCCATCTTAACAATATTAAGTCTTCTGTTCCATGAATATGGGATGCCTTTCCATTTATTTAGGTCTTTAATTTTTTTCAGCAATGTTTTGTAGTGTTCAGAGTATACATTTTACACTTCTTTTAGTTAAATATATTCCTAAGTATTTTATTCTTTTTGATGTTGTAAATAGAATTTTTTCATTTTATTTTCAGTTTGCTCATTGTTAGTACATAGAAATACAACTGATTTTTCTTTTCTTTTTTCTTTTTTTTTTTTTGAGACGGAGTCTCGCTCTGTCGCCCAGTCTGGAGTACAGTGGTGCGATCTCAGCTCACTGCAAACTCTACCTCCCAGGTTCAAGCAATTCTTCTGCCTCAGCCTCCCGAGTAGCTGGGACTACAGGCACCCACCACTGCGCCCGGCTAATTTTTTGTATTTTTAGTAGACACGAGGTTTCACCGTGTTAGCCAGGATGGTCTCGATCTCCTGACCTTGTGATGAAATACAACTGATTTTTCTATATTGGTTTTATATCCTGCAACCTTGCTGAACTCATTGATTAGTTCTAATCTTTTTGTGTATACGTGTGTGGATGCTTAGGATTTTCTATGTAAATAATCATGTCATCTGCAAATACAGATAGTTTTACTTCTTCCTTTCCAACTGGATGGCTTTTCTTTCTTTTACTTATCTAGAACCTCCAGCACAAGGTCGAATAGACACAAAGAATGCACATTCCTACCTTGTTCCTGATTTTAGTGGAAAGCACTCAGTCTTTCACCAGGGATGTTAACTGTGGCTTTTAGCAGATGGCTTTACCAGGCGGAGGAAGTGCCCTTCTATTCCTAGTTTATTGAATTTTTTTTTTTTTTTTTTTTTTTTTTTTTTTTTTTTTTTTATCATGAAGGGGTGTTGGATTTTTCTCAGATGCTTTTCCTGAGAAATACCTTATTTTAAAATGTCCCCGGAGTCCCTGTGCTTCCTTCTGAGGGCAAAAACTCAAATGCAGAGGCAAAACTTATTTGCCAAATCATTGTCCAGGCACTGCTGTGTTGGGCTCTAACAGGTGCTAGCTGGTGGAACGGTTGTTGGTAATGACTGCAAAATCCCTGCCCCTTCCAGTGGCCAGGGCTGCCTTTCCCGTCTGATAAGTGACACAGCAGATAAGGAGGTTGTGCTGGGCTTGTGTGGGGGGGTCCCTCTGCCCCCCACCACGGCCGCTCATTGCCGCTCTGCCCCCAGGCCTACGAGAAGCGCTTCCCCACGTGCCCACAGATCCCAGTCTTCCTGGGCAGCGAGGTCTTGCGCGAGTCCCGCAGCCCGGACGGGGCTGTGCACGTGGTGGAGCGGAGCTGCAGGCTGCGCGTGGACGCCCCGCGGCTGCTGCGGAAGGTGGGCGGCCCTGGGGCTGGGGGGCGCAGGAGGGGACCTGTCGCGGGGGTGCGGGAGGGCTGGGCGCGGGAGCTGGGGACCAAGGCGGCGGGGGCCAGGAGGTGGAGCCGGGGCATGTGAGTTGATGTTCGGATGGAGGTTCCAGGATGAGGGTGGCGGGACCCTGGTCGGGGGACCAGGGCCCAGGAGGGGCGAGGGCTGGAAGGCTGGGCTGGGGAGTAGCGGGAACTGGGCAGTGTTCGCGGGGCCAGGGCCGGAGCTGGGTGGTGAAGATGGGTGGGCGGCAGGGCGGAAGTCGGGGGTTGGTGTCCTGGGTCCCGGCTGGGTGGGCGGTGGCGCAAGGGACCTGGGGCTCAGGGCAGGGGGTGATTGGGGAAGGCCCGCCGGACTCGCTCTCCATTCCTGTGTGGTCCACGCCGCCCACCCACCTCCGCCTCCCCGCCCCTTCCGTTGCAGATCGCAGGTGTTGAGCACGTGGTCTTCGTGCAGACAAACGTCTTGAACTGGAAGGAGAGGACGCTCCTCATCGAAGCGCACAATGAGACCTTCGCCAACCGCGTGGTGGTGAACGAGCACTGCAGCTACACGGTGAGCCCAGGGCGCCCTCAGCGCCCACGTCCGGCACCCACCTGCGCCCGGCACCCACTTGCGTCCAACACCCATCTGCCCCTGGGACCCATCTGCCCCTGGGACCCACCTGCCCCCGGCACCCACCTGTGCCCAGAGCTGTGTCCCCACATTCCTTGAGCCTCTGCCCAGCCCTCCCTCCTGGGGCATTGTCAAGTAAGATGCAGGATGCTTGGTTGCCTTTGCATTCAGATGAACAACCCATAAATTTTTTTAGTATGTCTCAAATATTGCTTGGGATATACTTATACTCAAATGTTATTTGTTGTTTATTTGAAATTCAAACGTGACTCGACATCCTGTGTTTTATCTGCTAAATCTGACAACCCTATCCCCTCCCTCCTTTTTCCCTTCCCTCCTTTCCTTCCTTCATTAAACTATGCCTCAGTTTCCTCACGTGTGAAATGGGCTTAATAATCATGCCTACTACATAGGTTGTATGTGGTGCCTTTAGACCAGTGCCTGGCACATATTAAGTTCTATGTAAATGTTACCTTTGAATATAATTAATAATAAGAATTATTATTATTCTCTAGTGTATACTGATTGAGCACCTACTATGTGCCAGGCACCCTGCCAAGTGCTGAGCACCCAGCAGTGGACCAGGCTGCCTGACCACTGCCCTCATGGAGGGTCCATTCCAGTGGAACAAAACGGAATCAGTGTGTATGCATTTGTCACAGCTAAGGCTGGATCCAGCAGGGAGATGTGTGGGAGTCAGAGGAGGTGGTGGGGGAACTGAAGCTGAGTGCTGAAGGATGAGAGGAGCTGCCCATGGAGGGCTGGGAACAGCATTTTGGGAGTGGGAACAGCATTTTGGGGGTAGGAACAGCATGAGTGAGGTCTGCCAAGGTGAGGCCATGGGGGCTAGATCTTGATGACTTTAGAGGCTGGAATGAGGCACCTGCAGACATTCACTGATGGGACCCAGCTCTGCCACTTTTTTGCTGAGTGCCGATGGGCCACAGTGTCTGTATCTGTAAAATGGGAACATTGGCAGATCCTGCCTTGTTGGGTCGTTTTCACGATGATAACTCCAGGATAGCAATGATAGACCACTGTACATGTTTTTTTTCTTTTCTTTTTCTTTTCTTTTTTTTTTTTTTTGAGACACAGTCTCGCTCTGTGGCCCAGGCTGGAGTGCATTGGCGTAATCTTGGCTCACTGCAACCTCCGCCTCCTTGTTAAAAGGATTCTTGTGCCTCAGATTCTCGCGCCTCAGATTCCCGCGTAGGTGGGATTACAGGCATGCGCCACCACATCCAGCTAATTTTTGTGTTTTTAGTAGAGATAGGGTTTCTCCATGTTGGCCAGGCTATTCTCAAACTCCTGGCTTCAAGTGTTCCACCCACCTTGGCCTCCCAAAGTGCTGGGATTACAGACATGAGGCACCATACCCGGCCCCATTGCCTTTTCTTTCTACGCCTCCAACTCCTCTTGGGTCCTCCAGGAGCTTGGGCTGAGTGTTCAGATCCTCTGGGGAGGGGTGAGCAACAGTTGTTGAAACCCCTCTTAGTGTGTGTGGTGTTTCTCAGAATGAGTTCTATCAATAGGTGAGTCAGCAGCACCTGGGCTGCTTGTGAAATGCAGATTCCTGGGCCCCAACCTGGAAGTGTCTGGGGCCCAGGAATCTGCATATTTTAACAGACTCGCTGGTAATGTTTCTGCCCACAGACGTTTGAGGAGGACTAGGTCTGGGTCCATAAAGGAGCTCTGCCAATGAAGTTTTCGTTTTGCAAACATACAGATCTATAAATGTTTATTGATATATAAGGATATGTAATATATCTTTATATAGATAACATATAATATATAACTATTTTAAAAATCTATATCTAAATTTTATGTATAATATTGATATATAATTTATTTATAGATTATATAAATGATACACTGAACAATTGTATTTATTTTATTTTATTATTATTTTTTTTGGAGACGGAGTCTTGCTCTATTACCCAGGCTGGAGTGCAGAGGCATGATCTTGGCTCACTGCAACCTCCGCCTCCCAGGTTCAAGCGATTCTCCTGCCTCAGCCTCCTGAGTAGCTGGGATTACAGGCGCCCGCCACCATCTCTGACTAATTTTTGGATTTTTAGTAGAGACGGAGTTTCACCATGTTGGCCAGGCTGGTCTCCAACTCCTGACCTCAAGCGATTCGCCCACCTTGGGCTCCCAAAGTGCTGGGATTACAGGCTTGAGCCGCTATGCCCGACCTAAACATATGTATTTCTAACTAATTTTCTATGTGTGTGTATAATAATGAAAGGGCAGGGCTGCAGATTTGAGACCCACATTCTCCCGGCTTCTCATGAGAAGGCTTTTTGTTCCCTGACAGTTTGAACTTTGCATCGTTCTCTGGGTGGGGGCCCCTTGGTCCTGCTACCCCCTCCAGGGTTGCCAGGCTTGATCTGCCGTCCACTGCAGGCTCTGTCTGGGCCCAGGTCAGCGGGAGAGCCCTAGGGGAGGGCAGGGTGCCCCCAACACTGAGTCCCTGGCATGACCCCTGCCTGGCTTTCAGGTCCACCCTGAGAATGAAGACTGGACTTGTTTCGAGCAGTCTGCCTCACTGGACATCCGGTCTTTCTTTGGCTTTGAAAATGCCTTGGAGAAGATCGCCATGAAGCAGTACACCGCCAACGTCAAGAGGGTAAGGGGTGGGTTGCGTTAGTTACTGGAGGAAGGTGCACACACCTGCTCTGCCATCAACAGCCTCGTGACACCTGGCAAGACCCTTACCCTTCCTGGGCCTCAGTCTTATCTGTTAAATGGGTACTCTAGTAATAACCAAATCACCACGAGATAATGGATGGAAAGTAACTGGTCTGTAACAGGGGCACCCTAATCCTTGCTCTGGCACCATGAGATGTCCAGGCTTGTGTGGTGAATTATCTGGACAACAGATAACTCTGTGGTGCATTTTTTTTTTTTTTTTTTTTTAGATAAAATGATCATTGCTTGCTTTAAAGACCTCAGATCCATCGCTAAGTAAATACCTGTTCTTGTGATGAACAGATGAAATTAACTTTAATAACAAATTTTTATCCAATGTGTTATCAATATAAAACTTATTACTCCGAGGTGGGAGGATCAATTGAGCCCAGGAATTTCAGAGCAGTCTAGGCAACATAGTGGACCCCATCTCTAATAAAATAAAATAAAATAAAATTAGCTGGGTGTGGTGGTGTGTGCCTATAGTCCCAGCTGCTCAGGAGGCTGAGGCAGGAGGATCTCTTGATCCTGGGAGGTTGAGGCTGCAGTGCGCTGAGATGGCACCACTGCACTCCAGCCTGGGCAACACAGCAAGACACTGTCTCAAAAAAAATAAACGAAAACAAAAATAACCCCCAACCCGAAAAACTTATTACTGAGCTATTTTGCATTCTTTGTTTTGTACCAAGCCTTGGAAATCAGGTGGGTGTTGCACACCCTCAGTCTCTCCATCCCGACCAGACACATCCAGCTGCTCAATAGCTACGTGTCGGGGCTGGGACCTGAGCCGGCTGGGGATGACTCCCTGCGGTGACCTGGTGACCCCCCTCCATCCTGCCCCGTGCTCATGTGTCTTGGGTCTCTCTGGCTTCCAGGGGAAGGAAGTGATTGAGCATTACCTGAATGAGCTCATCTCCCAGGGTACCTCGCACATTCCCCGCTGGACGCCTGCCCCAGTCCGTGAGGAGGATGCCCGCAACCAGGCTGGACCGAGGGACCCCGGCTCCCTGGAGGCCCACGGGCCCAGTAGCACCCTGAGGCCCGCTCTGGAGGCGGTCAGTATGGACGGTAGGTGGTACAGCCCAGGCCAGTCAGCCCTAGGAGGCTGCTGCAGGTCCTCTTGCTCCATGGGGGGCCCTGGGGCATGTTGGGGAGAATTGCCTCCCGTCCCCCCGGGAATGGGTCTGGGTCTTGGAATGACACAGCCTCCTGCCTCCACTGACTGCTTTTCCCAGTCTCCATCCTGGTCCAAGAGCAGAACCCATTTGTTTCTTTTCTTTTCTATTCTTTTCTTTTTTGAGACGGAGTCCCCCTGTGTCGCCCAGGCTGGAGCACAGTGGCACGATCTCGGCTCTCTGCAACTTCCGCCTCCCGGGTTCAAGTGATTCTTCTGCCTCAGCCTCCCAAGTAGCTGGGATTACAGGCATCTGCCACCACACCCGGCCAATTTTTTGTATTTTTAGTAGAGATGGGGTTTCACCATGTTGGCCAGGCTGGTCTCAAACTCCTGAGCTCAAGTGATCTGCTCACCTTGGCCTCCCAAAGTGCTGGGATTACCGGCGTAAGCCATTGCGCCCGGCAAAAACTCATCTATTTCTAGATCAGGAATTAACCTCTGGTGCCTTGACATTGCCTCTTTCTCTGGTTTTACTATTTACTAATTTACCAATTATTATGAATTTACTAATTATTATGATTGCTATTGTTATTTTAAATTATATGAGTAATGCATGATCATGGTAGAAAAAAATTCAAACTGTAAGGAAGATGTAAGAAGTACGATTCTTTTCCTCTCCCTAAAGGCTAACAATAGTTTTGTGTTTCTATGTCCTGAAACTGTTTAGGTGCATATATGCACATAATATGTATATATGTATATATACCCACACACATGTGTCTACATGCATACATACATGTGTGTCTTATGTTGAAGACATGAGAACATATACATTCCATTTGATATTTTGCTTTTTTTTCACTTACTAATGTTGCCTGAAAAACTTTCTGTACCAGTGCCTATGTCTTCTTTTCATACTTCATAGTATGGTGTGGTTGCACCGTAACTAATTTATTAATAAATATTAATTATTTATTTAGAGACAGGCTCTTGCTCTGTTGGCCAGGCTGGTATGCAGTGGTGCAGTCGTGTCTCTCTGTAACCTTGAAATCCTGGGCTCAAACTATCCTCCTGCCCCAGCTTCCTGAGTAGCTGGGACTACATAGGCACAGGCCACCATGTCTAGATAATTTATTTTTACTTTTATTTTATTTTTAATTAATTAATTAATTATTTTTGAAGTGGAGTCTCACTCTGTCACCCAGGCTGGAGTGCAACGGCACGATCTTGGCTCAGTGCAACCTCCGCCTCCCGGGTTCAAGCAATTCTCCTGCCTCAACCTCCTGAGTAGCTGGGATTACAGGCATGTGCCACCA
The DNA here is from genome assembly GCF_028885655.2 of Pongo abelii. Taxonomy (NCBI): domain Eukaryota; kingdom Metazoa; phylum Chordata; class Mammalia; order Primates; family Hominidae; genus Pongo; species Pongo abelii. Next base: position 5,192,585 of record NC_072003.2, read on the forward strand.
TGCCTGGCTAATTTTTAAATCTTTAGTAGAGATGGGGTTTCACCATGTTGGCCAGGCTGGTCTTGAACTCCTGACCTCAGGTGATCCGCCTGCCTTGGCCTCCCACAGTGCTGGAATTACATGTGAGCCACTGCCCCTGGCCTTGATTATTTTGAATTAGTCTATTTAGCTAGTTTCCTATTGAAGGAAACAACCCTATTTAGGTTGTTTCAGTTTTTAAAAATACAAACAATATGGTACATGTGAGTACTTAAGAATTTTTAAAAAATGTATGTAAGTATATACAACGCATAACATTTTAAAAGTGGAATTGCTGGTTCAAAGTTTACATGCAAGTAAAATTTTGGCAGATTTAACCATTAGGCTTCCAATGAGGTTGTACTAATCATTGTTCCCACTGAAAGTGTAATTGCATCTATTCCTGACTTCACTCCAGCTCCCCACAAAAGTCTTAGTAAACATTTCAAACTTCTGAAAGGCAATAAAAGTAGTCACTGGTTGATTAGTGACCAGTTTTTTCATTATGAGCAACATCAGGTATGATTTTTCATGTTTAGTGACCGTTTTCCTTTTTGGTTTTTTTAATAGTGAATACTTGTTCTTGTCCTTTGTTCATTTTCTTATTTGCCCATCGCTTTCTTATTGGTTTCTAAGAGCTCTTTGTATATGAAGGCAACTAGCCTTTTGTCACAGTTCAAGCTTTTATGGACATGGAAAATGTTTACAATATAATGTTAAAAGGAAAAATCCTAGGATACAAACTGTATGTACACCACGAATCCAGTTCTAGCCATGTGTAAGATGTGTACTCAGGTTGATAATGTTTTTCCTTTAGGGCCACTGCCATGCAGGGGCTTCCCTGACTCTGACACACTTGGGTGGCAGTGCCATGGAACTAATAATACATCTGGGGCTCTGTTTAGGGAGAATGAAATTCATTCATACAACATGTATTTATTCTTTTTCTTTTTTCTTTTTTTTCTGTTACCCAGGCTGGAGTGCAGTGGTGTGATCTCAGCTCACTGCAACCTCCGCCTCCTGAGTTCAAACGATTCTCCTGCCTCAGCCTCCCAAGGAGCTGGGACTACAGGCGTGCACCATCATTCCCGGCTAATTTTTGTATTTTTAGTAGAGACGGGGTTTCACCACGTTGGCCATGCTGGTCTTGAACTCCTGACCTCAAGTGATCCTCCTGCCTTGGTCTCCCAAAGTGTTGAAATTACATGCAACAAGTATTTATTCTGCACCGACTGTGTGTGCTGGTTGGCTGCTGTTGTATGTGCACATATATATTTTTTTACAACAGTGCCCGCTCCTGCCCCCTCCTGTGCACGCTCTCTGTGGCTTCATCCCCTGTACCTTCCCCATTTTGCACAGGTCCCTCCTTCCTTCTCCATCTGTGCTGTCCGCCAGCGGCACAGGCACTCAGGGTGGCTGGCAGAGGACATCCTCATGCCCCTTCTGCCCTCTCCTGAATCACTGAGTCTTTGTGCTCAGAAGTAGAAAAAGCCTTCACATCTGCCCAGGGCCGGAAGGATGCTGGGAGCTCCGGCCTCCCTCGTGTTTCTCCCTCATCCCATCCTCCCTCCCTCCCTGATTCCAGCATCTCTGCCTCTGACCACACAAGGTCTGGACAGTTCACCCCTCTGCCAACATTCTCCCACTCCTGTTTGCCTAGATGGCTCCTGGCACAGCAGTTGGCGTGACCCCCCACTGTGGGCTTTTCTGTTTTGGGGGTGCTGCTGGCCGTTCATTCAGCCTGTTTTCTTATTTAGCTGTCTGTCCACAAAGAACTGGCTCTGCCCACGGAGGCTGCTGCTTTGTGTGACGTCTCCGCCCACTGCTGAGATGCCAAGAGGCCTCTGCACGCCAGCATCTGCCACCCTCATGGCTAAGAGTCGGGCAACAGGACTCAGGCTTGGGGCCTGGCCTCTGCACACTGGCAACATTCCGATTGCAACTGCCCAATTGTGGGGGACAAGGCTGCACAGTGGGAATGTTCCCTGTGGTTCCCAGGCTGCTAAAGAGACAGCATGGCTGTGTTGCAAGGTCCAGGCTCTGTCAAAAGCCGCTGTCTGTCAAAACCCCACAATGGGGCCTGGGGATGGGGAAAAGCAAAGAGAACTGGTGTTTATCAACCACCTCCTTTATGCTGGGCACACAACATGCATTTACTCGTTCGAGTTACTCCACCTCTCTAGGCCTCAGTTTTATCTTCTCTCTTTTTTTTTTTTTTTTTTTTTAAGACAGAGTCTCACTCTGTTGCCCAGGCTGGAGTGCAGTGGTGCAATCTTGGCTCACTGCAACCTCCATCTCCCAGGTTCAAGCGATTCTCCTGACTCAGCCTCCTGAGTAGCTGGGATTACAGGTGTGTGCCACCACGCCTGGCTAATTTTTGTATTTTAATAGAGACCGGGTTTCACCATGTTGGCCAGGCTGGTCCCAAAATCCTGACTTCAAGTGATCTGCCTGCCGTGGGCTCCCAAAGTGCTGGGATTACAGTCGTGAGCCACCACTCACAGTAGTTTTATCTTCTCTAAAGTGGGGATAATAGTGACGCCTGCCTCACAGGGGTGTGGGGAAAGCTCACTGAGACCAGGTGGCTTCTGAGCAGGCAGTGAGTGTAAGCCCATATTGTTAAGAATCCTTAGAACATCCCGAGAGGGTGGGAATTATCTTCAATTCCCAGGGTCAAAGAGGAGAAATCCCGTCTCACAGTGAGATCCAGGTTTGCCCGATGATGCGTTTTCAGAACCCCCTTGGACATGGACTGGAGAAATGAATGCATTCAGAGTCCCAGTGGCTGCTGTCTGGGGCGGGGGCTCAGCCTGGCTTGGAACCACGTTTTAGAGTCAGTGAGGCAGCCAGTAAGGAATGGCACAAAGACCACGTGGTAAAGAGACGCAGCGTCTCCTTCTCGTCCTGAAGCTCCCCCTTCTCCTCCAAGGGGACAAGCTGGATGCGGACTACATTGAGAGGTGCCTGGGCCACCTCACGCCCATACAGGAGAGCTGCCTGATCCAGCTTCGGCACTGGTTACAGGAGACCCACAAAGGCAAGGTGGGTGCAGGGGGTACCCTGGAGCAGTGGATGAACGGGCAATGACTGGTACTCAGCCTCCGTGTGTGAGAAGGAAAGGCGAGATGATAATGCTGATACATTATCTCTTGCTTATTTATTTACTTATTCATTTATTTCTGTGAGACAAAGTCTCACTCTGTCCCCCAGGCTGGAGTGCAGTGGTGTGATCCTCACTGCAACCTTCGCCTCCTGGGTTCAAGCAATTCTCCTGCCCTAGCCTCCTGAGTAGCTGGGATTACAGGCACGCATCACCATGCCTGGCTAATTTCTGTATTTTTTGTAGAGATGGGGTCTCACCATGTTGCCCCGGCTGGTTCTGTAATTTTATCTGCTGGGTGAGGGGATACCGTTCTGTGGGCTTTTTACTTCTTTGTCTCTCAGATTCCCAAAGATGAGCACATCCTTCGGTTCCTGCGGGCTCGTGACTTTCACCTGGACAAGGCCCGGGAAATGCTGCGCCAGTCCTTGAGCTGGCGGAAGCAGCACCAGGTGGATCTCCTCCTTCAGACCTGGCAACCCCCTGCCCTGCTGGAGGAATTCTATGCAGGGGGCTGGCATTACCAGGACATAGGTGCGTGCCTCCACCCACATCATGTGTAGGGCATACTTTGGGCACTGCCAAATGCACTTTATTATTTGGAGATGGAGTCTCACTCTGTCAGCCAGGCTGGAGTGTAGTGGTGCCATCTCAGCTCACTGCAATCTCCACCTCCCGGGTTCAAGCAATTCTCCTGCCTCAGCCTCCCCAGCAGCTGGGATTACAGGCACCCGCCACCACAGCTGGCTAATTTTTTGTACTTTTAGTAGAGATGAGATTTTGCCATTTTGACCAGGCTGGTCCCAAATTTCTAATCTCAAGTGATCTACCTGCCTTAGCCTCCCAAAGTGTTGGGAATACAGGCATGAGCCACCGCACCCGGCCCAAATGCACTTTAAACGCCATGCTTCATACTAACATCTTACTATTTTTCCTTTTGTCTCTTCCAGGCATCTAGAAATGCTTTGAAGTGACAACCTAGCTAGGAAGAACCAGAGCTGGAAGGCTTTGGGGCTTTAGGAGGAGACATTTCTCCACTGGGCTGAGTGAGCCCACCACTACTCACAATAATTGTGATCGTAAACCTAACAGGTGCATACATTTTGTATGCATTTCCAAGGGCAGCTGTAGCAAATTAACACAAACTTGGTGGCTTAAAACGGTAGAAATGTGTTCTTTCACAGTTCTTGAGACCAGAAGTCTGGAGTCAAGGCATCAGCAGGGCCATGCTCCCTCTGAAAGTTCTAGGGGAGAATCCTTGCCTGCTTTTTCCAGCTTCTGGTGGCCCCAGGTGTTCCTTGGCTGGTGGCAGCTTCACTCCAGTCTCTGCCTCTCTCTTCACATGGGCTTCCCCTCTGTGTCTCTGTGTCCTCGCCCTGCCTCTTCTCATAAGGACCCCAGGAGATTGGATTTAGGGCTCACCCCAAATCCAGTGTGATTTTATCTTGAGATCCTTAACTAATTACACCTGCACAGACTCTATTTCTTTTTTTTTTTTTTTTTTTTTTTTAGACAGAGTCTGGCTCTGTCACCCAGGCTGGAGTGCAATGGTGTGATCTCAGCTCACTGCAACTGCGCCCCCCGCCGGGTTCAAGTGATTGTCCTGCCTCAGCCTCCTGAGTAGCTGGGACTACAGGCATGCACCACCATGCTTGTCTAATTTTTGTACTTTTAGTAGAGATGGGGTTTCACCATGTTGGCCAGGCTGTTCTTAGAACTCCTGACCTCAAGTGACCCGCCCGCCTTGGCCTCCTAAAGTGCTGGGATTACAGGAGTGAGCCACTGCACCCAGGCCTGGGTCACATTTTAATGTCCCCATGGATATGAGCTTTGGGGACACGATTCCACCCATTACAAATATCTTTTCTGGATTTTTAAGTTAAATTTCCACTGAAGCCTGTGCCTACCACACTTTCCAGTGTCCTTTATCTACACATTCATCTATATCAAGTAGGGTAAACGCTTGACTCTCCTAAAGAACCGGCTGGCATGGTTTCTCTTAATGCACGATCAATCTTCCTAATTTATGGAATCCAAATTTATGAACTCCCCTTATTGCTGAAATTTACTTGTAACCCCCAAATCAGTATTCACAGAATTTTCTCAGTCATGCTCAGACATATTCAGAGTGGCGCAGTATTGGAGTCGCCTATCACGCACACTGTCTGCTGAAGTTGAACGACGCAGCTCCTGCCTTCTCGTTTCAGTTCTCATGCCCTAAACGAGTGTCCTTTTTGTGGCCTATTTAATGCCACATTCCTTCATTTTTGGGCTTTTCTTGGGGACTTTGCTGTTTAAAATGCCTCCTTGTGTAGTGCAGAAGTGCGCCTAGCTTTCCTAAGGATGAACAAGTGGCCACGTGCTCCATGCAGAAAACACCCAAAGTGCTCCACTAGCTTCAGGCAGGCACCAGCTACAGGGCTGCTGGCAGTGAGTTCAACGCTGATAGTTCAGCAATATACATTCAAGTGTCCTTAAATAGAAACACAAGCCAGGTGTAGTGGCTCACACCTGTAATCACAGCTCTCTGGGAAGCCAAAACTGGAGGATCGTTTAAGCCCAGGAGTTCGAGACCAGCCTAGGCAACATAGTGAGACCGCCCCCCTCCACCACATCTCCACAAAAAATACAAAAAATTATCTGGGCATGGTGCTGCATGCCTGTGGTCCCAGCTACTCGGGAGGCTGAGGCGGGAGGATTAAGCCGGGGAGGTTCAGGCTGCAGTGAGTTGAGATCATGCCACTGCACTCCAGCCTGGGTGACAGAGTGAAACCTTGTCTCAAAGAACAAGGAGGCCAGGCTCAGTGGGCTCACGTCTGTAATCCCAGCACTTTGGAAGGCCTAGGCAGCAGATCACTTGAGGCCAGGGGTTCGAAACCAGCCTGGCCAACGTGGTGAAACCCTGTCTCTACTAAAAATACTAAAAATTAGCCAAGCGTGGTGGTGCATGCCTGTAGTCCCAGCTACTTGGGAGGCCAAGGTGTGAGAATTGCTTGAACCTGGGAGGCAGAGGTTGCAGTGAGCTGAGATTGCTCCACTGAACTCCAGCCTGGGTGATACAGTGAGACTCTGTCTCAAAAACCAACAAATCAACCAACCAACAAACAAAAACCCCACATAAAACAAGGTTATGTATTGATTGGTTGACAAAAAGTATTATGGGGCCGGGTGCGGTGGCTCATGCCTGTGATCCCAACACTTTGGGAGGCTGAGGTGGGTGTATCACCTGAGGTCAGGAGTTTGAGACCAGCCTGGCCAAGATGGTGAAACCCCATTTCTACTAAAAATACAAAAATTAGCCGGGTGCGGTGGTGGGCGCCTGTAATCCCAGCTACTCGGGAGGCTGAGGCAGGAGAATGGCTTGAACCTGGGAGGCGGAGGTTGCAGTGAGCCGAGATCGCACCACTGCACTCCAGCCTGGGTGACAGAGCAAGACTCTGTCTCAAATAAATAAATAAATTAATAAATACAAATGTTTTGTAGAGAACGGGTCTCACTATGTTGCCCAGGCTGGTCTCAAACTCCTGTGTTCAAGCAGTCCTCCTGCCTCTGCCCCCCAAAATGCTGGGGTCATAGGCGTGAGCTACTGCGCTGGCCCTTATCCTCATTGTAACACTTCTGTTTTTCTGCCTTTCACCATAAGGGGCGTCAGCCCCTCTTGGAAGCAGGCAGGGTGTTAGTAAGTGAAGGCTGGATCGGGCCTTGGTGGGTTGCAGCCTGAGGAGGTGAAGCCCTCACCTGCAGCTGTGACCGACCCCTCGGAAGCAGCCCTCTAAATAACGGGCTCTTCTTTCTGCTTGGCCCCATCCACAAAGATGGCCGCCCCCTCTACATCCTCCGCCTGGGCCAGATGGACACCAAAGGCTTGATGAAGGCCGTGGGGGAGGAGGCGCTGCTGCGGCACGTGAGTTGGGGGCCTCGTTCCTGGACCCCGTGGCTGGGGCCGGGCCTGGGAAGGGCTGTGTGGGGTAAAGCAGTGAGCTGGACGTTCAGCAGCACTGTCTCTCCCTTTCAGGTTCTCTCCGTCAACGAGGAAGGACAGAAGCGGTGTGAGGGGAGCACAAGGCAGCTGGGCCGTCCCATCAGGCAAACACCTGGGCTGGGCACAAATCCCCCCTAAACAGCAAAGACGGAGGGTGGAGAGGGGTCCACTGTGCCTATGTGCTGGGCTGTGTGCCAGGGGCTTCATTCTCCCCCAGTTTCTACAGTGGTCTTCTCGGCCTTGAGGCAGGGCCCGTAAGCATCCCCGTTTTTTATGCATGGGGAAACTGAGACTCAGAATGGTGGCCCCCATCGAAGCTTGTGAGCCGGTCACGACACAGCTGGATTTGAACCAGGGGTCCTGTCTGGCTTCCGGCTCGAAGACTTTATCCTTCCACTCCACTCAACAGTCTCCTTGACTTTGCTTTTTTTTTTTTTTCTTTTTTGAGATGGAGTCTCGCTCTGTTGCCCAGGCTGGAGTGCAGCCGTGCGATCTCAGCTCACTGCAAGCTCTGCCTTCCGGGTTCAAGCGATTCTCCTGCCTCAGCCTCCAGAGTAGCTGGGACTACAGGCTCCCGCCACCATGCCTGGCTAATTTTTTTGTATTTTTAGTAGAGACAGGGTTTCGCCGTGTTAGCCAGAATGGTCTCGATCTCCTGACCTCGTGATCCGCCTTCCTTGGCCTCCCAAAGTGCTGGGATTACAGGCGTGAGCCACCACGCACGGCCTGGCTTTGCTTTTTGAGATCAGCTCTCCACCACGAGTTCTGCCGTGGCTCTGTCATGGCACATCCAGGAACCCACTGTCCTCTGCAGGAACCCACTGTCCTCTGACTCCCCCGCATTTCTGTTCCTGAACTGTTTCCTGGAGCCTGTACTTACGGTGGCATCGCCCCCAAAGGCAGCAAACCTTTCTGAGCAGCAGCTTCCTCTTCTGTAAAGTGGCTTTTTTTTTTTTTTTGAGACAGGCTCTCACTCTGTCACCCAAGCTGGAGTGCAGTGGTGCAATCACAGCTCACTGTGGCCTTGACCTGCTGGGCTTGAGCAATCCTCCCACCTCAGCCTCCCAAGTAGCTGGGACTATAAGTGTGCACCACCACGCCCAGCTAATTTTTTTTTTTTTGTTTTTTTTTTGGAGAGATGAGGTCTCACCCTGTTGCTTAGGCTGGTCTCAAACTCCTGGGCTGAAGTGATCCTCCCACCTTGGCCTTCCGAAGTGATGGGATTACAGGCGTCAGCCTCTGCTCCCGGCCTATAAAGTGGCTTTTACAAATGGATTCTCAAAAATAATAAGGGTCTAAAAATAATGCAAACACGGATCTTGCGCTTGCTATGTAGCAGGTGCCCTTCTAAGCACCTTGATTCAGTTCCTCCTAAACAGCCCTGTGAGACACGGGCAGCCAGGAGCTGCTGCTTCAGCTTTTCAGCCCCAAATATCCAGATCTTTGTGAAAATTAAAATTCCTTTGCTGTTTGGAGATTTTTTTTTTTTTTTTTTTTTTGACAGAGTCTCGTTCTGTCTCCCAGGCTGGAGTGCAGTGGTGCAATCTTGGCTCACTCCAACCTCCACTTCCTGGGTTCAAGTGATTCTCGTGCCTCAGCCTCCCAAGTAGCTGGGACTACAGGCATGCACCACCACGCCTGGCTAATTTTTGTATTTTTAGTAGAGATGGGGTTTCACCATGTTGGCCAGGCTGGTCTCTAGAGATTTTCTAAGGACACGTATGTTGGGGTGGGAATGGGAATCAATTCATTAGTGTCCTGGCTGGAAGCATAATTCACCCCAGATGGCTCAAATGAGGGGGTGTCATGAAGGGATGCTTTGGAGAGGTGTGTGCAGGTTTAAGGGAACAAATCTGGGAGGTGGAGGCTCCCAGGCACCAGCCACTGCAGTCAAACAGTTATTTTCCTAATGAATGAATACTAATGAAACGGAGGCACAGAGGTTCAGGACTTGACCAAGCTCACACAGCAAGTGGCAGAACTGGGATTTGAACCTTGACCATCTGACTGGAGTGCATGCTGTCAGCACCTCTGCTCTATTTAGTAGTTAGCATCTTTTCAACAATTAACTCATTTATGCCTGAGGTCGCAATGTTTTGAATTTTTGCAATCAGACCTTGGTGATGACCTTGAGCAGTTGGATAGAAATAACTCCCACACGCTTAGCGTTGCAATAATGGAACGCTGGGCCTAAATGGCCACTTGTGAGATAACCAGCTTTAATTGAGGGCATGCGGTGTGCCCGTCCTTGCAGAGAGCTTTGTATATACCATCTCACTTGATCCTAACAGCAGTTGCTTCAGATGGGGACTGTTACTACCTTTGCCACTGTCCTATGAGGAAGTGGGTCTGTGCCCCTGACCTAAGGCTCTCAGGGGTGGAGGTGAGACTTGAATTTGGGCGCTCAGCCCTGAAGTCCACACTCTGATCCTCTTCATCGCATGGGCTCCCTACTGTGGCAGGAGCCCCGCTCTGCTCCCAGCCCTGCCTCTCGGAGCCTCCCTGTTCATCCCCTGTGGGGAGGGTGTTGGTGGCCTTGGGCGGCAGCAGAGCCAGGTGGAGCTGGGGCCATTTCTGCCACAGCTCGTGGACCTGCCTGCTAGACCTGGAGGGACTCAACATGCGGCACCTGTGGCGGCCGGGGGTGAAGGCCCTGCTGCGGATGATTGAGGTGGTTGAGGACAATTACCCGGAGACCCTGGGTCGGCTGCTCATCGTGCGAGCCCCCCGAGTCTTCCCCGTGCTCTGGACGCTGGTAAGAGCTGGAGCCTGGGCCAGGCCTCTCCTCGGGGGTGGGTGGGATGGGAGAGGTTCCATCTGCAAGCAGCTCTGCTCTCTTTTCCTGTTTCGTTTCATTTAGTAACTTTTTGGAGATGAAACTCAGCATAAAGCTCACACTTTTAAAGTATAGACTCCAGTGGTCTTTAGTGTATTCACTGAGGTAAGCAATTGTCACCACTAGCCAATCCCAGAACATTTCTGTCACCCCAAAAAGAAACCCCATGTCCATTATTGTGGGTCTCAAATTCCTGGGCTCAAGCGGTCCTCTTGCCTTGGCTTCCCAAAGTGTTCGTGTTACAGGTGTGAGCCACTGAGCCCGACCTGAAATATACTCTATATTGTAACCTGGTGGGTACACGTGTGCATGCACCCGTGTACGCGCACACATACACCCACCCCCCCACACACACTCCTCTGAAACAAGGGTGCAGCCAGCCACTGCACAGTGTGGGCAAAAGCCTGGAGGCTGGACCCAGCTTGATGCTTTGGAGGAATTGAAGAAACAGTCTAGGGTGGCTGAGCAAAAAAGAGCAAAAGGGACGATGGCACCTGAGGAGGCTGGAAGATGTACAGGGGCAATAGGGATCCATGGAGGGTTCAATAGCAGGGGAGGGTGGGGGACAGACTTAGGGGCCAGGAAGTCCTCTAGCTTTTGTGGGTGCTTCAAGGCTCTGTTCAGGTGAGGCTAGGGGGCAGGAGCTGCTTCTGAAGCTTTTTATCCCGAATTGTCCTAATCTCCGGGAAAATTAAGTCCACCTGCTGTTTGGGGTGGTTTTGGGAGTGCGAGTGCATCGGCCGGGGTCCTGGCTGGAAGTGGACCTCACCCAGATGGTTCAAATGAGGGGTGTCCTGAAGGGGCTCCTTGTAGAGCTGTGGGCAGGGGAAGGAGAGACCCCAAGCACCAGTGACTGCAGTAAGCCTGACCACCCCCAAGAGGAGGGAAATGTCCTTGCAGAATCCTGAGGAAAGCTGGGACAGGGGTGGGGGCAGGGAGCTACTGGGGGGTCAGCCTCAGCCTCCTGGGGCCCAGCACAGCACAGAGCGCAGTGGGGCTGGGGACAGGAGAGGGCCCTGCACAGCACAGAGGGCAGTGGGGCTGGGGACAGGAGAGGGCCCTGCACAGCACAGTGGGCAGTGGGGCTGGGGACAGGAGAGAGCCCTGCACGGGGGGATTGCAGGTTCCTCATCCATCTCTTGCTTGCGGTAATCCCTGTAGAACTGGCCTGTTTCCTGCCATGCCAAGGGCTCCTTCCTTCCTTCTCTCTCTCCCACTTCCTTCCTTCTTTGTCAACACGTGGCTTAGAGCTCAGTGTTAAAATGGATTCCATCTGGAATAAACAAACTGTGGAATACTGTTCCATCCATGTAATGGAATAGCATTCGTCCATAAGAAGGAAGCACTGATCCACGCTCCAACATGGAGGGACCTCGAAAACCTGATGCTCAGTGAAAGGGGCCAGACACGGAAGTCTTTTATATCTCCTTTATATGAAATGCGTAGAATAGGGCTGGGCGCGGTGGCTCACGCCTGTAATCCCAGTACTTTGAGAGGCCGAGGTGGGTGAACAGCTGAGGTCAGGAGTTCGAGACCAGCCTGGCCAACATGGTGAAAATACAAAAGTACAAAATTAAAATACAAAAATTAGCCGGCATGGTGGTGGGAGCCTGTAATCCCAGCTACTCGGGAGGCTGAGGCAGGAGAATCGCTTGAACCTGGGAGGTGGAGGTTGCAGTGAGCCAAGATCGCGCCATTGCACTCAAGCCTGGGCGACAGAGTGAGACTCTGTCTCCAAAACAAAAACAAAAAAGAAACGTGCAGAATAGGCAAATCCACAGAGACAGAGCGTAGATGGGTGGTTGCCCTGGGATGGTGGCGGGGAGATGGGAAGTGACGGTGGGGTGGGAATGGGGTTTCCTTCTGGGGTGATGAACATGTCTAGGTAGAGGTGCTGGCTGCACAACCTAGTGAGTGCACTGAAAGCCACTGAACTGTGCACTATTTAATGATTAATTCTATGTTGTATAAATTATATCTCAATAAAAAAATACATCCATGGCCAGGCGTGGTGGCTCACGCCTGTAATCCCAGGACTTTGGGAGGCCGAGGCAGGTGGATCACGAGGTCAGGAGATCGAGACCATCCTGGCTAACATGGTGAAACCCCTTCTCTACTAAAAATACAAAAAAAAAAATTAGCCGGGCATGGTGGTGGGTGCCTGTAGTCCCAGCTACTCGGGAGGCTGAGGCAGGAGAATGGCGTGAACCCAGGAGGTGAAGGTTGCGGTGAGCCACGATCATGCCACTGCACTCCAGCCTGGGTGACTGAGCAAGACTCTGTCTCAAAAAAAAAAAAAAAAAAAAAAAAAAATACATCCATCTTGCCTTATGTCCTGGTTTCAGATCAGCCCCTTCATCAACGAGAACACCAGGCGGAAGTTCCTCATCTACAGTGGCAGCAACTACCAGGGACCCGGAGGCCTTGTGGACTATCTGGATAGAGAAGTGATCCCTGACTTCCTTGGGGGAGAGAGTGTGGTGAGGCTTCCACGTCCACAGCCAGACCTGGGCTCGAGGAGGGGGCACGCCTGGCTGGGAGGCTGGGATTCCTGGAGTGGGGCTGGGAGGTGGAGGGGGGCTGGGTGCGGCATGTGTGCTCTGCCTAGGGAGGGTCTTGCTGTCTCTTAGCAGCCACAGGGCTTGCTTTAGAAGCTGCTTCAAAGAGAGGTGATGCCGTTCTGAGGTTGGGCCTTACTCTGGGTCCTTCAAACATAGTGAGTGAGATAGAAGTTTCTGGAAGCCTAAAGATTAGGCTAGTCAAAAGCTTACCCATTCTGTTTTCCCATCAAAGACATTGCCAAGCAGCAGTGAGTTTACCTGCTCACTCACTGCAGGGGTGGTGACTCGAATGTCTCTGCAGCTCTGGACCCTGGAGCTGGGACTAGCCTCCAACCCACAGCCACACAGCCTGAGACAATCAGAACCCCCTTCAAGGGAGGCAGTGTCCAGGCCCCTTTTATTGCTTCCCCTGGGGGTGAAATGACAGGCTGGGGTGATCCTAGGTCACAACTCTGTCGTCTCATATGGCCCCCAGTGGCCCAGGCCCTCTTCGTTTCTAACAGAAATACCAGACAGTGAGCTTGCATCATTTCTGGATTTTAAAAATGTCTTTTCCTAGGAATTTTTCCAGGCTTGCCTGTTCTCTCCATTTGTGATGTGCGGCACACATGACTTATTTTTAGCAAACGGTTCTGCAGATCTGAGAGTGGCTTATGGAAGGACACTGAACAGTGGCCTGCTAATCCCAGTGTTTCTACAAGTGAAATGGGGTGGGGGGAATCATTGGTGGTGGCAGGGGGGTCTGCCAAGGCCTGGCCATCCAGGGTGCCTTTGGTTTGGGGAAATCTGTCGATGAGCACAGTGCAGTGACTGTTCCACCCCCGCTTCTGACGGGGAGAGGCAGCTGCTATGGGGTGCGGTGTGGAGAAGCCCCCAGCCTGGCTGTCAGTCTGGCACTGGGGTAAAGGGACATGAGCATGGGGCTGTGACGAAAGTGGGTTTGTGCCCTGGTTCACTCACTTTCTGCTGTGTGATCGTGGGCGAGTGGCCTGACTTGCCCGAGCCTCCATTCCTTCCTCTGTGAAATGGGAAGAATAATAGTCTCTACTGCATTGGTGGACCTGGGGATTAAATGGGGTCATGGAAGCCCACAGCCCATTCAGTAAGGGGTTGCCATTATGAATGGCTTTGGGGGTCACACAGCACCCTCCTGTGGGTCAGGCCAGCCAGGCCTCAACTGGCCCTGACCTGCTGCCCTTTATCTCTGACCTGCAGTGTAATGTCCCCGAAGGAGGGCTGGTCCCCAAGTCCCTCTACATGACAGAAGAGGAGCAGGAGCACACGGACCAGCTGTGGCAGTGGAGCGAGACCTACCATTCAGCCAGCGTGCTCCGCGGAGCCCCCCATGAGGTGCCAGGGGCCTGGCCGGGGAGGGCCTGCTGGGCTGGAGTGTCTGTCATCTTAGGTCAGGTGACCCCAAAACACAGCTTGAGATGAGGATTCCTTTTTTTTTTCTTTTCTTTCTTTCTTTTTTTTTTTTTTTTTTTTTTTTTCCGAGACGGAGTCTCGCTTTGTTGCCCAGGCTGGAGTGCAGTGGCGCAATCTCGGCTCACTGCAACCTCCACCTCCTGGGTTCAAGCAATTCTCGTGCCTTAGCCTCCCAAGTAGCTGGGATTATATGCATATGCCACTGCGACCAGCTAATTTTTGTATTTTTAGTACAGATGGGTTTTCACCATGTTGGACAGGCTGGTCTTGAAATCCTGACCTCAGGTGATCCGCCTGCCTTGGCCTCCCAAAGTACTGGGATTACAGGCAGGAGCCACGGCGCCTGGGCTCTTTTTTTTTTTTTTTTTTTTTTTTGAGACCGAGTCTCACTCTGTCACCAAGGCTGGAGTGCAGTGGCGCGATGTTGGCTCACTGCAACTTCTGCCTCCCAGGTTCAAGTGATTCTTCTGCCTCAGCCTCCCATGCAGCTGAGATTACAGGTGCCAGCCAGCTTTCCTGGCTTTTTTTTTTTTTTGTATTTTTAGTAGAGTTGGGGTTTCACCATGTTGGCCAGACTGGTCTCGAAGTCCTGACCTCAAGTGATCCACCCGCCTCGGCCTCCCAAAGTGTTGGGATTATAGGCATGAGCCACCAAGCCTGGCGGAGATGAGGATTCTTATGCCAGTGATCTGTTGCAGGCGAGGTCTCAGGAGAAAACTGAGGAGAGGAGGGCACTCCTGTAAGGAATGAGCGTGTGGCCTGGGAAAGGAGACCCCAGGGGGCACCCACAGCCCCTCCTGCCACCATCTTCCCAACCCCAGCTCTACCGTCTTGGCTGTGACTCTCAGACCTCGCCTGTCTCCACGCAGGTGGCCGTGGAGATCCTGGAAGGGGAGTCGGTCATCACCTGGGACTTCGACATCCTGCGAGGGGACGTGGTGTTCAGCCTGTACCACACCAAGCAGGTGCCCAGGCTGGGCGCCCGGGAGCCGGGGACCAGGGCCAGCGGGCAGCTGATCGACAAAGGCTGGGTCCTGGGCAGGGATTACAGCCGTGTGGAGGCTCCCCTTGTCTGCCGGGAGGGGGAGAGCATCCAGGTTTGCATTTTCTGGACCACTCATTCGCTCACCAAGCAGCACCGAGTGTCCACCGCGTGCCAGGCTTCTGGGGATACAGCGGAGGACAAACTGGGCTGCTGGTCCCCAGCCTCAGGGACCCTGCAGGACAGGGCAGAGGAAAGACACACAGGGTCTCATGTAATGAAGTGCTCACCTGCCCAATGGCAGCCGGTGCAAAATCGAGAAAGCACGGCGTGCTCTGCTGAGAGGTGGCTGGTGTCTTGGGGAGAAGCACAGGGTCTGGAACCTCAGTTTCTCCATCTGAGAAATGGGACTTCTAACAGGATCTAACTGTATTTGTTTCTTGGGGCTGCAGTAAGGAGTTACCACGAACTACATGGCCTAAAACAACAAAAATGTATTGTCTCACAGTTCAGGAGGTCACAAGTCCAAATCCAAGGTGTTGGCAGGGCCACGCCCCCTCTGAAGGCTGTAGGGAAGGGTTCATTCTATGCCTCTGTCCTAGCCTTAGGTAGCTCCTGGCAATCCTCGGTGTCATTGGTGAGTAGATGCATCACCCCAATCTCTGCTTCTGTCCTTAAAGGGGTTTCTTCTCTGTCCGTCTCTCTTCTGAGTCTCAAATCTCCCTTCCCTCTCTCCTGTAAGGACACACTAGCCATCGCATTTAGGCCCCACCTTAAATCCTGTTTTTTTTTTGAGACAGGGTCTCACTGTATCCGTGATCAGGAAACTGTTGCGGGACTGGGAGTGCAGTGGTGTGATCACAGCTCACTACAGCCTCTACCTCCTAGGCTCAAGCGATCCTCCCATCTCAGCCTCCCGAGTAGCTGGAACTACAGGTGCCCGCCACCATGTCCAGCTAATTTTTGTATTTTTTGTAGAGACACGGTCTTGCTATGTTGCCCAGGCTGGTCTTGAATGCCTGAGCTCAAGTGATCCTCCTGCTTCAGCCTCCCAAAGTGCTAGGATTAGAGATGTGAGCCATCATGGCTGGCCTCACCCTAAATCCTTAACCACAAAGACCCTATTTCCAAATAAGGTCATGTTCTGAGGTTCTGGCTGGACATGAATTTTGGGGGTACACTGTTCAACCCACTGCATTAACTCATGCAGGGGGAAGGATGAGCATACTGGAATTTGAAGTTCAGGTTGCCTGCATGCATTCAAGTGGCTTCAGTATGGACGAAGCCCTTGAGTTGTGGCTGGATCTGGGAGAGGGTGAGAGGGGATGATGTTCCAGGTGGACGGAACAGAAAGAACAAAATTGAAGCCGCAGGGAGAAGGAAGGTGGACACGAGGGTAGCTTGAGTGCTGGGGAGGGGTTGGAAGTGAGTTTGGAT
The DNA here is from genome assembly GCF_028885655.2 of Pongo abelii. Taxonomy (NCBI): domain Eukaryota; kingdom Metazoa; phylum Chordata; class Mammalia; order Primates; family Hominidae; genus Pongo; species Pongo abelii. Next base: position 5,208,929 of record NC_072003.2, read on the forward strand.
AGAAGGGGAGGTGCTAAGGTCCTGAGGTCAGCAGTCAGATTTCTGATGCACACTGCAGTTTCAGAACTGATGCAAAAGAAACTGTAGGTCTTGGGTCGGGTGCGGTGGCTCACGCCTGTAATCCCAGCACCCTGGGAGGCCAAGGCAGATGAATCATCTGAAGTCAGAAGCTCGAGATCAGCCTGGCCAACATGGTGAAACCCCGTCTCTACTAAAAATACAAAAAAAAAAAAAAAAAATTGCCAGGCGTGGTGGCGTGTGCCTGTAATCCCAGCTACTCGGGAGGCTAAGGCCGGAGAATCACTTGAACCCGGGAGGCAGAGGTTGCAGTGAGCTGAGATCGTGCCATTACACTCTAGTCTGGGTGACAGAGTGAAACTCCGTCTCAGAAAAAAAAAAAAAAAAAGAAACTGTAGTCTTGGAACAGAACTTGGACATGTAACCGGAATTGGGCTGCCCGTATTGACCCCACATTCTCCAGGAGGCCGGCATTGCAGGTGGAACGTCACTCTCTGACTCCCCAAATGACACCTGCACACACGCAGCACCAGTTCCACAAGCACTGGCAGTTGCTGCCGATCTCACCAAAGTTCCTGGTGGGGAGAGGGTGGAGGGCCGTTCTGCATGTCCCTCACAGCCACCCCTGGGTCCCACTGAACTTCTCAACCCAGAGCAACCCAAAATGGCTCTTCTTGTAAAAACAAACACTTCCCTTTCTCACTCTCCCCGACCCCTCCACAAATTCTCTCTAAGCACCTGTGAGCTCCCGGCCCAAATTCCTCTCCTAATCCCCTTGGTTTGCAAATCCCACTCAGCAGAGCAGAAGCCCCACAAAATCCAGGTGTTTAAGCACCTCTGTTGTCCTGAAGTTGCGCCCCCACCCCCAGGCATCAGCTCCTCCCCAGATTAAGAGGGAGGCTCTGGTCCCAGGGATATGGGGATAATAGCAAGGATGGCTTCCAGAGGCCCTGACAGGAGGATTTGCTGGTGGACTGGAGAAAGGGACAGAGGGAGAAGAGCCCCAATTTCCAGGCCTGGTGATGAGAAGCCCACGAAGGCTCAGCCGCCTTGAGCTGTCCTCTGGAAGGCCAAGGGCCTCAGGGCAGGGCTGCTGTGTTTCAGGGCTCCCATGTGACCCGGTGGCCCGGCATCTACCTGCTCCAGTGGCAAATGCACAGCCCCCCCGGCAGCGTGGCCTGCAGCCTCCCGGGTGTGGACGATGTCCTGACAGCTCTGCACAGCCCCGGGCCCAAGTGCAAACTTCTCTACTACTGTGAGGTGCTCGCCTCTGAGGACTTCAGGTAGGAGGGCTCGGGAGCGGGGTCCTGGGCAGGAAGGGCCCTGGGGCTGATTGACAGTGCAGATGCCTGGCCTCTTGTCTCCCAGCTGGGTCAGTTTCTCCCGGGGTGGGGCCCCAGCATGGGCATGGTTGGAGTTCTCAGGTGACACAGCCCCGCACTAGGGTGTGAGGAGGGTCCAGCTCTGCGCCTCTGACTCCGCTTCCGAAGCAGGGTTTTTCCTTCAAATGAAACCTTGGGCGGAAGCTCACCTTTTTGGAGCAGTTGGAGGGGAGAAGAAGGGGAGTCTTAAACCCTTCCATGTGGGCCTCCCTTCACTCCTAGAATTCCATGGGAATATTTTAGAATATTCTAAAAGGGTGCCTTTTAGACAACCCTCCCCAAGTTGTTGCTTTCAGAGACACAGGGAAGTGTAATGGTTAAGACCTCCAGCACTTCCTGGTTGCTGCATGACCTCGGGCAAATCACTTTTCCTCTCTGAGCCTCAAGTGCTTCATCCCTTAAATGGGAACCACTGCAGCCCCAGTCTTGTGGGTTTGTCATGAGGATGAGATGGCTGGGGGCAGCTGCCTGTCACCTGGGCATGCGGTGTGCACACTGCAGCAGAAATGAAGGAGAAGGTCTGGAGGCGGAGCAGGCAATTTCTTCAAGGTTTTGCATTTTATAAAAGCACTTATGATTTTGTACCGTTTCATGACGGATCTGCATTGGTTTTCATCTAAAAATAATGCTTTAAATTCTTTACCGTGGGGGTAAAATTGAGGCTCAAGGAAGGTGCTGAGTCTAGACCCCAAATTCCAGGTGGAGCTCCAAGGATCCCAGGAGCATGAGCAGCCCAGAGTAAGGAACACTGGGCCAGAGTCTTTATCCAAGGAGGGGTCCCATAGTTTGTCAGAGGGGCTGGCGATTCACTCTTTGTGAAGCTGCATGTTTCAGCCATCGGTCCTCAGTGTGAGGCGACAGGCTGAGGCCCAGGGGGACACAGAGGAATAGACACAGGCATTGGAGGGTTGTCTCTGGGAGGGCTGATTCTGAGGCCGGGCATGCGGAGGCCAGAGGGGCGGGCTGGGCCAGATGCTGCACACCAACCTGTCAAGGGTGGTCACCATGAGAGGACCTTACTGCCCTGTCCTCTTGTAGCCTCATGAGAAAATCAGTTCAAAGGCTGCTTCCTGGTCGCCCTCAGGGGGCAGGTGGCGGCTCGGATCGTGGGGGGACCACACAGATAGGGTCTGCCATCATGAAGCAGAGACCAAATGCTCACACCCAAGTATAACTATGGGCAGCGATGGATGCCATGGCCAAGGCCACTGTGTTAGTCCCTTTCCACACTGCAAGAAAGAACTACCTGAGGCTGGGCGTGGTGGCTCACGCCTGTAATCCCAGCACTTTGGGAAGCCGAGGCGGGTGGATCACCTGAGGTCAAGAGTTTGAGACCAGCCTAGCCAACATGGCAAAACCTCATCTTTACTAAAAATACAAAAATTAGCCGGGTGTGGTGGCTCATGCCTATAATCCCAGCTACTCAGGAGGCTGAGGCAGGAGAATGCCTTGAACCCGGGAGGCTGAGGCGGGAGAATGGCTTGAACCCAGGAGGTGGAGATTGCAGTGAGCTGAGATCGCGCCACTGCACTTCAGCCTTGGCGACAGAGCGAGACTCTGTCTCAAAAAGTAAAAGGAAAAAAAAAAGAACTACCTGAGACTGGGTAATTTATAAAGAAAGGAGGTTTAATTGACTCACAGTTCTGCATGACTGGGAAAGTCTCAGGAAGCTTACTATCATGGCGGAAGGCAAAGGGTCAGGAGAGAGAGAGAACAAAGGAAGCCACACACTTTTACACCGTCAGACCTCATGAGAACTCGTTCACTATCGCGAGGACAGCATGGGGGAAGCTGCCCCCATGATCCAATCACCTCCCACCAGGTCTCTCCCTCAACACATGGGGATTACAATTTGAGATGAGATTTGGGTGGGCCATAGAGCCAAACTGTATCAGCCACCCAGCCAGGAGGTGCTCAGGGACGTAACCTAGGCCTTGCCAGAGCACAGGACGGGCCTGGCCTAGGGTTGGGAGAGGGGGTGGGGGAAGGAATATGGAACATGACATTGGAGTGAGATCTAAGTAGTGTGGTGGTCACACAAGTCACCAGGGGGTCTTTTTATTTATTTATTTTTGGAGACAGAGTCTCACTCCGTTACCCAGGCTGGAGTGCAGTGATGCAATCCTAGCTTACTGTAGCCTTGAACTCCTGGGCTCAAGCAATCCTCCAACCTTAGCTTCCCAAGTAGCTGGGACTATAGGCATGCGCTACCTTGCCTGGCTTTTTTTTTTTTTTTTTTTTTTTGAGACAGGGTTTCACTCTGTCACCCAGGCTGGAGTGCAGTGGCACGATCTCTACTCACTGCAACCTCCGCCTCCTGGGTTCAAGCAATTCTCATGCCTCAGCCTCCTGAGTAGCTGGGATTACAGGTGCGTATCACCACGCCCAGCTAATTTTTATATTTTTAGTGGAGACGGGTTTCGCCATGTTAGCCAGGCTGGTCTCGAACTCCTGGCCTCAAGCAATCCACCCACTTCGGCCTCCCAAGGTGCTGGGATTACAGGCATAAGCCACTGTCCCTGGCCACTTTTTAAATTTTTTGTAGAGATGGGGGTCTCACTATTTTGCCCAGGCTGGTCTCAAACTCCTGGCCTCAAGCGATCCCCCTGCCTCAGCCTCTCAAAGTGCTGGGATGACAGGCGTGAGCCATGGCACCTGGCGAGGTTCTGCATCTCTAACTAGCTCCGGGCACTGCTGGTGCTGCCAGTTCCCAGACCATGCTTTGAGTAGCAAGGCCCTAAAGCTGCACTGTCCCATCTGGTCGCTGCTAGTCACTTGCAGCAATTTAACTTAGCAAGCAGAATGAAATAAAAGGAACAATTCAGTGCCTCAGTTGCATGGGCCACATTTCAAGTGATGAGCAGCCCCTGTGGCCACTGGTTGGTGTGTTGAACTGTGCAGATGTAGAGCACGTTCATCGCAGAAAGTTCTTGGAGGCTGGGCATGGTGCCTCAGGCCTGTAATCCAAGTGCTTTGGGAGGCCGAGGCACGAGGATCTCTTGATCCCAGGAGTTTGAGACCCACCTGGGCAACATAGTGAGAGCCCTGTCTCTATACAAGAAAAGAAAGTTCTGGAGGATGGCACTGCCCTGAGGTTTGGAGTAGGAGTTAACCAGACAGCTCGGGGAGGAGAGAATGGGCTTCTGCCTCAGGCTCAGTGCACAGGAAGGCCACTGCAAGAGCTAGGAGGAGGACCATGGAGTTTGAGTGCAAAGAGTAAGGAGGGAGTGAGACCGGAGACAGGGCCGGGGACTCCCTGGGCTGTGGCGGCCTTAGGGCCATGCAAGGGCCTCAGGCCAGGGGAGTCCCTGATGGGTCTGTGGCAGGCTGGGCTCCGTCTGGGGAGATGGGTGTGTGGGGAATTGGGTAGCGCTTTTCATGGCGTCACTTGCTTTTCCCTCTGCATCGGCCCGGGGCTCTGGGGCCTGATTTGCAGCATCAACAGCTTTTCCACTGCTGTGTGTCAGCCCAAGGGCCTTGTCACTGCGAGAGGGTAACGTGTGCCACGCCCTTCCTCCCCAGGGGCTCCATGTCCAGCCTGGAATCCTGCACCAGCGGCTTCTCCCAGCTCAGCGCCGCCACCTCGTCCTCCTCTTCCGGCCAGTCTCATAGCAGCTCCCTGGTCTCCAGATAGCCGGGCCCAGTGTTTCAGGGCCGCCCGCTCGCCTCCAGTGTCCAGAAATATTCAGAATGAGAAGCCAGCTAACTGCAGGGCCTGGGACCATGTGGGCTGGAGTCCCCAGGCCTAGATGCTGCCCAAGTTGGGGTGTCTGGAGCGGATGGCAAGGATCCAGGCCTGGCCTGTGCATGGTGTCAGGGCTCTTGAAGTTGCAAGGACAGAACCATCTCCTTCTGGCTTCGTGTAAGGAAGACCAAGCCAAGGCCAAGGTGTCTGCCATACCACACCTTTGGGACATCCGGGCTTAGCGATGTCAGCCAGGCCCATCTCCCCTCTGTCCACCTCTTGCTCTGCTTTCGCCATGCAGGGGACCATCACTATTAGGTGCCCTTCTCCTCCCCGCAGCTCGCCTGCATAAGGCAGCCTTTTCCTGCCAAAGGCTCCAGCCCACTTCCCAGAGCTGAGTCTTAGCCTGGAAGGGGGGGCGGTTCCCAGGTCAATTCCTGAACCAATCACAGTTGCCAGGTACACTGGAGAATGCTGATTGGCCAGCAGGGTCATGCCCAATCTAGACCAATCACTGTGATCCAGGGTTGCAGTGAGGTGCAGTGATTGGCCAGCACGTTCATGCCCAATCTGGACCAATCACTGTGATCCAGGGTTGCAGTGAGGTGCAGTGATTGGCCAGCCTGGATCACATGCACATCTCTGGAACCAACCACCTGCTCTGAAAAGCACTAGTGGGTGCCTCGAGGAGTACTGGGGTCCCCCCCCTAAGAAGAAGGGGGAAGGATGCTGGGGAGGCAGAAATGAAGAATGTTTACCTTGGCATCTGATTGCATAACGTTCTGTTATGCAGCATCAAGATGTGCTTGGTGAGCAGTTAAGTGAGTTACAGGCGCTGCTCTTTGTGGGGAACAGCACATCCTGAACTGAAAATCCATGTCCCCTTCACTTGGCCAGCATGGCCTAACCCTGACCATCCCTGATTGGAGAGGGTGGGAGAGCCCTGGGTTTCTGCTAAGTTCCAGGCAGCGATGGGGTGACTGAGGCTGTCTGTATACCCCACTGGAGATGCTTTGCTCTCCTACGGAACTGTTTAATTATGACTGTTTTTGTTTGTAAGCCACAGAGACCCATGCCCAGGTGCTTAAACACAAAAGCGTGATCATTCATGGGTGCATAGAACTGGCCAGTCCAAGAGGGCTTGCTTCAGGTAAGGATAGATCCAGGGTCTCAACATGGAGTCTCGACTCCCCCCGCGAGTGGAGGCTGCTGTGTCTGCCCTGGGGCGGATATGACTCTGGAACTAGGTTCAGTATTGACATAACTTTCCCTAGTTACTACACAGGAGCGTCTTGAGTCTCCGTGGGGCCTGAGGACATTTCTCCTTTCCTTTCCTGGACTCCCCAAAAGGCAGCCAGTCAGGGGTCATCAACTTGAAGCCTGATCTGGCCTGCTTTTAGTGTTGCTTTTTTGCCTTTAGAATGGTTTAAAAATTGAGGCATTTCACATCGAAATCAGGATTTCTGGCTTCCCTTAGGCATTTGGGAGCACCAGCAGAATGGGGTCACTATTGTTGCATGAAGACAACACCTCTGTGTCCCTGGACGCGGCCACGCCAGTCCCTACCCCATCGACTTGCGCCCAGCCCACATTACCCATCCTCATGACCTGTGTGGCAGGAGCCTCACTGACGTGGCTCTGTCAGCAGTGGCTGGTACCCTTGTCTCCTGGCCTTGCTTAGAGTTGGGGCTCATCTCTGCCGGAGTAACTGAGCCAAGGGGTGCTTTTGTGGCCACAAGGATCATCTTTATGCAGGCTCAGCAATGCAGGGCCAGGAAACTTATATCTATGCCAGCCTCAACCCCAAACCCAGGGCAGAGAGAAAGGGTCATCTTTTCAGACACATCCTTCTTCCTGCTGGGAGAGAGCCTTGCCCACATTCCTGTTGGCTCTCTGTCCGCTTTTCAGGTATCTGAACAAAATAGATTGCTTTGCACCCTGCGTCAAGGTGTGTGTGCACATGTGTGCATAAGAGACCAACTGATTGGAAGGAGACGTTCTCAAAACTAATTGCTCCCATATCACCAGGCATTTATTGCTGAGAGCAACTTGCAATATTTTCTACTATCTTTAAGTGAATTTCTAGCTTTTCTCTTAAAAACTAGGTGTTACTCTACAAGTATGCTGGGATAAGCTGCCCTGGCAGTCTTCATACATTTATTGTCTAGCCCCAGAGAAGGACACAGAAGCCTTTTACTGGAAGAAGCTGGAGCTGCCTGTTCCAGAGGCAGGTGGGGGGAGGGGGCTCTGCTATCAGCTGTCCACCCTTAACAGTGGGGGTGAGGAACCTCAGGCCCTTTCAGGTCTGCTCTTGAGAGTGCTCTCTCCCTAGGGAAAAACCAGCCCAAACTGGCTTAAGCAACAAAGCAAATTCCCTGGGTCCTGTACTGGGGATGGCTGAAGGTGGCTGCTGCTTCAGGTATGGCTGGATCCAGGAGCTTAATGTCCTCAGGCCTCTCAACTGCACCCAGGCCTCTTGACTCTGCATCTCTTTGCATGCTGACCTCATTCTTTCTTCCACCTGGTAGGAAAGATGGCTGCCGGCAGCCCCAAGCCTATAACTTCAGGATTCACACTCTAAGAGATGCTTTTCCATCTCAAATCTCATGGAAGGCTCTGATTGGCCCAGCTCGAGTCCAATGCTCATTCCTGTGGGCCACACTGGCAAGGAACTAGGGTCCTGTGATTGACATTCCCTGCAGAAGCAGCAGCAGGATTGGTGAGGGCCAGTCCCCCAATGGACAAGAGAAGCTGGACCACAGAACCAGCAGGTATCCATGGTGGCGTCTGCTACGGCTGGCTCTCCTCCCATGTGGAGGTCTTGGGGACCCACGTGGAACCATCATCAAGGTCATTCTTCTTGCCTTCAGGAGGCCTGGAATTAAAAATAATCCAAGGAAGGGATTGCCAAGCTTTTGGCTTTTGAATTTCCCCTGAGCCAAAGGCTGGAAGTGCCTTGGCTTGGGCTTCTCGTATCATTAGTTCATTAATCCATTGAGACCAGGACAGAAGCAACCCACAAGCAGCATGACTGTTGGTGTTTGGGCACCTGGGCCTTGAATTTAGACCAGGACTCAAACCCCAGCCTTCCTTTCACTAGCTGTGTAACCTTGACCAGGTGACTTAACCTCTCTGTGCCTCAGTTTCCTCATCATAAAGTGAGGATAGTAGTGCCTACCTCAATAGGTTGTAGTGGGACAAAATGAGGGGGTAGCTGTAAAGCTTACAGCACAGCTCCCAGAACACAGAAAGCGCTCCATTAATGTCAGTGGTCATTCTGATTACTTAATGCTTCTCATCCAAAGACTCGTTTTCTTCCTGAGGTCACCTATCACTGTTTTTCATGATTGCACCCAGAGAAAAGTAGGTGTCAAGAATTATTACCCTTGGAGTTGGGTGTGCAGTCTTTCTCTTTTAGAAACTGCTTGTGTGGGCCGGGCGTGGTGGCTCATGCCTATAATCCCAGCACTTTGGGAGGCTGAGGCTGGCAGATCGCTTGAGTGCAGGAGTTCAAGACCAGCCTGGGCAACATAGTAAGACCCTGTCTCTACAAAAAATTTAAAAATGGGCCAGGTGTGGTGGTGCACGCCTATAGTCTCAGCTGCTTGGGAGGCTGAGGCAGAAGGATTGCTTGGAGGTCAAGGCTGGAGTGAGCCATGATCTCACCCCTGTACTTCATCCTGGGTGACAAAGCAAGACCCTGTCTCAAAAAAAGAAGAAAGAATCTGCTTGTGTTTTCTGGGCAAATCCACCCATCTGAGGGAGTGTATTCTGAGTGGTATTTCCCTTGGCAGTTAGAAAATGTTTTTTCCCAGAGGTTGAAATATGGAGAGTTTGAGACTCTTTTTTTCTACCGTGCACTCTCTGGAATTCCCCATCCCCACTGTAAAATTAATTGTCCGTTGAGAATAGTATAATTCTTTTCAACAAAGTCTCTTTGAGCCAGTGAAACCCGATGGGTTTTTTTGTTTGCCTGATCATTTGCTCCAACCAGCAGCATTAAATGTTTTCCATTTGGATAAACTTGCATCGTCAGCTTCCTAAAACCCTGGAGGTTTCCCCTGGGCTCGTTCAAGAATTTTCCAGCTGTTGTTTAAAAGACTTTAGAGCGAGCTTGTTCAGTCTGTGGCCTGCAGGCTGCACGCGGCCCTGGACTGCTTTGAATGTGCTCCAACACAAGTTCGTAAACTTTCTTAAAACACTGAGGTTTTTTTTGTGTGTGTTTTCTTTGCTTTTTCAGCACATCAGCTATCATTAATGTATTTTATGTGTGGCCCAAGACAATTATTCTTGTTCCATTGTGGCCCAGGGAAGCCAAAAGATTGGACACCCTTGCTTTAGAGCATTTGAAACAGGGGTGATATCACCCCCAAGGGGCTGTATGTCTGTTTAATGCAGGTATAACTGTGTATCATATATATAGTATGCATATGTAATGGATTGGATAGCATGTCCCCAAGTTCATGTCCACCTAGAAGCTTAGAATGTGACCTCATTTGGAAATAAGGTTTTTGCAGATGTAATTAGTTAAGGTTCTCAAGATTGGTTATTGGGCCGTGTGAGGGAGGATCACAATTTTTATATATAAAGCAGAAATATACCATATCAGTTTCCTAGGGTCGCTGTGACAAATTATCACACACTTAGTAGCTTAAAACAACAGGAATGACCGGGCGCAGTGGCTCACGCCTGTAATCCCAGCACTTTGGGAGGCCGAGGCGGGCGGATCACGAGGTTAGGAGATCGAGACCATCCTGGCTAACATGGTGAAACCCCATCTCTACTAAAAAATACAAAAAAAATTAGCCGGGTGTGGTGGTGGGCGCCTGTAGTCCCAGCTACTCGGGAGGCTGAGGCAGGAGAATGGGGTGAACCTGGGAGGCAGAGCTTGCAGTGAGCCGAGATTGCACCACTGCACTCCAGCCTGGGCGACAGAGCGAGACTCTGTCTCAAAAAAACAAAAAACCAAAAAAAAAAAAAAAAACAAACCAAAAAAACAGGAATGTTCTGGAGGCTAGAAGTCTGGAATCAAGGTGGAGGCAGGGCCCTGCTCCCTCTGAAGGCTGTAGGGGAGGACCCTTCCTTGCCTCTTCCAGCGTCTAGTGGCACTTCGTGGCTTGTGGTTGCATCACTCCAGTCTCTGCCTCCATCATCATATGGCCTTCCTCTCTCTCTCTGTCTCCTCTTCTTGTAGGGACACCAGTCATTGGATTTAGCGCCAATCCTAAGTCCAGTGTAACATCTTGAGATCCTTAACTAATTCCACTTGCAAAGATCTTATTTCCAAGCGAGGTCTCATTTTAAGGTTCTAGATGGACGTGAATTTTGGGGCATGCTACTCAACTTATTATGTATGCATACAATAGCTAACCAGATACACAGTTATATCTGCATTAAACAGATATGAAAATCTCTGGGGCCCTCCCAGCACTGCTGGAATTGTACCGGCCAGGTACCCAGGTGAAAGTGAGGGCCCTGGTGCCCATCTCTCCTGGGCTGCCCTGCCCTCCCCCTGGGGTTTTACCAAAGTGCCAGACCTGGTGTCCTGGAGAGCTGCATCCCAAGACAGCCACAGTCCTGACATCAGAAGGGTGTGGTGAGCCCTGTCCAGGGTGCCACCTGTCCTTCCCTTGAGCTCTCTTGGGGCACGGAGAGTGGAGCTGGCTGCCACACAGATCCTGGGACTCTGCAAAGCCTTCCTCGTTTTGGAGCTGGTGGCCGGGGTTGTCACTTGTGAGAGCAGAACAGGTGTGGTGTTTTGTGTGATGGCACGAGGACCATCCGTCCACCCAGCTTCTGCTCCCCAGCCCTGCCCAGCACAGCTCGTCAGGGGAGAGGAGGCGGCTTGCACTTGTGTGTGTTAATTGGCGGTGACTCTTCCGTGGATTTCTCTGGAACTGTGGGTGGCGAGTTTCAAAGGAACAGCCAGCTGACTCGTGGGTGCGGCGGGTGTCGAGAAAGAACAGCCCTGTGGGGAAAGATGGAGCTCCGGAGGGTGGGCGGGAGCTGGGATCAGGCCTGAGCTGTGGGGCCCTGCTGACGCCTGTGTCAGCCACAGCACTTCCCTTGGAGGCCTCCTGGGGCCTGGACCCAGAGCGAGCAAAACACGCCCAGGGCTCCCTGTGGCCCAGAGGCTGCCTCTGGGATCAGTTCTTGGGGCGCAGACCCCTGGGACCTCTGCGGAGCCGGGTTGGATGCAAGCAGCTGCAGTGGGAGCTGGGGTAGGGCCTGGGAGGAAGGGAGCCCAGGGCCTTCAGGGATGTCAGAGGCTGTGGCTGCCAACTTCTCCCTCTCGCTTCCCTGCCTCCCTTAGTGCCCAGCTCCCAACAAGGCATTTTGGAGGAATGTGGATCCCCAAAAATCACATTTTTTTTTTGAGACAGGGTCTCACTCTGTCACCCAGGCTGGAGTGCGGTGGCATGATCATGGTTCACTGTAGCCTCAACCTCCCGGGCTCAAGCGACCCTCCCACCTCAGCCCCAAGTAGCTGGAACCACAGGTGTGTGCCACCATGCCTAATTCTTGTATTTTTTTGTAGCAGCGGGGCCATGTTGCCCAAGCTGGCAAAAAGCACAATTTGAAACCTCTGAGCCAGGATTTTTTTTTTCCGGACACAGACTCCTTGGAGAATCCCGTGAAAACTCAGGACACACACACGAATTTCATTTGTTTTGGGGCCCCAAAGAGTCCTTGAAAGCCCCCCATTGACGCCAGGATGGGAACCTTTCTGGGGTCTTTCCAAATACTAAAGTTCTGTGCAGAGCACCCCAGAAGCTGAGACGTGTCACCATGGCGACGGCCCAGCACGTGGAAATCTCAAGGTTCCCACTTGAGCTGCAGAGACTTCAGTGTGCAGTCCAAGACCCCCGTGCCTGTGCCTGGAGGTCTTGAGTCACTACTGCGGGTGGGGGAGGGGACCCTTACGCTGCTGGGATCAGAGCACATGAATCCCCAGCCAGCTCGCCTGCAGCTTGATGACTTTAGCTCTTGTATATTTGTGTCCCCACCACCACCATAGGTAGGTACTGGAATCTCAGACACTTCTGCCTCCTGCTCCATGTCCTATCTAAGGTCTGCAGTCCAAAATCTAAATGCCCGAGTCCCAAAATGTGCCTCTCCTGTAACAATACAAGCGTCACACGTTTTGGGTTGCCGGAGACCCCAAAACCCAATACAAATTGCCTCAAGCAAAAAATGGGAATTTATGGGTTCATGTAATTCGGAAGTCCAAGAATGATCTCGCTCGCTTCAGGTATAGCTGGATCCAGGCATTCAAATCATGTCTCCCCCGCCACACCCTCCGTCTAGTCCTTTTCCATACTGGCTTACCCGCTCCATCTCTTGGTTCCAATCAGGTCTTCTCCACATTGGAGAAGAGTTGGTTTCCGTTCCTCCTCCTTGTGTCTAACCTTGGAAGTTAGTCCCAGCAGAGAGAGTTTCTTCTTCCAGCTGCAGCAGAAGTTCCACAATGGGCTCTGACTGGCTGACCCGGGGCAGGTGCCTAACTCTGGACCAATCTCTCAGGCCCACCTGTAACTTGGGGTGAGAAGACAGTGCCACCCAAACCACCTGGATGGAGAATGGGGGAGAGGTACTACCCTGAAAACAACAAGCTAGAGGCTCACAGCCAGGGCTCCTGGGTTTTGGGGTCTCCGGCAACCCAAAACGTGTGACACTTGTACTGTTACAGGAGAGGCACATTTTGGGGCTCAGGCATTAAGATTTTGGACGGCAGACCTTAGACAGGACATGGAGCAGGAGGCAGGAGTGGCCACCTCCCCGGGCACTCTCATTACCATGGAAGGCTTCAGGTCGCAAGAAGCTGCAACTTTCCCACAGCTTCCTGTGGTTGCCAGGGCACACTGGGTCTCTGGATAGGGCAGACTGGCACTGCCAGGGAGTCAACCCCCAGGAGTGGCCCTCAACCAATAATGAATGGGTGTTGGCTGATAAATATCCCAGCTTCCTCGCCCTTGCGTGGTACAACCGAGACCTGTTCTACCAACTGTCCCAGAGGACCCCAGCAGGATTGAGCCCCTGTTGCCTACAGTATAGACCTGCTCACTCCTGCACCCTGCACAGGCTGCCTTCCCTCCCTGTCCTCTACCAGTGTTTCCTGGGGCTGCCTCCCCAGTAACCTACTTGCTCTCACCTCGTTGTCTTAGTTTCTGCGTCTGGGGACTCCTAGCCTAAGACAGGGCTGTTGCTAGAAGAGAGACTGGATGTTAGGCAGGCAAAGAAAATCAATAACACAATGACAAATTAAAAAGAAATTATAGGCCGGGTGCAGCAGCTCATACCTGTAATCCCAGCACTTTGGGAGGCCCAGGCGGGTGGATCACTTTAGGCCAAGAGTTCGAGACCAGCCTGGCCAACATAGCGAAACCCTCCCTCTACTAAAAATATAAAAATTAGCCAGGCAATGGTGGTGCATGCCTGAAATCCCAGCTACTTAGGAGGCTGAGGCATGAGAAATGCTTGAACCCAGGAGGCAGAGCTTGCAGTGAGCCGAGGTTGCACCATTGCACTCCAGCCTGGGGAACAGAGTGAGACTGTCTCAAAAAAAAAAAAAAAATCCAGGGGCCACAGGACTCACACCACTCAGCATCTTTGAGTCACCTGACCTGGGACCCCTCTAGCTTTGCTGTGACAGGCCCTCTTCAGGTACTGCTGCCTCTGGGCCTGGATTCCACTGGATTCCAGTGCACAGTACTGTCACTTTTCCAACTTAGCCGCCAGCACAACAGAGGACAGAGATGTCCCCTCAGAGGTCATGGTTCTCAGGCCAAGGGTCATTTCAGGATGGCCATGGCCTCAGACTGAGTGATCCCTGTAGATTCCAGGATCTGCAGCCAGGCTTGGAAACTGCTCTTAGGAATACACCTGAATGACTCAAGGTGCCTGACTTTGCAGCTCCTCTTAAAGAGGTAGAGCCCGTTTCCCTTCTCTCTGCATCTAGGCTGGCCTGGTGACTTGTGCAGGTGTCCACAAGAGCTGCCGGATCTTTGAAGAGAAACCAGCAATCTGGAATTTCTGTCAATCTCTGGACGTTTTTTTTGAGATGGAGTCTTGCTGTGTTGCCCAGGCTGGGGTGCAGTGGTGGGATCTCAGCTCACTGCAACCTCCACCTCCCGGGTTCAAGTGATTCTTCTGCCTCAGCCTCCCGAGTAACTGGGATTACAGGCTCCCACCACCACGCCTGTTTTGTATTTTTAGTAGAGACGGGGTTTTGCCATGTTGGCCAGGCTGGTCTCAAACTCCTGACCTCAGGTGATCCGCCCACCTCAGCGTCCCAAAGTGCTGGGATTACAGGCGTGAGCCACTGCATCCCCCCCCTTATTTTAAAATCTCTTGACTTTTAAACATGGGTAACTAATTTAAATTCTATAAAAATACTGTGAGGAAAAACTAAGCCCTGGTCATTCAAAGTATGGTCAGGGGCTGGGCGCAGTGACTCGAACCTGTAATCTCAGCACTTTGGGAGGCCAAGGCAGGAAGTTCACTTGAGGCCAGGAGCTCAAGACCAGCCTGGGAAATACAGTGAGACCCCTTCTCTGCAAAAAAAATTTTAAAAATTAGCTGGGCATGGTGGCATGTGCCTATAGTCCCAGCTACTTGAGAGACTGAGGTGGGAGAATCATTTGAGCCCAGGAGGTCAAAGTTGCAGTGAGCCGAGATCGTGCCATTGCACTCCAGCCAAGGCAACAGAGTGAGACCCTGTTTCTAAGAAAGACAAGAAGTGTGATCTGGGGACCTGAAGCATCAGCATCGTCGGCGAGCTTGTTGGAAATGCAGAATTGCTGGCCTCACCCCAGGCCCAAATCTGCATTTTGACAAGATCTCCTCGTGACCTGTGGCATATTAAAGTTTGAAAAGCACTGGATTAAACAAGCAGGGAACAGGACTTGGCTCCAGGACGCCGTTGTGACTTCTGTTTCAGGATAAGCCACACCTGCTGAGCCCTAGCAGTGACCTAAGTCCATGATTCAGAATCCAGACACCACCAGGTGGCTCCTTTTATTATATCCATTTATTCAAGTGATTACAAAAACTTCTCAGCAGCAGGATGACAAAATAGGTCTGTAAACATGATTTCATCCCCCCATCCCTTCTTCCAAGGAGCTTCCTATGACAGGAAATCGAATTCTAGTTGGCAAATCCAGTGATGAGGTCTGTAGAAAAGGGGTCCTGTGTCACAGCCGGGAAGGCAGACTCGTCCCTTTAACCCACTCCAGCCAGGGGTGCTGGCCAGGATGTGCTGTTTTGTCATGATGTGGTCACTGAGTCTGGTTTGTTGGCAGCCCCTTCCCCAGGAGGTGGGAGACTCTTTGGCAGTGCGGCAGCCCTCCCGGGGGCACAGGCTTCTCAGCAGCAGACACAGGCAGGCAGGAAGCAGGCGGCTGACTCTCTCCAGAGAGCATGGTATTGCTAGGGTTGCAGGTGCCCTGGCAGGTGGCCAGGGGAGGGGCTGAGGCACAAGTGCTATCAGGAACTTGGCTGCCCCACAGGGGCTGAGGACACCCAGATGGTCCATGCCAGTGGCCTTGAAATTTCCCCTGCAGAAGCCAGACTGTGGGGAAACAAGCTTTCGAGATGTGCCACGCCGGGCAGCTTGAGGCTTCAGTCCTTGAAGGGGTTGTGGGCGCCCCCTGGCTGCTCCTTCTCTGCGGCCAGAGGCTCCCCGTTCATCTCCTGCAGCGGGTGGTATGCATAGCCCCCATGCAGGTGCCGGTTCCTTTCTGCTCTGGACAGGAGCAAGGACAGGTTTGCCGCAGTGCTGATCAGCAGGAGGAAGGCCAGCGCCAGGGTGAGGGCTAGCCAGGCGGTCCTGCAGACAGGAGAGAAGCCCCAAGTGGGGGACTGCTGGGTGGGCTCTGGGTTTGGGGAGCACTGGAGGGGCTTCCCTCTACCCGGCATAGACAGCACTAAATCAGCTGCCTCCAGGGACCACAAAGGGAATGTTATGAGCAAAATGGACTAGGTGGGGATGGGGCAACATTTAAAACATGTGCAGGGAACAGCAGAGGCAGTCATGACGTACAATGCGGGTCCGTGCTGCCCCATCTCTTGATTTTTTTTTTTGAGACAGAGTCTCGCCCTGTCGTCCAGGCTGGAGTGCAGCGGCATGATCTCAGCTCACTGCAATCTCCGCCTCCGGGGTTCAAACGATTCCCCTGCCTCAGCCTCCCGAGTAGCTGGGACTACAAGCTCAGATCACCACACCCGGCTAATTTTCGTATTTTTAGTAGAGACCAGGTTTCACCATGTTGACCAGGCTGGTCTTGAACTCCTGACCTCAAGTGATCCACCTGCCTCAGCTTCCCAAAGTGCTAAGATTACAGGCGTGAGCCACCACGCCTGGCCTGATATTTTAAGAGAAGCCATTAAAAAAGTTTTTAAGGCTGGGCATGGTGCTCACGCCTGCAATCCCAGCACTTTGTGAGGCTGAGGTGGGCATATCACTTGAGGTCAGGAGTTCAAGACCAGCCTGGCCAACACGCTGAAATCCCGTCTGTACTAAAAGTATGAAAATTAGCCGGGCACCTGTAATCCCAGCTACTCAGGAGACTGAGGCAGGAGAATCGCCTGAACCCAGGAGGCGGAGGTTGTGGTGAGCTGAGATCGCACCACTGCACTCCAGTCTAGGCAACAGAGTGAGACTCCGTCTCAAAAAATAAAAAAAAGTTTAAAAAAATGTGAATGTTAGTGATTTTCAGATGCTGCTAATATATTTTAACTTTTTAAAAATTATGTAAGCCAAATAAAACACAGCTGGAGGCTGGACACGGGGGCTGGGAGGCCAAGGCAGGCGGATCACTTGAGCCCAGGACTGTGCACCTCGTTTGTGCAACATAGTGAGATCCTATCTCTAAAAAACAGTAAAAAATAAAATTAGCCGGCCGTGGGGGCATGTGCCTGTCGTCCTAGCGACTTGGGAAGCTGAGGCGGGAGGATCGCAGTGAGCTGATTGTACCACGGCACTTCCGCCTGGGTGACAGAATGACGAAACCCCCTGCCCCCACCCTGGGATCTCATCTAGCCCAGTTTGCATTCTGAGTTCCAGTGGGGGATGCTGACAACAGAGGCTGGGCACTCAAAGGCTCTGCTCCAGGGTCCCCAAAGCAGACAGTGAGGAGAGCTGGTCCCTCTTCCTCTAAGGCAGGGAGCTGGCAGGGGACAAGTGCAGAGATGAACCTCACAGGGGAAAGGTGTGGGAGAGAAGGGGGATCCCTCCCATCCTGGCCCCAGCTCCCAAAGAAGCACCCACCTGGTGAAAAAGGAGAGTTCTCCTGCCCTCAGGGTGGCTTCAGATGGCTGCAGACACTGCTTTACTGTAACATACCAGAGACAGGCTGAAGGGGCCGGAGCAGGAGCGTCTGCCCATACCCCCTCCCCTCGGAGGGGTAGGTACCTCCGGAGATGCTGCAGTTGCCAGTCTTGGGGTCACAGGGACAATGGTGCTCACACTTACAAGGCCTCTGGCAGCCCGGCCCATGCCAGCCAAGGGGACACTCTATGGAAAGGAGATGGGAGGAGGGAGGAGGAAGGAGCGAGGTTGGGGCCTCCAGTGTCAGAGCCTTTCTCGACAGGACAGGATACCTGCCCCGGCCCATGTGTACAGAGCCGGGCTAAAGGTGAAGCACCCCCTGCCCTCCCTGGACTAGCCCCTGAATGTGACCTTCTTTGGAAGCAGAATCTTTACAGAGGCACTTCAGTTAGGATCTCAAGATGAGATCGTTCCGGATTTAAGGTGGGCCCTGGAGCCAGAGCCCGGCGATCCTTGTTTTAGCCGAGCCCTTTGTGGAACGGGCCGCAGCAGCCACAGGGGAATCATGCAGTGATTTGCAGGTGAGGCAGGGGCAGAAGACAAGAGGCAAGAGGTTCCCAGACCAGAAGGTGGAGACAGAGGCAGCAGAGGAGCAGTGGGGGCTGCCGGGGCCACCGTCTCCCCATCCGCTAGTGGCGTGGCGGCTCCTACCTTCACTGCAGTTGGACCCGGTCCATCCGGCATCACAGCGGCAGCCGGCTGCCAAGACAAGACCGGGGAGGCCAGGTGAGGGCCTAGGGCAAGGCAGGGCTGGGCAGAACCCCCTCCCGAGAATCCCCACTCACTCTCCGTGCACAGCCCATGCTGGCTGCAGTTAGAGGGGCCACAGTCCAGCTCATCACAGCCGGGACCCCGCCAGAAGTGCCCGGTGCAATGGCAGTGCCCATCCACGCAGGTCCCGTGGCCGTGGCAGTCAGGCGGCTGGCAGCGGGGTTCGTGCACACACACCACAGTGGACACTTGGCGGGGACAGCGCCACATGTTGTCCTGGCTGTAGAGAGATGTGATGTGTGAGAAGAGGACACCCCCAGACAGCCCCTCAACTCCCTCCAGGCTGCCCCCAACCACCCCTCTCTCCATTCTCATCTGTCTACCTACTTACCTACCTACCTACGAGATGGGGTCTGTCTATCTATTTTTGAGATGAGGTATTGTGATCCTTCCACCTGAACCTCCTGAGCAGCTGTGACCATAAGGTGTGCGCCATCATGCCTGGCTAATTTTTTTTAATTTTTTCGTAGAGATGAGGTCTCACTATGTTGCCCACACTGGTCTTGAATCCCTGGGCCCAAGCGATCCCCCCACCTCGGCCTCCCAAAGCACTGGGATTCCAGGCGTGAGCCCCTGTGCCCAGCCCTCTCCAGCCTTTTATAGGTTCCTCCGCTCCCTGTAATCTCTCCCAGCCCTGGGCCTTTCACATGTGGTGCCCTCTGCCCGGAAGACTCTCCCACCCCCACCCAGATACCACCTCCTTCAGATCTCAGTTCTTATTCTGTCATCCTCAGGGAGGTCTTTGCTGACCAACTGACCCTGTTCCTAGGCCTGGGTAGTACTGGAATCCTGGGGGAGGGACTGCAGCTATTTCTGCTCTCTTGAACCCCTGCCTGGCACATAGCAGTCACTCAATATTGGCTGAATGAGACAGGCTCGGGCAGACCTGGACGTCAGCCCTCATGAAGGCGGCTCTCACGTGCTTACCAGTGATCTGACGGGTAACTGGCCAAGGTCCCGTTGAGCACGAAGGTGGCAGAGCCACCCCCATCCAGGTTGATGGCGTTGACCACGTCCTGTTTCAGCAGGAACTCCGCCATTTCCCACAGGTTGATGCTGCGGCACAAAGCGGCGCTGCTGAGGCTCAGCGCCCACCATCATTTCTGATTTAACTCCTTTTCCTTCCACAGTGCACAGCATCACGCCCACAGTGCAGGCACATTTCTAAGTGGCCCCCGCCCCCAAGCATGTCTCATCCTAGCCCCCGGAAGCTGTGAACAAGTGAGATCACACCCATGCCTGTGCTGTTACATGGCACAGGGCATCCTTAAGGGAGGGGAAACGGCCTGGAGGGTCTGGGTGGAGCCACTGGAATCACAAGAGCCGTTCAACACAGAGAACCTTCTCTGGCTGGTGGCAGAAAAGGAAGTGAGATTTGAAATACGCAGGGGATGAGAGGGTGGCTCGACAACTGGGGGAGGGGACACACATGGGAAGGAACCTGGGCAGCTTGAAGGAGCTGAGGCCCCAGATGGCGGCCAGCAGGGAAACCAAGACCTCAGTCCCACAACTGAGGAGGGAACGTGGATTCTGCCAATAACCTAAACAAGAAGATTCTTTCCAGATAAGAGAAGAGCCCTGCCTGACCAGCATCTTGGTTTTGTCCATGGGATACCCTGAACATAGAACATTCCAAGTTGACCAGCCTGGCCAACATGAAGAAACCCTGCGTCTACTAAAAATACAAAAATTAGCCAGGTGCGGTGACTCACGGCTGTAATTCCAGCACTTTGGAAGGCTGAGGTAGATGGATCACCTGAGGTCAGGAGTTCGAGACCAGCCTGGCCAACATGATGATACCCCATCTCTACTAAAAATACAAAAATTAGCCGGGCATGGTGGCAGGTGCCTGTAATCCCAGCTACTTGGGAGGCTGAGGTGGGAGGATCACCTGAACCCGAGAGGTAGAGGTTGCAGTGAGCTGAGATTGCACCATTGTACTCCGGCCTGGGCGACGGAGTAAGACCCTGTCTCAAAGAAACAAACAAACAAAAGAACATTCCTTGTTGAGTGTTGCTAAATTTGTGCTAGTTATGCAGCCAGAGCAAACCAAAAACATTCTCTTTACAGGGGATAGAAATGCGGCTCAGGGAGGCTGAGTGACTTGCCTATGGCATAGGATGGCTGAGCTGGGATTGGAACCAAGGTCTTCTCCCTGCTAACTTTGTGACCATTTCCTTGTATCCTATCTAGGGTTCAGGAAAGGTGAGGCCTAAAGCTGAAGATGATGAGTTCTTGGAATTGACAAAGATCTCAGGACCCTCATCCTGTGGGAGGGTGAGGGGGCCCTGGGAGGGGGGACAGATAGGTGTCAACATCCCAGAAAGCAGGTAGAGTCAGAGGGTGCCTGTCATTGGGTCAACGTTCCTCCTAGCAGGACTGAGCCCCGGCCAGGGGGCCTCAGCTCCCAGGACTCACCCACGCTGCTCCGTTTGGCCGTCTGCATGAAAGAGCACCAGGTGCCCTTTCCGGTCGTGGCCAATGGCCGTCCTGGCTGATATCACATTCACGAATTTGCTAAAGGAACCTGAAGGAGAAGGAGCCTGGCTGATCACCGACCCCTTGGGAGGCCTCCTGCTTCTTGCCTAACTCCACTTCCCACTGGTCTGAGCTACCCGGTACCTCCCTGGGAAGCAGAGCAGCCTCCTTGCTCGTCTCCCTGCCTCCCCTCTGCACATCCCAGTCTCCCCAGGGCAGCCAGAGGGGCTCTTCTTACAAGTAAACTAAGCCATGCCAGCCTCCAGGTGAAGACCCTCAAATGGTTTCCCCTGTTCTTAGAACAAAATCCAAAGGGCCAGCATGCCCTCCCCAGCCTCTTCCTCCTCCTGCCTCAGCTCCTGGGTGTCCCTTCACCACCCTGCAGCCACTTTGCACTTCCTGTTCCCTCTGGCTGGGAACTGTGCTTTTCTCTAGCTTGCTCCTTTGTCAGATCACCTCCTTAGTGAGGCCTTCCTTGACTGCACACTCTTTTTTTTTTTTTTTTTTTGAGACAAAGAGTCTCGCTGTGTTGCCCAGGCTGGAATGCAGTGGCGTGATCTCAGCTCACTGCAACCTCTGCCTCCCAGGTTCAAGCAACTCTCATGCTTCAGCCTCCCAAGTAGCTGGGACTACAGGCAAACACCACCATGCCTGGCTAATTTTTGTATTTTTTTTGTAGAGATAGGTCTCACTATGTTGCCCAGGCAGGTCTTGAACTCCTGGGCTCAACCGATCCTCCCGCCTCAGCCTCCCAAACTGCTGGGATTACAGGTGTGCGCCACCACACCTAGCTTACTGCGCACTCTAAAACGGCCATGGTATCCTGTCCTCATCCCAGTATTCCGCATCCCAGTGGTTCTCAACCTTGAGTGTGGGTCAGAATCACCATGGAGGCCCGTTAAAACATAGACTCTTGGGCCTTGCCTCTGATTCTGCAGGTCTGAGGTGTGTTGGGCTTTGGAACAAGTTCCTGGCCACGTCGATGTTGCAGGTCCATGAAGATTTTTTTCTCTTCACTTTTCTCTTCCTCTATGCACAGCTCCTGTCACCATTTCTCCCCTTTCCCCTAACTTTATTTTTCTTTCTGAGCACTTATCAATTCTTTTCAGCATATTCTATAACTATTTTCTGTCCTATATATTCAATATAAGCCTATCTTCATCCCCATGAATCCCCAGTACCCAGAATAGTGCTGGGCACAAAGTAGCTGCTCAATACTCGTTGAAAGACTTAAGAACAGCTCCGCCCAGCCCACTGGTCCTGGTTCTCAAGAGGGCTGTTGCCAACAGTCTCCCCATCCAACCTGTCTCCTGTGTCTCGTCGCACTCTGTGGCTTGGCTCTCGTTGATGTAGATGCTTCCATTACGAATCAGCCACACGACCCCACTCAGCAGCTGCACAAATGGGTTCTCAGTGTCCAGCACCTCCTCCTCAGACAGGTACCTGGATCCGGGGAAGGTGGGAAGCTCACTCACCAGCAGGCGCAACTGCAGATAGTCAGGTTCTTTCTCCCTGGCAGTCCCAACCTGGCTGCTAGATTCCCCCTCATGCCCCAGGAACCTGCTGGGGCCTGAGTGTAGCTGATACAACTTAACAGCCCTAGGAATCTCCCTGTTGTCAGAGCTGAAGCCAGACAGGGTTCTGACAATACGATCCCCACGAGCCTTTGCAAACAGTCTAAATTTCATTTAATAAAAATGACCATCCCCCAACAGATCTCAAATCCATCTATGGCCCTCAATCTCCAGGCCATACCCAGCCCAACTACCACTTGATCCCTGTTACGGCCCTTCATTGCGTTCCTCATTTCTCCACTGATCTCTCCCACCTGGTCCCACTCAGGATCAGAACAAGCTTTATCATCATCAAATAATTTTTTTTGAGACTCAAATAATTTTTAAGATAATTTTAAATAATTCAAATCATCAGTCTTGGCAGGGCGTGGTGGCTCACACCTGTCATCCCAGCACTTTGGGGGGCTGAGGTGGGCAGATCACTTGAGGTGAGGAGATCAAGACCAGCCTGGCCAACAGGTGAACCCACTCCCCCGCTCCGCCCCCCACCCCCGGCTCTACTAAAAATACAAAAATTAGCCGGGCGTGGTCGCCCACGCCTGTAGTCCCAGCTACTCCAGAGGCTGAGGCAGGAGAATCGCTTGAACCCGGGAGGCGGAGGTTGCAGTGAGCGATATCACGCCACTGCACTCCATCCTGGGCAACAGAGCAAGACTCTGTCTCAAAAAAAAAAAAAAAATCATCAGTCTTAATGAGTTGATGTTTCTGACACCCCACTCCTTTTTCAGTCCCTCATACACACAAGCCCCCCTAAGCCTCTGAGCCTTTGTGCTTGGGGTTCCTTTGGACTGAAATGCTCTTCCTCCAGTTATGACTTTGGCTGACTTAGTGATTAATCTTCAAGTTTCAACTCAAAGGTCACCTCGGAGAGGCCTGTTCCAGATCACTCTCCTTAAAATCAACACTATTTACAACGGGTTCACCCCCGTTGGTTGCTTTGCTGCACACACAGCAATCATAATGTATGTTAGCTATTTACCCGGCTTTTGTTGATTTTTCTAGCAATGGGGGAGGGCTGTTAAGGCAAAGACTGTGTTATTCACGGCTATCTCACCAGGGCGCAGCACATTGCCTGATACAAGCAAGTGCTCACTGATACTGGATGATGAATAAACTCTGCAAAGAAGCGATTCCTATCCCCATTCTGCAGATGAGGAAACAGAGGCTCAGCTTGGTTAAGTGACTTGAACACGGAGGCACGGCTACAACCCAAATCTCAGGCCCTCTGCCCTCGACAGCACGGGGCTCCCTGCCTCCTCACCCGGTGACCAGGGTCCCGTCGCGGCGGATCCCGAACTGCGCGTTCTGCAGCCCCCCGGAGCTGCTCACCCGCCGCTCGTCGCTCACCACGTTCCCCAGGCACTCGCCCGAGTTCATGCGGAAGAAGCCGCCGTTCTGGGCGACGCGGCAGTCGGCCGCCCGCGCCGTCTCCTCCACGGTGGCGCGTCGTCTCGCCGCGCAGCCGCCGGGCCCACCGGGCTCCAGCACCGAGAAGGTGCGCAGGGGCTCAACGGCCCGCGTCAGGTGGCCGGCCACCGCGCGGTCCCTGAAGTGCGACACGAAGGTGCGCAAGGCCAGACCGCCGGCGCCGGGGGTCGTGGGGGGCGGAGGCCAACTCTCGTGCTCGCGGCTGCCGGCGCGCACCCGTGTGCAGTCCCGTGGGAGGCGCGCGCGCGCGCGTGGATAGGGCAGTAGCAAGTCGTCGTCGCGGGAGGCCCTGCGGGGACGGGCGGCCGTGAGCTCGGGGGGCTGTCCTATTAAACTCGGAGGACAGGGGGGACCCCCCGAACCAGGCTCGCCCCGGGAGCTGCACTCACCCCGAGTCGAGGCTGCCGGACGCTTCCCAGAGGAAGCCGAATAGTGCAAGTCGGAGGAGAAGCCAGCGACCCGTGGAGGTCGCCATGTTGGACCGGGGCCTAGGGTCACGTGGGCTCGCCTCACGTGACTCAAGTCCCGGCCTAGCCGCTTTTAGCTCGGACTGATTTACCTGCGCTCTTTTCGGCCGGCGGGCTGGCGGGCGGTGCTGGTGATGGTAACTTTTTATCTCCAGGTAATCTCAAACCTACAGGAAGTTGCAAGGAGAACATAAAGAACTCTCGTAGAACTTTTATTCATGTTTAGCAGTTGTTGGTAGGCTTGCCTGATTTACTCAATCACTTGTACTTTTTTTTTTTTTCCCTGAACCAATTGCAACCAAATTGCAGACGTCGTGATCTTTTACCGCATACCTCTCTATGCATCTCCTAAGAACAAGGGCATTTTCTTACACAGGGCAAATATCATTAGGACAACTCCCATTGACAGTTCTGTGAGCTCATCCACAGCTAACCTTAAATTGTCCCTCTAATGTCTTTTTTTTTTTTCCTTTCCTTTTTGGCTGCCCCTGACCCTGTAATCCAAGAGTTGCTTTTTGTTGTCTCTTTGATCTCTTAATCTGGAAGGCTCCTCAGCCTTTTGTCTTTTACTACCTTGACATTTTTGAAGACAGCCCAGCTACATAATTTGTGTGACTTAATGCAAAATGAAAACGTGGGGACACTTGCTAAAAAAACCCAGAAAACTGTTAAGAATTATAAGATGGTCAGAGCAAATGGTTGCAGCAAGCCAGGGACCTTCTGAGTGAGCCCATGAAGCTGGCCCTGAGTACAGAAGCCAGTTTATTTTGTAGCATGTGCTTCACGCTTCCTTTGAGAAGATTCTTCTCTTTAGGCCTCTTGTCCCAGTGCGGTGTCCAGGGTTGGGTGGTGTCTTGGTGCCAGTGCAGTGCATGGGCCATTCCAGGAGCCACGGCAAGTCTAGTTAGCTTGATACTGTTGCAGTCTTGCCAATGCACCTTAATATAGCAGTTTCTCCTTGTCTGAACTAGTACCGGGGTTCTTTGTCCTACCTCCAAGAAAACCAAGGAGCGTGGACACAAGGGTGGGGTTGGAGCGAACGTTTAATAAGGGAAAGAAGAAAGCTCTCCAAAGTGGAGAGGGAAGTCCGAGTGGATTGTCGGGTTACAGCTGAGTGCAAAAAGCTTTTTTTTTTTTTTTTTTTTTTTAAAGACAGAGTTTTGCTGTTGTCACCCAGGCTGGAGTGCAGTGGTGCGATCTTGGCTCACTGCAACCTCAACAACCTCCGCCTCCTGGGTTCAAACGATTCTCCTGCCTCAGCCTCCCAAGTAGCTGGGATTACAGGCACACACCACCACGCCCTGCTAATTTTTGTATTTTGGGTAGAGACGAAGTTTTACCATGTTGGCCAGGCTGGTTTCAAACTCCTGACCTCGGGAGATCCGCCTCTTTCGGCCTCCCAAAGTGCTGGGATTACAGACCTGAGCCACTGTGCCTGGCCGCAGAAAACTTTTATAAGACACTGCTCTCCTGCCGGTAACTGAGTAACTTCTTACCAGTAAAGCTGCCTGTGCAGCTCCCCTTATCTTATGCAGCTGGGGGTATGTCTCTAGGCAAGTGCAAATCGCTGCTTCTCTTGTTTGTGTAACTGTGGGTTTGTTTTAGATAAGGCCCCCTCCTCCCTGTGCCAGTTTCCATGGAGCCCACCGTGTATATGGCTGAAAAGGAGAGGAAACTTTTTCCCGGGAGCCTGCTAATTAAGCAAAGAACAAAGGGCTTCTGCGCTGGACCCTGTCTGCTTCTCTCTCTGCAGGTTCAGCCTGAGTTTTTAACCAGGTTGCTTTATTTTTGCCAGTTGCTGTGACTTTTCAGGCAGGCCACTTCTGAGGTCGGAATTTTCCCCAACGGATTTTTCTTTTCCTTCTCCCTCACTACCACAGATATGGGGGGACACAGATAGGGGCAAGGCCAGCCCCTTTTCATCCACAGTCAGCACTTCTGGTGCTTGATCTCAGGCCCCTCTTTGAGCCACTGCTCCTTTGAGCCAGTGCACGGTGAGGGTTAGTGAACTCAGAGAGTGTCCCCCCGCAAACTCATGTCCTTACCAGAACCTCAGAATGTGAACTTGTTTGGAAATTGGGTCTTTGCAGATGTAATTAGTTAAGATGAGGTCATACTGGAGTAGGGTGGGCCCTGAATCCAATCTGACTGGTGTTCTTGTAAAAGACACAAATACACACAGAGGAAAGGTCATATGAACACAGGCAGAGATTGGAGTGATGCAGTCATAAGTCAAAGAATGCAAAGATTGCTAGCAGCCACCAAGAGCTAGGAGAGAGGCGTGGGACAGACTCTTGAGCTTTGACAGAGAACATGGCCATGCTGATGCCTTGCTTTTGGAAACTAATACAATTCAGGGACCTCAAAGGGGTCCCGGGAGCAGCTCTGATGCTCCTAGTTCACTTTAACCATGTACAAAATGACTGCTCCTCCTAGAAGCTTAAATGACCAATATATTGATGTGAAGGGAGTGTATCTTTCTGATCTTTGCACTGGGCTGCTAAAAATAACCAGCAGAGGAGCCCAGGCCTGACGCCTACTCCCTGCCTCCGGAAGCGCTCTTTTTTCTGCCTCAGTTAGGAGTTGTAGGAACAGGCAGTCTTTGGCAAGTTCTGACTTTGGTTTTCTCCCTACTTTGAGGTTTGCTACTCCTTTGCCAAGTTTTTCTAAGCACATAACGGGTGCCACAGAAATTCTGCATTTGAACAGAGCAGCCCATATCCACAGTTCTAGCCAAAACTGCTAACGAAGCCAAGGGTTTTCTTTTTTGCTCTTCAGCCTGGAATACTTTTGTCCCCTCTTAACGTCCTCATTTGAGTTCTACCATCATTTGTGTGTTCCACAGGCTGAGCACCTCGAATGTGCTCCATTGCAGCTGATCCCTGCCTTCATGGAGCTTAGCTTTTCAAGGGGAAATAGACATGAAACAGTTATGTGATGAATGCAAGAAGCAAAGGGCAGGACTGCGAGAGAAGGATGTTGCAGGTGTGGCAGGGAAGCCTCTCCAAGCCCATTTAGACTGTGATTGAAGGAAAGAAAAGATGCGGCTGTGTGCAGATCTGGGCCACAGCCTGAGGTGGGAAACAGCTTGGCAGGTGCAGCAGGAAGAGCCAGCTGGTGGGAGAGAAGGGCCGTGGGGAAGGGGGTGGAGGTGGTGAGCAGGGTTGAAGTGGGAGGGCCAAGCCAAGGCCAGATCGTACATGCAGGGATCCAGGGAAATGAGTATGGATTTCAGCCAAAGTGAAATAGTAAGCCATTGGAAGGTTTTAAAAAAACTTTATTAAGATATAATTTACATACTGTAAAATTCTCCTGTTTTAAGTGTACAATGCAATGATTTGTAGCAAATATACAGCGATATTCCAGCATCACCATTATCCAGTTTTAGGATTTTTTTTATCACCCAAAAAAGTTCTGTTATATAATTCTATTATTATTTAGAGACAGGATCTCATTCTGTTGCCCAGGCTGGAGTACAGTGGTGCAATCATATAGGTCACTGCAGCCTCAACTTCTTGGGCTCAAGCAGTCCTCCCACCTCAGCCTCTTGAGTAGCTGGGACTACAGGTGTGTACCACCACACCAGGCTAGTTTATTTTTTATTTATTTATTTATTTATTTTTAGACGGAGTCTCACTCTGTTGCCTAAGCTGGAGTGTAGATTGAAATGCTGATTTTGGCTCACTGCAACCTCAGCCTCCCAGGTTCAAGCGATTCTCCTGCCTCAGCCTCCTGAGTAGCTGGGATTACAGGGGCGTGCCAACAAGTCCAGCTAATTTTTGTATTTTTAATACACACAGGGTTTCACCATATTGGCCAGGCTGGTCTTGAACTCCTGACCACAAGTGATCCACCCCCTTTGGCCTCCCAAAGTGTTAGGATTATAGGCGTGAGCCACTGTGCCTGGCCCGAAAGTCATTTTTATAAAACTCTTAGGAAATGCAAACGTAAAAGGATCAATTTCTTCTGTCCGTGCTGTGTAGAGTACCTGTTGTGTAAAGGGCTGGGAGGGCATTTACAGCATTCCAGAACCTGGCGTTGAGGATCTGAGGGGCAGGAGATTCTATCATAGGCTGCATGTCTGGTAGGTGGCCCCCAGGTCCAGTTGGGTACATTAGGGGTGCCCCTCATCCCACGTGGACTTGCAGGGTGGTGTGGGGGCTGCCAGCTGGGCAGACCAGACTCAACCACGCTCACAGACCAAGGTCCTTCCACCAGCTAAGACCTGGACGAAACATTTCCAGGTGCCTCTTTTTTCTTTTTCTTCATTTTTTCTATTTAATTCAGCAAATATTTTTTAAACATTTCTATGTTCCGGGCTGTGTAGTAGGAGCCAGGCACTTGAAGAGGAGCGAGACATCTTCCGTGCCCTAAAGTCGTTCACAATCTGAAAATAGAATTGACAAGCACACAAATGAAGCCAGAGTGAGGTGCCACAGAGCAGTGTAGGGAATGAGATGGGCAAGTTGGTGTGAGGAGGGGAGGAGGCTTCATAGAACAAGGGACAACCTTGGGGAATCTTTTTTTTTTGAGACGGAGTCTCGCTCTGCCTCCCAGGTTGGAGGGCAGTGGCGCCATCTCAGCTCACTGCAAGCTCCGCCTCCCAGGTTCATGCCATTCTCCTCCCTCAGTCTGCCACGTAGCTGGGACTACAGGTGTGTGCCACTACGCCCGGCTAATTTTTGTATTTTAGTAGAGACGGTTTCACCATGTTGGTTGGCCAGGATGGTCTCGATCTCTTGACCTCGTGATCCGTCTGCCTCGGCCTCCCAAAGTGCTGGGATTACAGGTGTGAGCCACTGCACCCAGCCAATCTCGGGGAATCTTAAAGGACAAATCAAATTTAACCAGATTGGGGGTGGGGGCAGATTTGCAATTGCAAAAATGTGGAACCAGCCCAAATGCCCATCAGTCAATGAGTGGATAAACATCATATATATATGATGGAATACTACTCAGCCATAAAAAGAAATGAATTAATGGCGTTCGCAGCCACCTGGATGGGATTGGAGACTATTATTCTAAGTGAAGTAACTCAGGAATGGGAGACCAAACATCACATATTCTCACTTATAAGTGGGAGCCAAACTGTGAGGATGCAAAGGCATAAGAATGATAAAATGAGGCCAGGCGCGGTGGCTAACACTTGTAATCCTAGCATTTTGGGAAGCTGAAGTGGGTGGATCACCTGAAGTCAGGAGTTTGAGATTGGCCTGGCCAACATGGTGAAACCCCGTGTCTATTAAAAATACGAAAATTAGGCCAGGCGCGGTGGCACATACCTGTAATCTCAGCACTTTGGGAGGCTCAGTTGGGTGGATTGCCTGAGCTCAGGAGTTCGAGACCAGTCTGGGCAGCACAGTGAAACCCCGTCTCTACTAAAGCACAAAAAATTAGCCAGGCATGGCGGTGTGCACCTGTAGTCACAGCTACTCGGGAGGCTGAGGCAGGAGAATTGCTTGAACCTGGGAGGCGGAGGTTGCAGTGAGCCCAGATCGCACCACTGCACTTCAGCCTGGGGGACAGAGCAAGACTCTGTTTCAAACAAACAAACAAAACCCAAAAATTAGCCGGGTGTGATGGCGCGTGCCTGTAATCCCAGCTACTCAGAAGGTTGAGGCACAAGAATTGCTTGAACCCAGGAGGCGGAGGTTGCAGTGAGCCGAGATCGCCCACCACTGCACTCCAGCCTCAAAACAAAACAAAACAAAACAAAACAAAAAGTTACAATGGAATTTGGGAACTCGGGTGGGAAAGAATGGGAAGGAGGTGAGGGATAAAAGACTACAAATTGCTTTCAGTGTATACTGCTCAGGTCCTGGGTGTACCAAAATCTCTCAAATCACCACTCATGTAACCAAATACCACCTGTTCCCCAAAAACCTATGGAAATAAAAAATGAGAAAGAAAGAGAATAGGTGAAGACCCAGAAAAAGCAAGGATACTGGTGGGACGTTGCCCAAGTCAGTCTTCCTGGCTGTGGTGGGTGGGGGGAGACAGAAGCTTAGCTGCTGAGGGATGGGAGTGGGGAAGCAGTCATGAAAGGGTGGCTTGAACTCGCCCCAGCTGTCACCAATCCCTTCCCCGCCCTCTCTTGCTGTCTCAGACCTCATTCCAAGCAACACTTCTGCAGACACTGTTCTCACAACTCCTTCACACTAAAGCTACATGACGGAGAAAGTCTTAACTCATTCCGTTGCCTGTGTATATTTACATCTTAAGAGGAAACACTTTCAACCAGGCATGGTGGCTCATGGCTGTAATCCCAGCAGAGGCAGGAGGATTGCTTGAGCCCAGGAGTTCCAGGCCAGCCTGGGCAACACACCAAGAGTCCCGTCTCTTAAAAAAAAAAAAAAGGGGCCAGGCATGCTGGCTCCTGCCTATAATCTCAGCTCTTTGGGAGGCCAAGGCGGGCGGATCACCTGAGGTCAGGAGTTCGAGACCAGCCTGGCCAACATGGGGAAACACTGTCTCTACTAAAAATAGAAAAATCAGCCGGGTGTGGTGGCACATGCCTGTAATCCTAGCTACTCGAGAGGCTGAGGCAGGAGAACCGCTTGAACCCAGGAGGTGGAGGTTGTAGTGATCTGAGAATATGCTACTGCACTCCAGCATGGGTGACAGAGTCAGACCCTGTCTCAAAAAAAAAAAAAAAAAAAAAAAGGAAAAACTTTAAGAACATGATGACTTAATAGAATTACTTGTTTACAGTGGGATTTTATACCTTGAGCCGGGAGCCGGAAGGAATGCACTTTTGACCAAGGATTATGGCAGGGGCACATAGAGCCACCGTGGGCCGGGTGCTGCCACCAGTGAGGGCCTCTCTCTCGGGGTGTGTATTTGGAGGGCAGGGAAAGAAGGCCTTGAAGCCCTGAGGTGGGGTTTGTGCCGGGGGACCTGCTTTTCCATCCCTCCCTCATTTAACTCCAAGTCCCAAGCCTCCTTTCCTCCCTGTCTTCCTCCCACCCACTCCAAACAATCTGCCTGTGACTGGTTTTTCCGCTCTCTGTGCTACTTGAACAGGAGGCTGTCAGGAGCTGTTCTGCTCCAGCGAGGAGAACCATTGACTCTCATTTGTGGCTGCTCCTTGTCTTGACCTCGAGTTTTGTTTCAAGCCCTTTGGAGGGTTCCCTCTTTTCTCTTTTGAGACAAGTTCTCGCACTGTCACCCAGGCTGGGATGCAATGGCACGATCATAATAGCTCACTGCAGCCTCAACCTCCCAAGTCTCAAGCGATCCTCCTGCCTCAGCCTCCCAAGTAGCTGGGACCACAGGCACGGGTCACCATGCCCAGCTGATTTTTGTGGAGGTGGATTTTCGTCGTGTTACCCAGGCTGGTCTCCAAATCCTGAGCTCAAGCAATCCGCCCATCTCGGTCTCCCAAAGTGCTGGGATTCTAGGCATGAGCCACTGTGCCTGGTCATATGAGAGGGCATTTGAGCAGACTGGGGCAAAGTGGAGTGTGAGCAACGTGGATGTCAGGGGAAAAGTATTCAGAAAGACAGGAGAGCCTTGCAAGGGACGTGAACTCCGTGTGGGCTGGATGTGTCTGTTGAGTGGATAAATTCCAGGGAGTTTTTGGGCTACAGTTTGGCTGTGGCTTGCCACTGAGAAAGTTCTTTTTGTGTTTGTTTGTTTTTGCTTTTTTGAGATGGAGTCTTGCTCTGTCACCCAGGCTGGAGTGCAGTGGCATGATCTTCGCTCACTGCAATCTGTGCCTCCCAGGTGCAAGCGATTCTCCTGCTTCAGTTTCCCTAGTAGCTGGGATTACAGGCGAGAGCCACCACACCTGGCTACTTTTTGTATTTTCAGTAGAGATGGGGTTTCACCATGTTAGCCAGGCTGGTCTTGAACTTCTGACCTGAAGAGATCCGCCCACCTTGAGAACGTTCTTTTTAATTTTCGGTTTCACATCGGTCCTTTAAATAGAAGACCAGGCTGTGAGCCAGGTCAGCAGGACGGGTCATCTGCTTCCCCACGGGTGTGGTTGGGCTGCAGGGACCTTGTTGCTGAGACTAGGAACGGCTCCTTGAGGCAGGTGCTGCATTAGTTTCTGGGGCTGCTGTAGCAAGGTACCATCAACTGGGAGGCTTAAACCACAGAAATTTATGGTTTCCCAGTTCAGGAGTGCTGGGATTATAGGCGTGAGCCAAGGATTCTCTTTCCTTGAAAGTGACTCATACGCTCCGCTTTCCTCCGCAGTGCTTTCACCCTCTCCCTGGTTTGGTAACTGAAGCCTTCTGAAATGAACCAGTGTCAGGCTCCAGTGAGGACTCCATCCCTAATTCAGGAAGCACAGAGGTGGAACATAATCCCCCCGATTTGTTTATGTGCAGCCGACTTGTCTCAAGGTGGTGTGCCTGTTTCGGAAAACTTTTGTTTGCAAGACAATGTGAAAGAAATCCTTAAAGCTCACAGAGTGCCAGGTGGATATGACGTTCTGGCCCTTGGTTCCCCCAAGAAAACAGCAACCTCCAGAAAGCAAGTCAAACTTGTCAGCAGAATCCAGGGATGTCCCTCGAGGCCTGACAACTTAAGAGCAATCACGGGAAGGCATTCAGAGGACCGCAGCAGAGGATCAGGTCAAGGGAACCTACCTCCTAAAGGAAAGACCGAGAAGAACCATGCGCCCCACTACCCACCTGGGCTCCTCAGCTGGGCACAGAAGCAGCCAAGGATATTTTAATTCAGATGCTCACATATGACTAAGTTGCCACGTGAGGATGATGCGCGGTGATTTTCCACCTTGAGGCAAAGCAGGACAATGGGTATAAAGAGGTTTGCAGCCCCGGGACCGGGTTTTCAGCTGGTTTTTCTACCCCAGAGTCTAATGCATGCAGGCTGTCATCAGCACCACAGACAGCACCAGATCCCATAATAACGTCCCAGAAGGTTTTATTGCTAAATTAGTGTCAGAGCTCCAGGGAACACATTCAGATATAGTCACACTGAGTCGGAGCTCAAGGGAAGAGCTGTAAGCTGGGAACGAGAGAACCGATGACAAGGCAGCGGCCTCTTCTGGCAGCTTCCGGAGGAGCCCCCAGTTAATGGGACGTCATCACTTGAGGCAGCAGGTAACGTTTACCTGTCACTTAGTATGTTACGGGCACTGTTTCCAGTATTCTAGAAGCACAATACTGACAGCAGTGGAGGTAACGTTCGGGTAGGGGCTGGGTTTTGTTTTTTTTTGACTCCCACTCTGTCACTCAGGCTGGAGTGCAGTGGCACAATCATAGCTCACTGCAGCCTTGAACTCCTGGGCTCAAGTGATCCTGCCTCCTCAAGTGAGCCTCCCGAGTAGCTGGGACTACAGGTGTTCACTACTGCACCCAGTGAGGATTGGTGGGGAGGTGTCTCGTTATGTTGCCCAGGCTGGTCTCGAACTTCTGAATCCAAGCGATCCTCCCACCTCAGCCTCCCAAAGTGCTGGGATTATAGGGGCGGGCCACTGTGCCCCTCCAAGGTAGGAGTTATTATTATCCCAATTTTACTGATGAGAAAACTGAGTCCCAGAGAAGTTGGTTACTTTGCTCCAGGACACAGACAGCTGGGACTTGAATTCAGGCAGTCTGGCCACAGAACCACACCATCACCCGCTATGCTGTACTGTGTTTTGTAAAATGACATGATGGCCATGTGATGCGATGTAATGGTACCGCAGAGTTTTGTGCTCAGGATGTAAAAATGAGTATGTGCTGCCTTTCATGGTTATCTCTTGAGTTCTGGCTCATGACCTGAACTGTTTTTTCCAAGACCCTTCCTTTTCCCACTGGGAAAGATACTATATTTGATACCTGAACAAATAGCCTTTAAGATATCACTTTATGGGTCTTTTTAGAATTTGTGGCTGGGTGCAGTGGCTCATGCCTGTAATCCCAGCACTTTGGGAGGACAAGGCAAGAGGATCACTTGAGGCTGGGAGTTTGAGACCGGCCAAGTCCATATAGTGAGACCCCATCTCTACAAAAACTTTAAAAGTTAGCTTAGCATGGTGGCACACACCTGTTGTCCCAGCTACTCAGGAGGTGAGATGGGAAGATTGCTTGAGCCCAGGAGTTCAAGGCTGCAGTGAGCCTAGGTGACAGAGCAGGACCTCATCTATTAATTAAAAAAAAAAAAAAAGAAAGAAAAGAAAAAAGAATTTGTGTTGAGTGGGATTGGAGAGTTGAAACAGACCAAGAGATTGTCCCAGGTTGTCCTCAAAGCTGAGAAACAAGACTCAACCCTGGATCAGTTGCAGTTGAACTTTATTCATCCGTTCATACCTGGGTCCCCCCCGGCCCCCACCTACCCTGGCCCTGCCTCCTCAGGGCTTCCAAGATGGGGTGTCGGGGTGGCTTTGTTTCTCCTCCAGATGCCGTCTTCCCAGAATGTGATCCATGCCCTCCAGGATCTAAGGGATGAGGACTAAAGGGGTCTGTTCCTCCTCCAGGCAGCAGGCATGGGACCATCCGTCTCAGCGGCTGCTTGGTGGTGGCGGTGTGGATGGGTGTGGCTCTCTGTTTGCTGGGGGGTATTCTGCCAGGATGTATAGGAAGCCACCCAGGGCTGCCACTGCTGTGGCTGTGTTGTGGGAGGAGCAGCCATCTGGGGGAGAGAGCCCCCATGAGTGCTGGGTGGCAAGAACCTTGGCCCTTTATTCAACACAGTCCCATTGAAAGTGCTTTTCAGCCAGGTGCGGTGGCTCACACCTATAATCCCACACTTTGGGAGCCTGAGGTGGGCGGATCACTTGAGATCAGGAGTTCGAGACCAGCGTGAGCAACACGATGAAACCCTGTCTCTACTAAAAAAAATATAAAAATTAGCCGGGTATGGTGGCACTCTCCTGTAGTCCCAGCTACTCGGGAGGATGAGGCAAGAGAATTGCTTGAACCCAGGAGGCAGAGGTTGCAGTGAGCTGAGATCGCGCCACTGCACTCCAGCCTGGGCAACAGAGCGAGACTCTGTCTCAAAAAAAAAAAAAAAAAAAAGTGCTTTTCAGATGTCATTCCAGGCAACTTGCAAGACACCGAGTGGGTGCTTCAGTGCTCCCTTAGGCCCATTTTGCTGGGCTGGGTGCCCTTCCACCAGCTGCTAAGGGCTCCCTTTTCTGGGAGGTATGTCCCTCCCAAATAACTTACCGATACAGGGATACAAAAGCCTGGCCACCTTGTCCCAGGGGGATGACTCTGTGGTGCAATTTATGCTCCAAGGCATTCCCCTCCCGCCCCTGCGGGGGAATCTGACCTGAGGCTGCATCCTGTCCCTCTCCCGCCTGGCTTAGCCTGCTTCCCTGACTTACCTACCTCAATAAACCACATGCACCGGAGTCCTGTCCCAGGTCCTGTGTAAGACCTTCTGAGATGGGGAAACTGAGGCTCAGGTAGCCGAGCTGAGCCCCTGGTCCTGGTGACACCACAGCTCATTTCCTGACCCCAGTGGCCTTCCTCTTAGTTGCCTCTGGTCTGCCTGGTCCCATGTGACCTCATGGCTCCTGGAGTCAGAGTCTCAGGCCTGAGCACTTGCCTAAGATAATATCCCTTAGATGTAGTTAGTTCTTTGAGCTCAAAGTGGGCTGCACGCCTCTAGTCTCACAATCTGTCTACTTGTGGAAGGGAGCCAGGAATTCTTTCCTCCCTACCCAGAGACTTTGGGAAGGGGAGGGGACCCCAGCTAGGTCCCTTGAAGGGAGGGAGAATGCAGATTTCAAGGTGCCGAATGACTAACCCTGGCAGTTCATGCCTCTCAGTGGCCTAACTGTATGGCAAATACAATGGGGAGGGCTTTGCATGGCGATCAGATGTCAGCCCCCAACAGTTTGCTGCCCATCTTACAGATGAGGAGAATGAGGCTCAGAGAGGTTGTGTGACTTTCACAGCAAGTTAGAGGCAGAAGCGGGACTCAAACCCACACAACCTGACCTCAAACCCTGTGCTCCTAATCTCTACACCAGCTGCCTCCTGCTCTGTGGGCTTGTGTCATAAGTGCAAGAATGAGCACACTCGTCCCGGGCAGTTTTCTAGGCTGCTGGTCAACCTGGAGGTGTCCCAAGAAAGGCCTTGGGCTCTGGAATTTCTGCAGCTTCCACTCCAGTCACCAGGACAGTCCTTGTGTTGGGCTCTGGGGACAGGCAGCTGACCAGGTAGTACACAGCAGGCCCCTACCACCCTAGCCATAGGCAGCCCCAGCCCCTCTGTGTCATAAAGGCCTAGCTAGGGCAGGGCCTCTGGAAGTCTCCTGGGAATTTCTCTCCCTTCTCCTGCGTGACATTTGGTGGCAGCTACGAAACTGACTCACTGGATTTCTGCTTTCACTCCTCTCTCCTGTCCACCTGTAGGTGGATGATGAGGCCATAGTGGGGTTGATGGAGAGATGTTTAGTTACTGGAATCATATACCCACATATGTTGGACATCTACTCTGTGAGCTGGCTATTCCATATCCCTTCCTGCTTTTGCCTGCAGTTATTTATTTTTTACTTTATTTTATTTTATTTTATTATAATTATTTTTGAGACAGAGTCTCACTCTGTCACCCAGGCTGGAGTGCAGTGGCACAATCTCAGCTCACTGCAACCTCCGTCTCCTGGGTTCAAGCAGTTCTCCTGTCTCAGCCTCCCAAGTAGCTGGGACTACAGGCATGCGCCACCACGCCTGGCTAATTTTTGCATTTTTAGTAGAAATGGGGTTTCACCATGTTGGCCAGGCTGGTCTCAAACTTCTGACCTCAGGTGATCCATCCGCCTTAGCCTCCCAAAGTGCTAGGATTACAGGCATGAGCCACCGTGCCTGGCCTATTTATTTTTTATT
Organism: Pongo abelii; assembly: GCF_028885655.2. Classification (NCBI taxonomy): domain Eukaryota; kingdom Metazoa; phylum Chordata; class Mammalia; order Primates; family Hominidae; genus Pongo; species Pongo abelii. The sequence goes on from NC_072003.2 coordinate 5,245,850, forward strand.
AATGAAAAATTGAAATAAAAATCCTCTCTTCTTGGTTCCTCCCTTCCTGTGTCCCTCCCTCCTTCCCTTTCTTCTACGTTATTTCTTGCCTTTCTTCCCTTCCCAATATACTTATATCCTGTTCTCACTTTCTCTACATTGGCCAACTGACCATGCAGTTTATTGTCACAACCGGGACACTTTGGAGGAAAGAGGGCACTATTCATAATGGCTCCAAGACAACAGGTGTAAACTGGGGCAGCTCAGGGAGCACTGGGCTGTGTGGCCACCAAAACTGTTCTGGTCACTTGCCCATTCATTGGCTTTTGTGTCCCTTCTCTGTCTTTCTTTATTCCAAGCTCCAGCACACAGACCCCTCCAAACTGCATTTCCAAGGATGCCTTGCTTACTGGTTTCGACCAACAGGAGGTGCAGGTGGAATGAGGGGAGAAGCCAAAATATTTCTCCCTTCCTCTCTGTGTCTACCCCTTGTTCAGCCCCTGCAGGCTCTGTTAACAGCGCTTCCTCCTGCCATTCTCCAGCTCTGGGGAGGGTAGTGGCTTCCTGCAACAGTAGAATCTCTGGGTTTTTCCACCTTTTCTGTTTTCAGCTCTTACAACACCTCTGAGATGAGTTTCCTCTAGTAAATTTCCTCTGTTGAAGTTCCTGATGCAGGTTCTATTTTCCTGACCAGACCTTGACTTAGAAGGGTTACTGTTACTATTTTTAACAACTGAAAGTTCTCTTTTATGCTCCTTTAACAAAAGACAGTATCTCTGGACTCCCCACTTTCTTTCTTTCTTTTTTTTTGAGACATGGTCTTGCTCTGTCACCTGGGCTGGAGTGCAGTGGTGCGATCTCAGCTCACTGAAGCCTCCACCTCCTGGGTTCAAGTAATTCTCATGCCTCAGCCTCCCGAGTAACTGGGACTACAGGCGTGTGCCACCATGCCCAGCTAAGTTTTGTATTTTTAGTAGAGACAGGGTTTTGTTATGTTGCCCAGGCTGTCTCCCCACTTTCTAAGAGGAGGCCATCAGGGACCCCCAGCCTCTCTTCCACCTCTCAAACATGAAGGCCCTCTGATTAGTGCCCCTTTGGTGATGCCAAGTCCTTTTCTTCCATAGCAGAGAATAAACACAGGCCTCTATTTTGCTAGGATATCTCAGTTTCATGTCAAGAAACTCCCTTGGGTATTTTCATTACCTGAAAATTGTTTTTCTCGCCTCTTCACTCTCCTCAAAAAATGCTGCTGATATTGAATAGCTTTAGATAATTCTTCATCTTCAGCATCTGGGAGAAGAGCAAAAGTTGAACTTCTCAAGAGAGATTTTTATTTTTTACATTTTTATTTCTTTTTACTTCTTTTCTTTTATTTTAGAGACAGGGTCTCATTCTATTGGCCAGGCTGGGTGCAGTGACAACAATCATAGCTCACCGCAGCCTCAAACTCCCAAGCTCACACAATCCTTCCTGCCTCAGCCTACCAAGTAGCTGGGACTACAGGCATGGACTACCATGTCCATCTATTTAAAAAAAAATTTTTTTTTTGGTAGAGATGGGGTCTTGCTATGTTGCTCAGGCTGGACTTGAACTCCTGAGCTCAAGTGATCCTCCAGCCTTGGCCTCCCAAAGTACTGGATTATATGTGTGAGCCACTGCAGCTGGTCTCAAGGTGAATTTTTAAATGTTACTCACTAAACCTCCTGCCTCCATAACATTTCAAGGAAGTTAGGTCTTCTCTTGAAACTTGAGGCTATTCCAGAAGTTTCCACCTGCACCTGTCTGCAGATCCTTTCGCATGGCCTAAACTTGTCATCTACTGATGGTTTTCCAAATTGTGGCTCCCCAAACACCCACCATCAGAACCGCTGGAGGTGCCTGTTAAAAATGGAAGTCCCTCCAAGATAAGCAAAAACTGAGGGAATTCATTACCACTAGACTGGCCTTACAAGAAGTGCTCAAGGGAATCCTACATCTGAAAAGAAAAAGACAATAATCACTATCATGAAAACATGACAAAGTATAAAAGTTACTGGTAGAGGAGAAACAGAAGAAAGAGAAAAGAAGCAAAACTATCACCATAGAAAAGCACCAAACAGCAGTGATAACAATAAGAAAGGAAGAAAAAAAATCAAAGGATATAGAAGATAACCAGAAAACAATTAATGAAATGACAGGAGTAAGTCCTCACACACCAATAATAACCTTGAATGCAAATTGATTCAGTTCCCCACTTAACAGGTATATAGACTGGCTGAATGAATGAAAAAACATGACCCAACTATATGCTGCCTACAAGAATCTCACTTCACTGGTAAAGACACATATGGAATGAAAGTGAAAGAGTGAGAAAAGATCTTCCACATAAATGGAAACCAGAAGGGAGAAGGAGTAGCTATACTTAGATAAAACAGACTTTAAGTCAAAAACTGTAAAAAGAGACAAAGAAGGTCATTATATAATGATAAAAGAATGAATTTAGCAAGAGGACATAACAATTCAAAAAATATATGTATTAAACGCTGGAGAATCCTAAAGCAAATGTTATTAGATATAAAGGGAGAGACAGACTCCAATACAATAATAGCTGAAGACATCAACACCTTGCTCTCAGCATTGGACAGATCATCTAGACAGAAACTCAACAAAGAAACACTGAATTTAAACTGCACTTAAGACCAAATGAATCTAACAGACATTTACAGAACATTTTATCTAACTGCTGCAGAATATATATTCTTCTCATCAGCACATGGAACAGTCTCCAAAATAGACCATATGTTAGACCAAAAAACAAGTCTCAGCAAATTTAAAAGAATTTAAATCATAGCAAGTATCTTCTTGACCACAATGGAATAAAACTAGAAATCAATAATAAGAGGAACTTTCAAAATTGTACAAATACAGGGCAATTAAACAACATGTTCCCGAATGACCAATGAGCAAATGAAGAAATTAAGATTAACATTTAAAAATTTCTTAACACAAGCGAAAATAGAAACACAATATGCCAAAACCTATGGGATATAGCAAAAGCAGTATTAAGAGGGAAATTTACATCAATAAATACCTACATCAAAAAAGCAGAAAGATTTCAAATAACAAACTAATGGTACATCCCAAGGAACTAGAAAAGCAAGACCAAATCAAGCCCCAAATTAGTAGAAGGAAAGAAATTGTAAAGATCAGAGCAGAAATAAATAAGAGACTAAAGAAACAATACAAAAGATCAATGAAACAAAAAGTTGGTTTTTTAAAAAGATCAACAAATAAATTATTAACTAGACTAAGAAAAAAAGAGAAAAGACTCAAGTAAATAAAATCAGAAAGAAAAAGGGACTATTACAGCTGATACCACTGAAATACAAAGGATCATTAGAGACTATTATAAACAACAAATTAGAAAACCTAGTGGAGTGTGCTGGGTGTGGTGGCTCATGCCTGTAATCCCAGCACTTTGGGAGGCCGAGGTGGGCAGATCACTTGAGGTCAGGAGTTTGAGACCAGCCTGGTCAATATGATGAAACCCAGTCTTTACTAAAAATACAAAAATTAGACAGGCATGGTGGCGGGCGCCTGTAATGCCAGCTACTTGGGAGGCTGAGGTAGGAGAATCACTTGAACCCGGGAGGCGGAGGTTGCAGTGAGCTGAGATTGCACCACTGTACTCCAGCCTGGGTGACAGAGCGAGACTCTGTCTCCAAAAAAAAAAAAGAAAACCTAGTGGAAAGGGATAAATGGCTGGACACATACAACATACCGAAATTGAACCAAGAAGAAATAGAAAACCTGAACAGACCAATTATGAGTAATGAGATTGAATGTGTAATAAAAAGTCTCCCCAAAACAAAAAGCCCAGGACCTGACAGCTTCACTGCTGAATTTTACCAAACATTTAAAGAACAAATACCAATTCTTTTCAGTCTCGTCCAGAAAATTGAAGAGGAGGAAAGTTTTCCAGACTCATTCTACAAGTTCAGCATTACCCCAATACTAAAACCAGACAAAGACACAACAACAACAACAAAACTATAGGCCGATTTCCCTGATGAAACTAGATGCAAAAATCCTTAACAAAATACTAGCAAACCAAACCCAGCAACACATTAAAAACCATTCATGGCTTTCCTACTTTGACCACTTCCAGTAAGTAATGAATGTTTTACATTAAAAAAAAAAAATCATTCATCATGAACAAGGGGACTTTACTGCAGGGATGCAAGGATGGTTCAACATATGCAAATAAATAAATATGACATATTATACCAACAGAATGAAAGACAAAATCATATAATCATCTTAATAGATGCAGGAAAATGCATGTGATGAAATTTAACATCCCTTCATGATAAATCTCTCAATATGTTAGGTATAGAAGGAATGTACCTCAATATAATAAAGGTCATATATGACAGACCCACAGCCAACATTACACTGAATGAGAAAAAGTTGAAAGCTTTTCCACTAAGAACTGGAACAACACAAGAGTGCCTACTTTCACCATTTTTATTCGACATAGTACTAGAAGTCCTAGCCAGAGCAATTAAGCAAGAGAAACAAAAAAGGGCATCCAAATGAAAAAGGGGGAAGTCAAATTGTACCTGTTTGCAGATGACATGATCTGATAGACAGGAAACCCTAAAAGCTCCACCAAAAAAGCTCTTAGAACTGATAAATGAATTCAACAAAGTTGCAGAATACAGAATAAACATACAAAAAATCCGTAGCATTTCTATACACCTACAATGAACTAGCAGAGAAAGAAATCAAGAATGTAATCCTATTTATGAGAGCTAAAAACAGAATACCCAGGAATAAATTTAACCAAGGAGGTGAAAGATCTCTACAAGGAAAACTGTAAAAGACACTGATGAAAGAAATTGAAGAGAACACACAAAAAATGAAAAGACATCCCATGTTTATGGATTCGAAGACTTAATATTGTGAAAATATCCATACTACCAAAGTGATCTACAGATTAAATCAAAATACCAATGACATTTTTCACAGAAATAGAAAAAAAAAATCCTAAAATTTGTATAGAACCACAAAAGACCCCAAATAGCCAAAGCAATCCTAAGGAAAAAGAACACAGCTGGAGGCATCACATTACTGGACTTCAAAATATGCTTCAAGGCAATAGTAAACAAAATATGACCAGGTGTGGCAGCTCACGCCTATAATCCCAGGACTTTGGGAGGTCAAGGTGGGCAGATCACTTGAGGCCAGGAGCTCAAGACCAGCTTGGCCAACATGGAGAAACCCTGTCTCTACTGAAAATACAGATATTAGCTGGGCGTGGTGGTGGTGGGTGCCTGTAATCCCAGCTACTTGGGAGGCTGAGGCAGGAGAATCGCTTGAACCCGGGAGGTGGAGATTGCAGTGAGCCAAGATTGTGCTACTGCACACCATCCTGGGTGACAGAACAAGACTGTCTCAAAAAAAAAAAAGAAAAAAAGACACATGAGCTGCATAGACATCTCTCAAAAGAAGGCATACAAATGGCCAACAGGTCTATGAAAAATGCTCACCATCCCTAATCATCAGGGAAATGCAAATCAAACCACAATGAGACAGCATCTTGCACCTGTTAAAATGGCTACTATCAAAAAGACAAAAAATGGCCAAGTGCAGTGGCTCACGCCTCTAATCTCAGCACTTTAGGAGGCTGTGAATGGTGGATCACTTTGGGCTCAGGAATTCGGGATCAGCCTGGGCAACATGGTGAAACTATGCTTCTACAAAAAATACAAAAATTAGCCGGTCATTGGTGACTCCCACCTGTAGTCTCAGCTACTCAGGAGGCTGAGGCTGGAGGATCTCTTGAACCCGGGAGGCAGAAGTTGCAGTGAGCCGAGATCGCACCACTGCACTCCAGCCTGGGTGACAGAGTGAGACCCTGTCTAAAAAAAAAAAAAAAAAAAAAAAAAAAAAAAAAAAAGGACAACAAATAACAAGTGCTGGCAAAGATGTAGAGAAAGGGGAACTCTTACACACACTTGATGGGAATGTAAATTAGTACAGACATTATGAAAAGCAGTATGGAGATTTCTTAAAAAGCTAAAAATAGGACTATCATATGATCCAGCAATCCCACTACTGGATATTTATCTAAAGGAAAGGAAATTGGTATGTTGAAGAGACATCTGCACTCCCATGTTAATTGCAGCGCTATTCACAGTAGCCAAGATACAGCAACCTGAGTGTCTATCAGCAGATGAATGGACAGAGAAAATGTGGTACACAGACCCAATGAAATACTATTTAGCCATAAAAATAACCAAATTCTTTCATTCATAGCAACATCGATGAACTTGGAGGACATTTAACTAATTGAAGTAAGCCAGGCAAGGAAAGATAAATGTTGCATGTCCTTCCTCATATGTGGAAACTAAAAAAGTTGATCTCATAGAAGTGGAGTGTTGAGGCAGAGCGCTTGTAATCCCAGCACTTTGGGAGGCTGAGGTGGGTGGATCACTTGAGGTCAGGAGTTCATGACCAGCATGGCCAACATGGTGAAACCCCCTCTCTACTAAAAATACAAAAATTAGCCGGGTGTGGTGGCATGCACCTGTAGTCCCAGCTACTCGGGAGGCTGAGGCAGGAGAATCGCTTGAACCTGGGAGGCGGAGGTTGCACTGAGCCGAGATAGCGCCACTGCACTCCAGCGTGGGTGACAAAGCGATACTCCATCTCTAAAAAAAAAAAAGAAGTGGAGTGTTGAATAGTGGTTACTAGAGGTGGGGAGGGGGATGGGGGAGAGGAGATAACCAGAGGTTGGTTAGGGGATGCACTAGTACAGCCAGGAGGAGGAATAAATGGTACCGTTCCATAGTACTATAGGGTGATTGCAAATAACAACAATTTGTGGCATTTTTTTTTTTAAAAAGAGTGTCTCGCTTTGTCACCCAGGCTGAAGTGCAGTGGTGCAGTCGTGGCTCCCTGCAGCCTCGACCTCCTGCTGGGCTCAAGTGATTCTCCCACCTCAGTCTCCCAAGTAGCCAGGACCATAGGTGTGCGCCACCACACCCGGCTAATTTTTTTGATATTTTTGGTACAGACGGAGTTTTGCCATGTTGGCCAGGCTGGTTTCTAATTCCTGAGCTCAAGCCATCTGCCTGCCTTGACCTCCCAAAGTGCTGGGATTATAAGGCGTGAGCCTGTTGTATATTTTCAAATAGCTAGAAGAGCGAATTTGGAATGTTCCCAACACAAAGAAATGACAGATGTTTGAGGTGATGCATCTGCTCATTACATATTGTATATGTGTATGGAAATATCACCCTGTACCCTATAAATATGTACAATTATTACGTGTCTATTAAGAATAATAATAAAGCCAAAAATGCAAGTTCCACAGCCCCATCCCCAACCCACCGAATCTATACATCTGGGGGCCTAAGAATCTTCATTGCATAAACTCTTTTAAAAACACACCATCTTATTTCAAAAGCTTTCGCTTCTTGGAGCAACCCAAGCTTCTAATGAGGACACTAACATTTCCTGGGAGCTGCCGTGTACCTGGCACAGGCTATGCGGCTTCAAATGTATTACGTCGACTCTCCTTGCGGCTCAGGAAGGTGGGGTTACTATGCTCACTTATTTACAGACAGGGAAATTGAGGCTCAGAGGGGTGAAGCGGCTTATTCCAAAGGGATCAGCTGTCCAGTGTCACATGGCTAGGAAGTGGCTGAGTCCTCTGTCTCTCCACCCTCTGCTACGTCACCTCCTCCCACGTAGTTGTTCCCGGCCACCCACCTGGAGAGCCTTCCCTGGAATTCTTTTCTTCTTCACCCTGTCATCTCCTTTATAGCTCTTATCAGAACGTGCAATTATTTCACTTCTTGGTTTGTTCAGGTGATTTATGTTTCTTTTCCTCAGGCCTCTGGTTTTCCCTAGAGCCTAGATGGTGTCTGGTACGTTAGTAGGTGCTCAATATGTACTTGCTGAATGAATGGTGATGCGGTTTGGCTGTGTCCCCACCCAAATCTCATCTTGAATTGTAGCTCCCATAATTCCCATGTGCTGTGGGAGGGACCTGGTGGGAGGTAATTGAATCATGGGGGCCGTTTCCCCCATACTGTTCTCATGGTAGTGAATAAGTCTCACAAGATCTGATGGTTTTATAAGGGGTTTCCCTTTGTGCTTGGTTCTCATTCTCTCGTCTGCCACTATGAGAGATGTGCCTTTCGCCTTCCGCTATGATGGTGAGGCCTCCCCAGCAGTGTGCAACTGTGAGTCCATTAAACCTCTTTTTCTTTATAAATCACCCAGTCTTGGGTTTGTCTTTATCATTAGCATAAAAACAGTACAATACAAATGGGCTTGTTAATGCAGCTGTAGGGGCCAACACCTTCCAATAAGACGGCCTCCTGTCTTGCCACATTTTGGCTTCCAAGGCTCCGAGCCCGTTTCTATTTGTGTGTACACACCTGTGTGTGTGTGTGCACCTGCAGGTTACAAATCCCTTGGCAACCTTAACACCAATGCATTGTTTCCACACCTAGCCTAGAAACTCAGCGCCACCCCTACCCCCACTGCCCCCGCTCTTAGCCAGGGCAGCAGCGCAGCTCACCAGGCTCCCCGAAGCATCCTTCCCGCTGTTTCTGCCAGCTGAGAATGGCCTCCAGCCACCGGAGCTTGTAGAAGTCGGAGAAGCCGCCCATTCCACAGAACATGACTGGAAGTAAAGAAGGGGGCCCTCTGCAGGCCTGCCCCCCAGGCCCACCTCCTCCCACTCCCCAGGGCTGCCACGGTGCCACCTGCCTCCATCTGCCTGGGTTAGGCTTAGGAGGTGGGCGTTCAATGCAGAGGCGGGAAGGAGGCAGCTTGAGCCTTTGCCTGAGCAACGAGGGGCTCCCATGCTTGTGTCCCGCCTCCCACTGAGGGCCTTGGTCAGGGCTGCTCCAAAGTCAGGATCAGTGGAGGGGTTTGGATGCCCCAGCCAGCGAGCAGCCACCCAAGCACTCCCTGTCTGCCTCATCCATAAGGCTTTGTGGGTCTGTCTGCCAGTCACCTGGTCCATCTGTGTAGAGCTCTATCACTGGGGCAGCCTTTGGGGGCAGGAAGCTGTCACACAGTGGCAGGTAAAATACAGGCTGCCCAGTTACATTTGAGTTTTCGATAAACAATGAATGTAATTTTTGAGTATAAGTATATCCCATGAAATAGTTGGGATAAACTTATACTAAAAATGGATTCATTGCTTATCTGAAGTTCAAATTTAACTGAGCACTCTGTATTTTTACTTGCTTAATCTGGCAAGTGTGTGTGTGTGTGTGTGTGTGTGTGTGTGTGTGTGTTGGTGGGGGGACACCCTGCTCCTTTGTCCCGGGGGCAGAATGCTGGCCATACTGTTTTCCATGAAGATGTCCCGGGTAGGGTAGGCATATCCGATGGCCTCAGCTCTGCGGTTCAGGTCCATCATGTTAGCGCAGAAGAGGCTGATATAGTCCTGGCTCTGTTGGAATGGCCCCTGTGTGCATCCCCTCTGGGGAGACAAACACCCAAAGACAAGGGAGTCAGTGGTACAGATGGCTGACACACGCCCTGCTATGGGAAAGTCTTGCAGTTCTGAGTTGGTCTTGCAAGGGGCTGTGTTTAGGGCTGTGTTTAGGGCAGGTCTTTTTCTCCTTTTTGCAGGATTTCTTCCCCATGCACACCGCCAGCCTGCTGGGACTCCTTCATCAGAGAGAGTTGGGTTCGAAATCCAGCTCTGCCACTTAGGAGCTGTGTGATCTTGGTTTGCTAAAGTAACCTTTCTGAGCCCCAAGAGTTTTTATCAGGAAAGGGTGAGGCCTCTAGAAACGGCACCAGAGGGGCTCTCATGTGGGGGGATGGCACAGCTGGGAAGTGCCCAATGTGATGGCAGGGCCACTAGGAGGTGCTCTGTGACCAATCGCGGGGGCAATGCAATCTACAACCAGCCTGAACCTGCGGGCAGCTTCAGTGCTACTCAAAGTGTGGGCCAAGAACCGGGCTGGTCACTCCCCACACTGGGAGAGAAGAACAGGAGTTGACAGCAGGCTTTAGACACTTCTGTAGCAGTGGTCAGAGTTACTTTCCACCTGCTGAATCTAATGATCAAAATAATTCCCTTGTAATACAGTTTTTATTGTATTTATAAAAATATTGGTCTGTCACAGCTTGCAGAGAAATAGTAATTTTTAAATTCTGTTGAACAAAAACAGAGAGTGTCTCCTCAGCTAAGGATTTCTGGACACCGAATCACATTTTTTTTTTTGAATAAAGATAATGAACCCTACCTTTCTGTATGAAGAAATATATATGGCCAGGCACAGTGGCTCATGCCTGTAACCCCAGCACTTTGGGAGGCCGAGGCGGGTGGATCACGAGGTCCAGAGTTCAAGACCAGCCTGGCCAACATGGCGAAACCCCATCTCTACTAAAAATACAAAAATTGGCTGGGTATGGTGGCACGTGCCTGTAATCCCAGCTACTTGAGAGGCTGAGGCAGAGAATTGCTTAAACCCGGGAGGCAGAGGTTGCAGTGAGCCGAGATCGTGCCATTGCACTCCAGCCTGGGCAACAGAGTGATACTCCATCTCAAAAAAAAAAAAAAAAAAAGAAAAGAAATATATATCTATATATCTATATATCTATAGATATATAGTATCATATATATAGTGGTGTGTATGGTGGTATATATATAAAGAAAAGAAATGTATATACTGGTGTGTGTATATATATATATATGCCACTATATATATATTTCTTTTCTTTTTTTATTTTTTTATATGTATATATAGAGAGAGCGGCATATATATATAGTGGCATATATAATGTAGTGGCATGATCTCAGCTTACTACAGCCTCTGCCTCCCTGGTTCAAGCAATTCTCCTGCCTCAGCCTCCCGAGTAGCTGGGATTACAGGTGCATGCCACCATGCCCGACTAATTTTTGTATTTTTAGTAGAGAGGGGGTTTTACCATGTTGGCTAGGCTGGTCTCGAACTCCTGATCTCAAGTGATCCACCCACCTCAGCCTCCCAAAGTGCTGGGATTACAGGCGTGAGCCACTGTGCCCGGCCTCATTCATTTGTTTTTGTTTACAGAGTTCTTTCTGATGATTCTCTTTTATTCTCTCTGTCTCTCCCTCATTGTGTTTTTCTGATGCCCTACAGTCCAGTTCAGCAGGCAAAGCTATCTGTTTCACTGGCCCAAGAGGATCCCAAATGCTAGATCCCAAATCGGCTCAATTACACAGCAGGAGTATGGTAGGGGCCCTACTTCTCCCTCCTGAGGTCCCAAGTAGAAATCCAAAGCTCTGCTTATTTTCCTGGTGTGTAGCAGACAAAACTACACTTGCCACGAGCCCCTTTTCATTTGTTTCTTTTTTCTTTTTTTTTTTTGAGGCAGAGTCTTACTCCATTGCCTGGGCTGGAGTGCAATGGCGCAATCTTGCTCACTGCAACCTCCGCCTCCTGGGTTCCAGCGATTCTCCTGCCTCAGCCTTCCCTTGTAGCTGGGATTACAGGTGCGCGCCACCACGTTGTCCAGCTAATCTTTTTTTGTATTTTTAGTAGAGAATGGGTTTCACCATGTTGGCCCAGCTGGTCTTGAACTCCTGGCCTCAAGTGATCTGCCTGCCTTGGCCTCCTAAAGTGCTTGGATTACAAGCATGAGCCACCACGTCCGGCCGCCCCTTTTCCTTTTTCCTTCCCCTTCCCCTGGCACGGCGGAGGCTCCCTGGGCACTCACCATTCTGGCCCAGAGGAAGAAGAGCAGTTGGTGGGACAGGCAGTAGCCGGAGCAGCCGGGCTTGGTCATGAGGCTCCTGCAGAGGTCTGAGAGGCTGCAGGGCTCGCTGCTGTCCGTCCTGGGGGAAAGTAGTTCCAAGCTGTTAAGGATGGAGTGCTGACTCCGCCCCGTGTCTTCCCAGCCTCCCAGTTGTAGTTGTTGGAACTCCCAGTAGATTCCAGACACCCAGCTGGGCATGGGGGTTGCCAGAGAAAATACAGCAGTCCTGCATCTTGATTTGCTAAATCTGGCTGCCCTAGCCCAGGAAAGATGACGCTAGAGCTATTCCGGGGTTGAGGAAGCCACCAAGCCTGAAACTTCCTATTGCTCCATGGGCCAAATCACATCTTTTCCAGCCCTGAACAGTGGGTACTTGAACCCAGACCACTTGGAATCTGGGCCCAACATGCTTATTCCTCCTGCACCAGCCAGGCGCGGTGGCTCACACCTATAATTCTAGCACTTTGGGAGGCTGAGGCAGGCAGGTCACCTGAGGTCAGGAGTTCGAGACCAGCCTGGCCAACATGGTGAAACCCTGTCTCTACAAAAAATACAAAAATTAGCTGGGTGTGGTGGCATGTGCCTGTAATCCCAGCTACTCGGGAGGCTGAGGCAGGAGAATCACTTGACAATCACTTGAATCTGGGAGGCAGAGGTTGCAGTGAGTTGAGATCGCATCATTGCACTTCAGCCTGGGAGACAGAGTGAGACTCCATCTCAAAATAAATAAATAAATAAAAATAAAATAAAATAAAAATAAAAAATACACACACAAATACAAAAATCAGCCGGGCATGGTGGCGCACGTCTGTAATCCCAGCTACTCAGGAGGCTGAGGCACGAGAATTGCTTGAACCTGGTAGGTGGAGCTTGCAGTGAGCCGAGAAAGAACACACCATCGCACTCCAGCCTGGGGGACAGAGTGAGACTCTGTCTCAAAAAATTAAAAATAAATAAACATTTTTAAAAAGCAGGGGTCCTTGGCTGGGGCCCAGCCCCTCCGTAAGTCCAGCTGTGTCCTCGCCCAAGCACTGCTCTGAAGGATGCTGAGAGGATGTGGCCTGGGCACTTGCTGTGCACTTTGCCCATGGGCCCCTGCACCCAGGGCTGCCCTGGGGCCTTGCTCCAAGCCCACCAAACACCAGGATAAAATGAGGAGCCCAACTAGGCTCAGTCCTGCCTTCCCGGAGCTGAATCTTCACTGGGGATGGGGACAGGCCCATAATACAAATGTAAATTGCATCTGTGGCTATAAGAGGTGCCAGGAGAGGCCGTCACAGGAGGTCTGCTATGTGCTGGGGTCAGAGGTAGGATGGGGTTTGGAGGTAGGATGCTGGCGCCAGCCCTGGAGGATGGGCAGACTTCTGAGGCCCAGGGGGTGGGGTGGGTGGGGTGGGGGAGCAAAGTCTTTGAAGTGGGAGGGAGCCTTGGAGAGTCTGAAAAGAGGCCTCTAGGGGCCTGGAGACTTGGAACGGCAGAGAGGAATTGGGGATTTGTCCTGGGACCTGGAGGTGGTGTGTTCAGCCATGGCTGCTGGAAGACCTGCTGTGGCATGGGAGGCCAGCGGGCCGCTGGAGCAAGGGGGACCCTGCTGGAGTAGGAGAGGGGAGTGCCCGGCAGCTACAGGGAGCTGCACCTGTGTCTGCACAAACCCCTGGCTTCAGCCCTGGGGGCTTGGAGAAGGAGGAGCGGGACGGGACCAGCTGAGAACGAGTGCATTTGGGTTTCCAGCAAACAGGGCAAGTGCAGGGCCCACCCGGTTCCCAGAAGCTGCACCAGGCACGCGTCACTTCTCTCCTCTGAGAATGAGTCCTGGGGCTCGAACGTGGGGTACACCAAGGAGGCATCAGTGTGGATCCAGGCATGTGGGAGCTTCCAAAACCCGGGCTGGAGGGTCAGCTGGAACTCTGGCAGAGAGGACAGACAGATGAGATGGGGTGTGGGGGTGACCCAGGAGCAGTGGACCACCCTGGTGTCCCCACCTCCTCCTGCAGCCCTGCCCACTGGCAGGTGCAGCTCAGGGCTCTAAGCCTTGTCTCCTGGTCCCAGATTGGATTTAAAACACTCAAGAAAGCTCCTTTTGCTTATAAAACCATTTTTTCCCCTAATCAATAGGAACAGTGTTGGGATGGGATTTGACTAAACCCACTGCATCCCATGGAAACCCCAGATAAATAAAAGGGTTAGTTTCCCAGGTGCGGGGCTCACGCCTGTCATCCCAGCACTTGGGGAGGCTAAGGAAGGAAGATCGCTTGAGGCCCAAAGTTCAAGACCAGCCTAGGCAACATAGCAAGACTCTGTCTCCACAAAAATAAAAAAAGTAGCGGGGTGTGGTGGTGTGCACCTGTAGTCCCAGCTGAGGCAGGAAGGTTGCTTGAGTCTAGAAGTTGGAGAATGCAGTGAGCTATGATCAGTTTTTTTTTTTTTTTAAGAGGCAGGACCAAGAGCGGTGGCTCACGCCTATAATCCCAGCACTTTGCAAGGCCGAGGTGGGTGGATCACTTGAGGTAGGAGTTCAAGACCAGTCTGGCTAACAGTGAAATCCCATCTCTACTAAAAATACAAAAAATTAGCTGGGTGTGGTGGTGGGCGCCTGTAGTCCTAGCTACTCGGGAGGCTGAGGCAGGAGAATAGCATGAACCCGGGAGACAGAGCTTGCAGTGAGCTGAGATTGCGCCACTGCACTCCAGCCTGGGTGACGGAGCGAGACTCCGTCTCAAAAAAAAAAAAGAAAAAAAAAGAATTAGCTGGGCATGGTGGCGCATTCCTGTAGTCCCAGCTACTTGAGAGAGGCTAAAGCAGGAGAATCACTTGAACCCAGGATGCAGAGGTTGCAGTGAGCTGAGATCACACCACTGCACTCCAGCCTGGGCGACAGGGTGAGATTCTGTCTCAACAAAAAAAAGAGAGAGAGACAGAGTGAGACGCTGTCTCAAAAAAGACAAAAACAAAAACAAACAAAAAAACCCAACCGCCCCCCCCCCCAAACAAGTGGGGAGGTAGAATTAGTGGGGAGGTGATATTGGTAGACCTTTTGGTTTGGTGAGAAAGTGGAGCTCTTAACTAAACAGATGCCCAGTCATAGGCATCTTTAAGATGACACAGGCAGGGACAGTGTTAGGGACCAGGCCTGGGAGAGGGTGGGGGACCTTAACATTGGAAAGGTTGGCCTGGGCTATGGTCCCTGTGGCTGGACTGCCGTGTGAGCATGAAGTGTGGCCTGGCTACCTCCCTGCTCACCCCCATGCATCTCATGGGAGGAGGGAGCAGAGGGGACAGGGTTGGAGCAGCATGATGGACTGGTTATTTGTGCCCCGCCCTTGCCATCCCGGAACAACTCAGCCAGACTTATTAGATGGGACCTTTTGCAGGGTCACTCGGGGCTGGTGAGGAGAGAGAGACTCTCAGTGGTCATAAGGCATGAGAAAGATAAACCCCACTGTTTTGAAAAATAGTGTGTGGACAACTTCAGGAATTTCTGCTGACATTTAATGAAGTGGATTAAAATAATTTGGTGACATGGGACACTACTGTTTGCTGTGCAAAGTGTTGAATTGCCTTTTGGACACTCTCCCCTCTGGGACAGACCAGCCCCTCCGCTCTGGTCTAGAACCAGGACCTCCAGCTTGCGCATGCGCTGAATGCGTGAGAGAAGACACCCTGCCTCCTCCGCACCCCTCTGTGTGGGTAGGAGAGCCCATCAGTCTGAAGTCAAGGATGACTGCACGTCCCCAGGGCTCGTCTGTGGCTTGCTCGGCAGACAGGTCCAAGTTGGTTACGGACTGTCCCAGCCCAGCCTTGCCCCAGGAGATCCCATGCTGGGTTATTTCAGTCAATATCCCCAGAGGCACTATTCCTGAGGGAATGGGACACCCTGCGTGTGCTCACCTCTTAGGTACTTGGGGTCACTCAGCTTGAGGTAGTGGAGGGATCTCTGGATGGCAGCCTCCAGCTTCTCCCCCAGCGTCCCCATGCGCAGGCTCAGTGGCTGCAGCAGGGGCTCCTGGGCCCACTTCTCCTGGACACTTTTTAGCTGCTCTGGAAGGGAGCAGAGTTAATTCATTCTGCTATTTGGAATCGGGACTTTTTTTTTGCCTTGGAACAGGAGAAAAAATGCCCCAAAGTCTAATGCTTCCTGGGAGCCTCTCTGCCTTCTCCAGCACTCAGAGGAGAAGGATTTACTGAGCTGACTGGAAATGAGGCCAGGATGGGGGTGATCTGGGCAATGAGAATGGGTGTCAGAGTGGTAGAAGGTGGTGGCTGAGAGCTTGGTTTCTGGAGGCGGGCCTGGGTTCAAATCTTTGATACTTGAGGTTCAAATCCTCAAATCCTTGACTCGTATACTTTCTTTTTGGATGGCCAGAGAAAGGTTGCAGGGTAGAGAACCGCTGTGTACAGTTGAGCAGGTTGTATACTGCACAAGGGCAATACACATTTGGATCATGGGTTTGTATATGCAGTAAGACAATTTCCCAGCCTGTGGCTGTCAAGTGACTTCAGGAAGGAAGTGCCTTTTTCTAATTCCCACGGAGGTACCCTGTGGGCTAGCAGTGACTTTGTTGGGGTGGGAGACAATGGTGAAGATCCAGAGGTGGCCAGAAATTGGGGAGACATGAGTGAGAACATCCGAGTGAGAGCATCCACGCAGGGCTGAGAGGGCGAGGGATGAAGTAGGGCAGCTGCAGTCAGGTAGGAACCTTGTTAGGGAGGATGGGCTGGGTTAAGAAGGATGCTGAGGTAATCCTCCAGGGTGACGGGCTCTGTCACGCCCCGTCTGCTCAGCCCCCTCCATGGGCAAACCCGCAGGGAAGATGTACAGGCTTGGGAGTGCTGACAGGGAGGGGCTCCCTGTGTGTCAGAGTGTCTCCTCCTGTGATTGCACCGGGTCTACAAAGTCCAATAGGACAGGGGTCCCCAACCTCCAGTCCAGTACTGGTCTATGGCCTGTTAGGAACGGGGCCGCACAGCAGGAGGTGAGTGGTGGGTGAGCGAGCAAAGCTTCATCTGTAATTTACAGCCACTCCCCATCATTTGCTCTCATTACCGCCTGAGCTCTGCCTCCTGTCAGATCAGTGGCTGCATTAGATTCTCACAGGAGTGTGAACCCTGTTGTGAACTGCACATACGAGGGATCTAGGTTGCACACACCTTATGAGGATCTAATGCCTGATGATCTGTCACTGTCTCCCATCATCCCCAGATGGGATTATCCAGTTGCAGGAAAACAGTCTCAGGGCTTCCACTGATTCTACATTATGGTGAGTTGTATAATTATATATTATAACATAATAACAATAAACACAACGTGGGCCGGGCACGGTGGCTCACGCCTGTAATCCCAGCACTTTGCGAGGCCGAGGCCGAGGTGGATTACTTAAGGCCAGGAGTTCAAGACCAGCCTGGCCAACGTGGTAAAACCTCATCTCTACCAAAGATACAAAAATTAGCCAGGCATGGTGGTGGGTGCCTGTAGTCCCAGCTATTTGGGAGGCTGAGCAGGAGAATCGCTTGAACCCAGAGGTGGAGGTTGCAGTGAGCTGAGGTGGCACCACTGCACTGCAGCCTGGGCGATAGAGCGAGACTCCGTCTCAAAATAATAATATAATAATAATAATAATAAATAAAAAATAAAGTGCACAATAAATTTAATGCACGTGAATCATCCTGAAACCCTCCCCTCCACCTCAGTCCATGGAAAAATTGCTTTCCACAAAACCAGTCCCTGGTGTCAAAAAGGTTGGGGACCACTGCAATGGGACGTAGACCCTGCCCACTGGGAGCTCATTGTTTAGAGAGACACAGATGAGGAAGCCGTTGCTGCTAGTCAAGGATGCTCAATGCTTTGATAGATGGAAACAGTAATGGCTGACAAGTACTGAGCCCCACTGGTAAGATGACGTAGACATACAATCTCATGAGATAAATGTGCATGATCGTGTGATACTCCCATCCACCAGCTGCGGCTGAAGGATGAGGAAACCAAAACTCCACGAGAGCAGGTAACTCAGTGCCATGCAGCCAGTTGGGGGAGATCCAGGATTTGGACCTGGGCAGTCCAGTTCTGAAGCTCTGTTCTAGGCACTGGCACTGCCTTTGCTCTCTTCTGGGCACAGTTCATGGTTATGGTTGTATTAAGCGCTGAATTCCTAGGGAATCTGTTATGGAGCAAGATTATTGTGAGGAGAAGGGGTAGTGGATGTGGGATGTGGCGTGGGCGGAGAAGCCGGGCTCACTGCAGCTGCCAAGGAGGGGGGACCCTGGTCTGAGGCTGTTAGGTGGGGCCGCTTTCCCAGTGAATGCTACCCAGTCATGATTAAGAGAACCCCCTCCCTTCATTGCTAAAAGAGGATAATAATAATGGGTGTAACCTCAGGGATGACGGGGCGAGGGCACTGAAGTACCCCATGCAATGCACCTGGGTTGTGCCCACGTTGAGCAGATACTTAGTGAACTACAGCTTTTGCTATCACATGCGCCCCAGGAAGCACCCAGCCCCGTGGGAGCCACCTGTGTGCTTGTGTGTGTGTGTGATATGCTTGTGTGCGTTCATGCATGCGTGCTTGTGTGTGTGATGTGCATGTGTGTGTGCGTGCATGCGTGCTTGTGTGTGTGTGCATGATGTGCGCATGTGTGTGTGTGTTTGCCTTGGCCTGTCTCCAGCCCCCTTCTTGGGGATCTTATAGCTCTCAAAGCTAAACAAACACTTGACTGTTTTTGCAGAATCCTCAGGAGACTTTGGCTGGAAGTGGAGGAAGTGGGGTTGGAACCCGATCTTGAGGGTCCTCAGTTTTGTCCACAGCCACCTCACTCAAGGGGAGGGGCCCTCCCACAAATATCTGTTAACGGGGCACTCTTCCCTGCTCCCCTTGTTCGTGGCGTGTCAGGAGGGGCTGTCAAATGGATCATTTCATCTGAGAAAAAGATAATTCCGAAATCCCTTCCCATGTTGCCTCTAAATCTTTCCTACTTCTAAAAAATTGCATAACAGCTGGGCCACAGCTGCCAGGAAGATCCAGCCCCGGCCTCCTCTCTCCTTATAGCCGAGGCAGGCTATACTGGGGCCAGGAGGCTGCCAGGTCCCAGGCGTACAGAGCAGGGCAGGAGACAAAGCTGAGAGCTAGCTTCCCAGTGTCCAGCCAGGGGAATTGGGGCTCACTCACCTTCCAGCACCCGGACCCCCACCATGCCATCCAGGTTGATTTCGGGCAGCCTCTGTTCTAGGAAGACGGTGGCTCTCTCCACTGCAGACAGGATCAGGTCCGCAATGGTGGCTTTACTTTCATCAGTGTCCAGCCCAGGCAGTGAGGAGGACCACAGCGGTGGCAGTGCCGTCAGTAAGAGCAGGAGCAGCAGCCCCGGGCTGGCCATGTCTGGCCTCTGCTCACAGCTGGTCACATGCTCAGCACCCCGAGCTCTGGCCCAGCCCAGGCTGCCTCTGCACGCCCTCCTCCCACCTCCTCCCCACCTCCGCCTGGCAGACCTGAAGACTAGTGGCCCTGCAGGGCTGCCAAGAAGCCTGGGGTGGCCTGGGCAGAGGACTCTGGGAAGGGTGGCTGCAGGGGGATGACGGCTAGGCAGCGGAGGTTAGGCCAGTCCTGGGCGAAGAGCCTGCTGTCCGCAGGATGCTGGGGAGAGGGGTGCCCGCCCTGTCCTTCTTGGCCCTGATTCTCCAGGCTCACAGGCTAGATCTTTGATCTAGCAATTGCAATTCAACCCAGAAATCCAAAAGCTCAGAAAGCAAAAACATTTTTTTTCTTGGTTTTTTGAAATAGGGTCTCATTCTCTTGCCCAGGCTGGAGTGCAGTGGTTTGATCACAGCTCACTGCAGCCTTGATCTCCTGGGCTCAGTAAATCCTCTTGCCTCAGCCTCCTGAATAGCTGGGACTTAGACATGTGCCGACATGCCAGGTTCAGCACTTTTCAATTCAGACTATCCACATTTCAAGGGCTTGATAGTCACATGTAGCTACTATACTGGGCAGTGTCTTAGTTTTGTGCTACTACAACAGAATACCTGAGACTGAGTAATTTATAAAGAAAAGAAATTCATTTGGCTCATAGTTCTGGAGGCTGGGAAGTCTAGGTTCAAGAGGCTGCATCTGGTGGGGGTCTTCTTGCTATATCATCCCATGGTGGAGGGCAGAAGGGCACGAGAGCTGGAGAGAGAGAAGAGAAAGAAGCTAAACTCATTCCTTTATCAGGAACACGCTTTTGCAATAACAGCATGAATCCATTCATGAGGGCAGAGGCCTCATGAAAGATTCCATCTCTCAACACTGTTGCATTGAGAATTAAGGTTCCAGCATACGAACTTTAGGGCACACATTCAAAGCACAGCAGAGAGTGAGGACCTAGCGTCCTTATTGGTTTCACTCAGTGTGAATGGGCATCTGTTTCCTTGCAGAAATTTTAATGTTGATTTCCTGGGTGCTGTCGCAAACCTTGCTGGGGCTGTTGTATGTATGTGCACCACATTATCTTTCTAAAGTCCAAACAATTTTGAATTCAGAAACATACTTGGTTCCAAAGGCTTCAGTTAAGAGATTACAGATCTGTAATAATAATCAAAAGAACACCACGAAAGTGTGTATTTGATGCTCCCTATCTGCAGGTGCTAGGTTAGGGCTTCTCCACCTTTTAATTTCATCATTGCTCTTTTTTCTACCCTTGGAGTGTTTTTAGACATTTTAATCCTGAAAAATCTTTAATAAGAGGCTTATTGAGATATTATTCACCTACCATAAAATTCACCTTTTAAATGTGTACAGTTTCACAGTGGTTTTTAGTATATTCACAAAGTTGTGCAGCCATCACTGTCTATCTCCAGAATGTTTTTGCCACCCCGAAAAGAAATCCCATACCCATTTGCAGAAACTCCCTATTCCCCCCTCCCCAGCCCCTGCCAACCATGAATCAACTTTCTGTGTCTATGGTTTGACCTATTGTGGATATTTCATGTAAATGGAATCATACAATGGGTGGCCTTTTGTGTCTGGCTTCTCTCACTCAGCGTGATGTTTTCAAGGTTCATCTGTGTTGTAGCACATGTCAGTACTTTATTCTTTTTTATGGATGAATAATATCAGCTCCCGGGGAAGCCCCTCCTGCTCTGATGATTTAAGAGAATGAGGACTATGGAGACGACAAACCAAAAGTAGACACCTAGGCTGGGCGTGGTGGCTCACACCTGTAATCCCAGCCCTTTGAGAGGCCAAGGCGGGCCGATCACTTGAGGTCAGGAGTTCAAGGCCAACATGGCCAACATGGTGAAACCCCGTCTCTACTAAAAATACAAAAAGTAGCCAGGTGTGGTGGCACGCAACTCCAATCCCAGCTACTTGGGAGGCTGAGGCAAGAGAATCACTTGAACCTGGGAGGCAGAGGTTGCAGTGAGCCGAGATGGCGCCACTACACTGCAGCCTGGGTGACAGAGCGAGACTCTGTCTCAAAATAAAATAAAATAAAATAAAATAAAATAAAATAAAATACAATACAATAAAATAACAAGACACCTGGAGCAGGGTGTGGTGGCTCACGCCTGTAATCCCAGCACTTTGGGTGGCTGAGGTGGGCGGATCACTTGAGGTTATGAGTTCGAAACCATCCTGGCCAACATGGTGAAACCCCACCTCCACGGAAAATACAAAACTTAGCTGGGCATGATGGTGCAGGGCTGTAATCCCAGCTACTAGGGAGGGTGAGGCAGGATAATCACTTGAACCTGGGAGGCGGCGGTTCAAGTGATTCTTCAAATTAGTGCACTTCAAATTAGTGCACTTCAAATTAGTGCAGTGAGCCGAGACGGCGCCCCTGCACTCCAGCCTGTACAACAGAGTGAGACTCTATCTCAAAACAAACAAACAAGCAAACAAGGAGACACCTGGGAAACCTCTGGTGGGAGGCTGTGGGAGCTGTGGACAGACCACATTCCATTCATCACTCATCCACTGATAAGCCTTTGGGTTGTGTCCATGATTTGATTCTTGTGGACAGTACTGATATTTGTTTACAAGTTTTTGTTCGAAAACCTGTTTTTCATTCTCCTGGGTGTATACCTGGGAATGCCATTGCTGTGTCACATGGTAATTCTATGTTGAACCTAATGAGGGACTACCAACTGTTTCCCACAGTGGCTGGGCCATTGACGTGCCTACTGGCAGAAGATGAGGGTTCCTCATGTACTGCCCCATGAAATTTTATTTTACTTATTTATTTTTTTGAGACAGGGTCTCGCTTTGTCACTTAGGTTGGAGTGCAGTGGTGTGATCATGGTTCACTGCAGCCTCGACCTCCCTGGGCTCAGGTGATATTCCCACCTCAGTCTCCCGAGTAGCTGGGACTATAGGCACACGCCACCACCATTTTTTTGGTGTTCTTTGTAGAGATGGGTTTTCACTATGGTGCCCAGGCTGGTCTTGAACTCCTGGGCTCAAGTGATCCTTCCGACTCAGCTTCCCAAAGTGCTGGGATTACAGGCATGAGCCACTGCTTTCAGCCTTAATGAAATTTTAATACTGCAGATATACTGCATGCTTGTGTATTGTATCAATATCTGTGCTTTATACATAAAAAGGGTAAGGATGTTTTGCTCCCCAAGAGCCATTTTTGCCCCCTTGGGAGCACCACTGGGAACAGAGGTTCTAGGGGAAGCTTGTCATTGTCATTACTTCTGTTAATCCTTGACCACCCCTCAAGTGGGTGCTCAACCAACTTGAACAAAATCTGAGGCTCCAAGGGAGATTGAGTGACTTATCCATATATCCTCTTTATTGTTGGAAGGACTGGATCTCATGTGGAATGGATGCCAAGTGAGAAAGCGGGACATGTGGGCTGGCCCAGCTATGAAACTGCCCCCCTGCTGGGGATGGCTCCGTCCCCTCTCTCCAGGAGACACCACTGCAACTCCCTCCCCAATGGAGGTTCACCTACCAGAGGGAGGCATCTACTTTTGGTTTGTCATCACCATAGTCTTTATCCTCTTAGCTCATCAGAGCAGAACAGGCTCTCAAAGACGTGAAGTTCCCCTCCCTTAATTCACAGATGAAGAAAGCAAATTGACGGGGAGTGACTCGCCCAAGGTGGAGGAGGAGAGCCAGGAGTCCTGAGGCTGAGGTCCCAGATCCCTATCTGTCCCATTACAGAGGGTCGACAGAGTTGGGCAGGCGATGTGTCGCAGGCCTCCACCCCAGCACACGCAACCTGGAGGCAGGGGCCTCGCTGGGAACCGGAGGATAAATGCTGCTGCCAGCGTGTTTGTATGCCCATCCCTGCTGTCTGCAGATACTTACTCATCCTTCCTTTCCTTCTGAAAGCCCGGGTTTCAAGGTCTGGCTTAAGGCGTGAGCTGTCCCTTCTGAATCCATAGAAAGGGAGTGATGGGGCTATTGTGAAAAGCAGATGCAAAGTGTGCCAAGCCCTGATCTGAGCCCGGGGACACTGGGGAGCCACATCCACGTGGGCTACCCTGTCCAGTGGGTGCTGCCTGTGGTCCTCATCAGGGGAGGAGTCTTGTTTGTTTGTTGAATACGGTCTGGGTGGTGGCTGTCCAGGTTCTGCGGCGGCTCCCAAATGGAGGCAATGGGGTAGCATCATTAGTGAGCTCTTGGTGTTTCTCTGCAAGGGACCGCTTTCAAAGAAAAAAGGTCATGATATGGTTTGGCTGTGTCCCCACCCAAATCTCATCTTGAATTCCCATGTGTTGTGTGGAAGGGACCTACTGGGAAGTAACTGAATCATGGGGTCAGGTGTTTCCCGTGCCGTTCTCGTGATAGTGAATAAGCCTCACGAGACGTGATTGTTTTATAAAAAGGAGTTTTGTTGCACAAGCTCTCTTTTTGCCTGCTGCCATCTATGTAAGAGGTGACTTGCTCCTCCTTGCCTTCTGCCATGATGGTGAGGCCTTCTCAGCCATGTGGACCTGTAAGTCCATGAAACCTCTTTCTTTTGTAAATTGCCCAGTCTCGGGTATGTCTTTATCAGCAGCATGAAAACGGACTAATACACGCCATCACAGAGACACACATTAAACTCTTACTATGGCTACTTTGGGAGGTGAAATTGGAGGGTCACTGGGGAAATTTCCTTTCTAGCCATTGATACTTAAGCAAAATCATGATGGTGTTTACTTCCTTGTTTGTCCTTCCCCCTCTCTACCTTTTAAATGTTTTATTAAGTGTGATGTACACCCTGGAAAATGGGCAGGTAAGCTGCTGCTTGAGGTACCGCCCCAAATGCACCACACCCACGTTACCACACCCACGTTACCAGCACCAGATCCAGAAGCAGAACCCACCAGGCCCTAACTTCTAACAGCGAGGACTGGTTTTTATTTACATAGACGGAACTCTACAATTCATACTCGTCAGCATCTGGCTCCTTTCTCAATGTTAGGATGAGATTCATCCAAATTCTTGTGTCACTATATTTTGAAATTATTTTCGAATCCTGAAGAGAGTTCTTAGATCCCAATACAGTAACAGCTTTACTTTAGTCGGGGAAATACACTGGTGTGTAGGGAATCTGGTGTATGTGCGTGTGTCCTACCACTACTAATTCTTGGCCCCGACGGGCTCCTGGGGGTTCTCCGCGCCCCTGTTAGAGAACCGCGTCGCCATCTCGCCCTCTCTCGGCCCACTTTGGAGGTTCGGTCTGCGGCTGCGCACAGCGCGCGGAAGCGTGGTCACGTGACTCCTGCGGGCCCGCCAAGATGGCGGCGTCATGTTTGGTCCTGCTGGCCCTGTGTCTGCTGCTGCCGCTGCTGCTGCTGGGAGGATGGAAGCGCTGGCGGCGGGGGCGGACGGCCCGGCATGTAGTAGCCGTGGTGCTGGGCGACGTGGGCCGCAGCCCCCGTATGCAGTACCACGCGCTCTCGTTGGCCATGCACGGCTTCTCGGTGACCCTCCTGGGGTTCTGCAGTGAGTGGCCAGGGGTCTGGGAGGGAGGATGCTCCCTCAGCCTTTGATCCTCGGTTCTAACCGCCCCGGGGAGTCGAGGCGGAAGTGCTCCTTTAGTCGTCGCCTTTGGGCAGCTCTCCGAGATTGGACGAGCGGGTTCTGCCCAGCCTTTCCTGGATGGGTCTCTAGGTATAGCCGGCGTTAATCTTGCCACGTGTCAGAAATGTGTTAAGTGAATCCATTGTGTGGTCTCACGTAATTCTCCTAGTAAGTGGAACCCAGGTTCGTGGAACTCCAGGGCTAGTGCTGGTAGCTACGTCCGTGTGCAGCTACCCTTGTCAGGCTATGTCTGAGCTGACAGGATATCTCATTCCTCATCCCTCAACGCAGATCTCTGCAGACAGATATTTCATTTGTTCTTCATGTCCAGCTTTTCCCCACAGTGTGCAGGGCAGCGGTGTCTGCTCCCTTATTATTCTCCACGTTGGTATCTTGAGAGGGTAGGTCAACCCCATCTCAGGGAGAAGTGGGAACAGCACTAGTTGCCTTTAATCCCTGTTTAGAATCTGCTATCCTAGGGTGATGGGGTAGAGTGGGACTTCCTAGGGATGGCTCTATGTTGGGGAAATTCCACTATCCAGAGAATCTAGATTAGTTTAATTGAGCACCTACTGTTTGCCAGGCATCGTGTTAAGTGAAGGTAGGTTAAGATTCAGGCCCTCTCTCTGTGGGCCTTCTAGAGGAATCTGAACAAGAATTGGCCGCATTCTCTGTTCTGACTAGAGAGGAGCAGAGAGAGGTTTTGAAATATCTTACTTTCCAAAACACTGTCCGTGATTCAGCCTGAGTTGGGAGATTATCTGACTTTAGATTGCTGCTTCTGGTATATTAAAGGGATCATTCTCATTTTTCAGACTCCAAACCCCATGATGAGCTCTTGCAGAACAACAGAATTCAGATTGTGGGGTTGACAGAACTTCAGAGTCTTGCAGGTAGGATGCAGTCAACTCCAGAATCCTCTGAATCCAGGGGCTGGGGGCAGGGGGTGTTTGTTTGAAAAGCCGTGCAGATTGCCAGATGCTCTTTTGGTAGTCACAGGTGTTTTCTGACTTGCAGTTGGGCCTCGAGTTTTCCAGTACGGAGTCAAAGTTGTATTTCAGGCTATGTACTTGCTGTGGAAGTTGATGTGGAGGGAGCCAGGTGCCTATATCTTTCTCCAGGTGTGTATCAGCCTCTGCCTCCCTCTGTGAGAACCATGTTAGCAGTTTACTTTCCAGCATAAATTGGTAATATATTGCATATTCATATGTTTGTGTGTGTTGTGTGTATAGGCGTTTAAAGACATGAGTAGGAGCCTATGGTATGTGTCTATTTATGGCACCTATCCATGCTGTGTGTGTCATTACAGATAGTCTTACATTGTACTGACTGTGTATCTAAGTGTTTTCCATGTATTAACTCATTTAGTCCTGACAGTAACCCTAAGAAATATTACATTTAGGTAATAGAAGAACCTATTTCTTAAGGTTGTTCTCATTTAGATGAGAAAACCTAGAACGAGAAAGGCTCTGTAAGTAGCCCATCGCCATACAGCTAGAAAGTGGTGGAATCAGGATTTGAACGTAGGTCGTCAGTGTGGTTCTATAGTATACACACACACACACACACACAACACATATTTTTTTGAGACAGAGTTTGGCTCTTGCCGCCCAGGCTGGAGTGCAGTGGCGTGATCTTGGCTCACTGCAACCTCCGCCTCCTAGGTTCAAGCGATTCTCCTGCCTCAGCCTCCTGAGTAGCTGGGATTACAGGTGCCTGCCACCACGTCCAGCTAATTTTTGTATTTTTAGTAGAAATGGGGTTATGCCATGTTGACCAGGCTGGTCTCAAACTCCTGACTTCAGGTGATCTGCCCGCCTCGGCCTCCCAAAGTGCTGGGATTACAGGTGTGCGCCACTGCGCCTGGCCTATCGTTACACTTTTAACCTCTTCCCTTGATCACTTTTTTCTTTAAAAAATTTTTCTTTCTTTTCTAGCTGAAGGAAGAATATCTTTTTTTTTTTCAAATCAATTTTTAATATATAGAAGCACCATCCTCTTTTATTTATTTATTTTTATTTTTCCTGAGATGGAGTCTCTCTCTGTTGCTCAGGCTGGAGTGCAGTGGTGCGATCTTGGCTCACTGCACCCTCTACCTCCCGTGTTCAAGTGATTCTCCTGCCTCAGCCTCCTGAGTAGCTGGGATTACAGGCATGTGCCACCACACCTGGCTAATTGTTGTAATTTTTTTTTAGTAGAGATGGGGTTTCGCTATGTTGGCCAGGATGGTCTTGGACTCCTGACCTCAGGTGATCCACCTGCCTTGGCCTCCCAGAGTGCTGGGATTACAGGCATGAGCCACTGCGCCGCGCACCTTCCTCTTTTAATAGGCAGCCTTGAATTCCAATATGTGATGTACCATACTGCATGTATTTAGTCTCATGTTAATGGATACTCAGATTCTTCCTGATTTTGTTTTTACTTTTACAAATAGTGTAGCTCCAAGCACAGTGAGCATACGCCTTTTGCGTAAGTCCAGTTTCTTTCTTAGGATAACTTCCTAGCAGCGGAATTGTGTAGTCAAAGTTGATGCATTTTAAAAATGTGTATGTTACTGGATAGCTTTAGAGTAAGGTTGGGCCAGTTTGGCCCCTGCTGTGTGGGGGTACCTCTTCTCCCCGCTGCTTACCATCACCAGCTGTTGTTAGACCTTTTTAGAATTTGCATTCTGACAGGTGAAAAATGCCACCTCTTTGTTCTGTTTTTTGCCTCCTTGATTATTGATGATGTTGGACTTTTCAGGTTGGTTCTGTTTGTTTGTTTGTTTGTTTTAGAGACAGAGTCTAGCTCTGTCGCCCAGGCTGGAGTGCAGTGGCACAATCATAGCTTAACTGCAGCCTCATCCTCCTGGGCTCAAGTGATCCTACCTCCTCAGCCTCCTGAGTAGCTGGGGCTACAGGCGTGTCCCACCACACCTGGCTAATTTTTAAATTTTTTGTAGAGATGAGGTCTCATCTGTGTTTCCTAATGTGTCTCATACTGTGTTTCCTAGGCCGGCCTTGAACTCCTGGGCTCAAATGATTCTCCCGCCTTGGCCTCCCAAGTGTTGGGATTACAGGCATTAGCCACCGCACCTGGCCCATTCTGTTTCTTTTGTGACTTTTTACACCTGTTTTGGTGGTGGAGAGGGTCTTTCTTCTCCTTATTATCAAGAGCTCTGTAAAGATAATGGACCCATCAGCATGTGTATTGTGACTATTTTTACTGGGTTTATTGCCGAGCATGGTCTGGGTTTCCGCCTCTTCAAGTCTCTATCTTTCCTAGAACCCCCCAGGTCTGCCTAGCATTGCTGTCTGCTGGTTCGTGGGCTGCCTTTGTGGAAGCAAGCTCGTCATTGACTGGCACAACTATGGCTACTCCATCATGGGTCTGGTGCATGGCCCCAACCACCCCCTCGTTCTGCTGGCCAAGTGGTGAGAGTCTGGGAAGAGGGTAAAATACCGTCCCCCAAACCACTCAAGGATGAGTGAGAAGAAGGGCCATTGTGGGCCTCTGGAAGCTGGTTCCTTGTGTGCTCTGCAGGAGGCGGGGTGAGGCTGGTGAATCAGGCCGAATGCTGGTTCCAAGTGATAGAAACAGGCCTCAGCAAAGGACCACATTTTTTGGCCCATGAAATGGAAGTGTCTGTGGAAGTAGGTGGTTTCGAGCTCAGCAGTGTCACTGGGACCCAGCTCACGTCTGTCTCCACACTCCCTTCTGGCGGTGGTTCCCAGAACTCTCCTAGCTCTCGTCCCCACCCAGGCTCAGTGGGGAGGGCAGCCCTCTCTGATTGGCTCATGTAGGTTACCTGCCTTCCTCTGATCTGCCTGTTGAGGCCAGGGGGCAAGTGCTCCAGCAGAAGAGCTGGGTCTCAGGAGCATCCATATCCCATGGACAGAGGGTGGGTGAGGGCACATCCCCAAATTAAAACCCAGGGCTGCTGTTGGGAGCTGGAGAAGTGGGCCACAGTTGCTGCAGCTGATGAGACAGCAAGGGAAGAAGGGCCAGTGGTAGCAGTGGGACGTGGAGCTGGGAAGCTCGTCTGCTGTCTTCTGAGCCCGACTATAACATCTCTGTTATACTCTGCACAGCCAGCCTTCATGTACACATTCAGCCTCTGTGTGCATGTCCAGTCTCTGTGTGTACTTCCAGCCTTGGGCCATTGGCTGGCTGTGGCCTTCGCCCTGATGAGTTTGTTCACTGGCTGTGGTGACAGCAGCAGCAAACAGCTCAGTTGAGTAAATTGAGCAAAATGGTCAATGGTGAGCACCTGCTGCGTGCCAGTCCTCCAGCCAAGCCCTTTTTGTATTTTACCCCGTTCAATCTCCATGCACCTCAGGAGGGTGTACCTTTTACAAGTCAGGAAACTGAGGCTGAGAACGATTACGCCTGTTGCCACACAGCTAAGTGTGAGGACCAAAATGTCCCAGGCAACTCCATTTCCGAGCTTTCTCTGCATCTTGAGAGAGGAACAGGCCATGATACCCTGGCGGTGATAAATAACCCAGAATCGCTCATGCCGTGATCTGGCTCTACCCTGCGATCAGGGCTCAGTATCCATTGGGAGAGAATGTGTACAATGTTCACTGAATCCCTTTGCCCTACGTTGAGAGCAAGCCGTGGCCTTACAGCCTTTGCAGTCGTAGCACAGGGTGGCTGAGATCCACTAGTGAGGCCTTTGTTGTATTTGTTCCTTTTTTTTTGTTGAGACAGAGTCTCACTCTATCTCCCAGACTGGAGTGCAATTGCAGTGATGCCATCTCGGCTCACTGCAACCTCCGCCTTCTGGGTTCAAGCAATTCTCCTGCCTCAGCCTCTAGAGTAGCTGGGATTACAGGCGCCCACCACCACGCCTGGCTAATTTTTGTATTTTTAGTAGAGACAAGGTTTCACCATGTTGGCCAGGCTGGTCTCGAACTCCTGATCTCAAATGATCTGCCTCCCAAAGTGCTGGGATTACAGGCATGAGCCACCACGCCCGGCCTGTATTTCTTCCTTTTACAGCAAGAGAGAGGATGTTCACTTTGGCAGTGATACACAGTGTCGTTTTATTTATTTTTTTAAATTTGTGTTTATTTATTTATTTATTTATTTATTTGAGACAGTCTCACTCTGTTGCCCAGGCTGGAGTGCAGTTTCCTTTTAAAGTGATTGTATTTAAGCCAACAAGTGACACAACATAAAGAAGGGTATATACAGCATAAAGAAAGAACACTGGCACAGGTGGGGCTCAGGGAGCACAAACTCTCCCAGCTCTGCGGTCTTTCTCTGTTGAGGGATGTCGACTCACGTGGTGGTGGTAATGGAGGCCTGTTTAGGGCTCTGCTGACTGCTGATCCCTCTTTTCAGGTATGAGAGGTTCTTTGGGCGCCTGTCCCACCTGAACCTGTGTGTTACCAATGCCATGCGAGAAGACCTGGCGGAGAACTGGCACATCAGGTACCACGGCCTGGGAGAGGCGCAGGGCCCCTGATTGGCTGCAGTGAGAGCTGCCTTGCCTGCTGCGGTCGTGCTGGCGAGGCAATTTGAAATACTGAGGGTCTGGGAGGTGGTCTCTGGTTTGGGGAAGCCGGGAGAGGAGGGGGCAGAGTTTCTTTCCCAGCCAGCCAGGGGGTCCAGGCAGTTTTGGTCCTAGGACATCTCTTTGTGCATTCCCAAGTAATTGCAAGGCTTCTTCTTGTCATCATCTCAGACTTGGATTCCCCAAGTGTCCTTCTTTTCCTGGAGCCTTTGAGTCCTCTATTCCTGAGGCCTTTCTTCAGCCCTCCCAATAGCCCCGCCATGATTTCATTGCAGGGCTGTGACCGTCTATGATAAGCCGGCATCTTTCTTTAAAGAGACACCTCTGGACCTGCAGCACCGGCTCTTCATGAAGCTGGGCGGCACGCACTCTCCGTTCAGGGCCCGGTAGGCCTCCCATCCTCAGCTGCCTTCTCTCCTGCTCCCCACTGCCCTGGCCTCTGCCCTTCTCACTGCAGACCTGGGAACCCACTCATCCAGGGGTTGGCAAACTAAGGCTACAGGCCAGTCTCCTGCTTTTGTAAATCAAGCTTCTTTGGGACACAACACACTCATTGCCTTCTGAGTTGTCTGCAGCCGCCTTTGAGCTACAATAGCAGAATCGCATTTTGCAACAGAGAACCTGTGGCCCACAAAGCCTGAAGTATTTACTCTCTGGCCCTTTAAGAAATGTTTGTGGACCCCTGCACTGTCTTACTCTCCTGCCAGTGGGTTCCCAGGCCTGTGGCAGGATCTGTGGACCTGTGTCCCCTGGGGTGTCTCATGGGGCTAAGGAGGGGACCTTTGTGCAGGTCCACACACCCTGAGGTGTGCCCTGGGTAAGCTGGGGTGGTGTGGGAGGGCGTCCCTGCACCCTCATCTTGAGTCCAGGGGATGATAAGACAGTAAGTCCCGTGGAGAAAAGGAATGAGTCAGTCTTGTTTGCTGTTGTAACCTTAGCACCCAGCAACAATATTAGAGAAAGCAAGCCCAGGCCTCGGATGGCAGGGGTGGCCTGGTGCTGCTGATGTGGCCGGGCACCCCAACCGTTGGGAGCCTGCAGGCCTCGCCATGGCAGGAGATGCCCCTTCTGGGTCATGGGCCTGCTCTGTGGCCTCTCACAGGCTTTTTTTCTGCTCTTTCAGCTCAGAACCTGAGGACCCAGCCACGGAGCGGTCAGCTTTCACGGAGCGGGATGCTGGGAGCGGGCTGGTGACGCGTCTCCATGAGCGGCCAGCCCTGCTGGTCAGCAGCACGAGCTGGACAGGTCTGCATGACTCCTGGGGCACTTGGGGTTGGTGTGACGGGCACCTGGCCAACCTGTGTTCTCCTCACCCTTGCCAGTCCTGCATACCCCCACCCCGCCACGGTCTCAATGAGAAGGGGAGGGCGTGTGAGCTGGAAGAGGGGTGTCCAGAAACAGGCCCCTGACATTCAATTCTCTTCTTGTAGAGGACGAAGACTTCTCCATCCTGCTGGCAGCTTTAGAAAGTAGGTGTGTGGCTGCGGTGAGGAGCTCTGCGCTTGTCGGGGGCCACTGAGCTGCGAGCTGCTTGCCTGGCCTGCAGCATGTTCCTGTCCCGGGCCGCTGGGTGGGGCAGCCTAGGGACAGCGGGGGTGGTGGAGGTGGGCCACCCTGAATCTCCAGTTGGGTCATTGAGTGACCAGGCCCTCAGGCTGAAATGCCCCCTTCAGGAGAGTATCTCACAGAGGCTGGTGGCCTCCCCGCCAGAGCAGTGCTCTTTCTCCACCTGACCAGGTGACTCTGGCTATTGTTTATTTAAATTTTTTTTTCTGAATGGGCATGGTGGCTCACACCTGTAATCCTAGAACTCTGGGAGGCCGAGTCAGGCAGATCACCTGAGGTCAGGAGTTCGAGACCAACCTGGCCAACATGGCGAAACCTGTCTCTACTAAAAATACAAAAATTAGCTAGGTGTGGTGTTGGGCGCCTGTAATCCCAGCTACTTGGGAGGCTGATGCACGAGAATGACTTGAACCCGGGAGGCAGAGTTTGCAGTGAGCTGAGATCGCGCCATTGCATTCCAGCCTGGGTGACAGAGCGAGAGTCTTGTCAGAAAAAAAAAAAAAAAAATTCTATCAGAAATTCCATGTAGAATTGTTTCTTTTTTTAAACACAGAGTTTGAACAACTGACTCTTGACGGACACAGCCTTCCTTCTCTTGTCTGTGTGATAACAGGTACCGCCTGGGACCCTGGGTGTCTGTTTGGTTAGGGGATGGTGGAGGGGGAGGGGCACGCAGCCTTTACCCTGTGCTTCCCATGATCTTGTCTCCTTAATCCTCACTGCAGCTCTCTGCCATAGGGTCTTACACTGCTTGACATGGGGGAAACAGGCTCAGAGGGTTTCACAGCAGGGCAGGGAGCCCAGATTTGAATCTGTAGATACTAAGCTTTCTACTTTGTCAGTAGTTTCCAGGCATCTTTTTTTTGTTGTTGTTATGTCATCGGTGTCCTTTTTTTTTTTTTGAGACAGAGTCTCTGTCGCCCAGGTTGGAGTGCAGTGGTGCGATCACGGCTCACTGCAACCTCCGCCTCCCACGTTCAAGCAATTCTCGTGCCTCAGCCTCCCGAGTAGCTGGGACTACAGGCGCCCACCACACCCGGCTAATGTTTGTATTTTTAGTAGAGACAGAGTTTCACCATGTTGGCCAGGCTGGTCTTGAACTCCTGACCTCAGGTGATCCACCCGCCTTGGCCTCCCAATATGCTGGAATTATAGGCATGAACCACTGTGCCCGGCCATGTCATTGGTACCTTAACCAAGCCTCTTTCAATTTTTCAAACGGAAGAGCCCCTGTCCCACAGTTACTGCTGCTGAGCCCTTTCAAGGTGACTCAGTGAGGAGGGAGAAAAGCGGAAGCGGTGTGGGAAGAGGCGGGGTCTGGGCCAGCTGCTGGTCCTGCTCTCCTCCCTCCTCTGGCCTCTAGGCTCCCGGGAGTGGTTTGGAACCCCCGTCATGTGCTCTGGAGGCTGTGGCAGGGCAGGGGCGGCTTGGAACCCACACCATGTGCTCTGTGGGCTGTGCCAGGGCAGGGGGAGTCCCCGTGTCCCCTGTGCACAACACAGACAAAAGGCTGGGTCCACCCAGTGGGCGGTCGGGTGCCAGGCCAGGGCTTACCCCGCCATGTTTGCAGCCCGAGGCCAGCTGGCTGCAGGTGCAGGGCTGTGCGTCAGGGGTCAGGGTGCACACACTCCTGCAGGTCTCGGGGCTCCTGGGTTGCTTCTGGAAGGGCCCGGATGGGGCCTGACTGGAGCTGCCGACGGGTGGAGCTTCTGGGAAAGGGATCCCTCCTAGCGGGGAGTGTCTTGGGCCTGGGGCCATGTGGCAGGGACAGAGACGGGTCCATGGCAGTGTCTGCTCTTCTCTGTGAAGGCAAAGGGCCTCTGAGGGAGTATTACAGCCACCTCATCCACCAGAAGCATTTCCAGCACATCCAGGTCTGCACCCCCTGGCTGGAGGCCGAGGACTACCCCCTGCTTCTAGGTGAGAGGCCAGCAGGAGGCTCAGGGAGGAGGCGGGGCCTTAAGCAGGGGGAACAGGGGTGGGCGGGATGTACTTTTTCTGAAAAGGTGGCTCTGGAGGCCACTTGGGGACGGGACTTCGGCTCTGGCTGAACTCCCGGGAGGAGGCTACTTCCTGGTGTGCCAGCCCCTCCCTGCCAGGTGGCCCCAGAGGCCGTTTACCAAGGGGTTTGAGGAGGCCACGTCCTTTCAGCCTGCCACGCCCTCCATTCAGTCCTCTTCCTTCCTGCAGGAGGGCTGGGCCTGGGGTTGGGGCCACTGTTGCCCAGGTGTGGGAGGGCAGTGGCTTTGGGAGGTACAGGGACGGTGTGTCAAACAGCGTCGCCTCTCCCAGTGAGATGGTTCTCCCTTGCCTCCGTCTCTTTCCCCGTTGATTTCTCCAAGTGGGGAGTCGTTGCTTGCTCCTGATGCGTCTCTAGAGCTGCATCTTCCAGCTTCGAATGAGCAGAGCAGTTGGAGGCTGAGGGCCTTTTCCTGGTGGGACTCTCCAGCTAGTCTTTGTTTTAGACAGTCTCGCTCCATTGCCTAGGCTGAAGTGCACGATCTCAGTTCATGCAACCTCCGCCTCCTGGGTTCAAGCGATTCTCCCACCTCAGCCTCCCGAGTAGATTACAGGATTACAGGAGCCCGCCACAACACCTGGCTTATTTTTGTATTTTTAGCAGAGACAGGGTTTCACCATGTTGGCCAGGCTGGTCTTGAACTCCTGACCTCAAGTGATCCTCCCGCCTTGGCCTCCCTAAGTGCTGGGATTCCAGGCGGGAGGTGAACCTGGGAGGTGGAGGTTGCAGTGAGCCGAGATTGTGCCACTGCACTCCAGCCTGGGTGACAGAGTGAGACTCTGTCTCAAAACGAAACAAAACAACAACAAAAAAACCAAATTGTGGTTAAGTAGAAAAAGTGTCAATTTACATTTTCAGATGTCCCAGCCAGGCCATGTGGCTGCTTGGCCAGCTTAAGCCACTTGTGCTTGGGGCTGTCGGGGGCCTTATCCGATTTTCACTCCCCTCGGGGGATGTTGCCTCACTGTGCTGGGAGGATTTGTGTTCCCAGGGCAGAGACCAGCGCTCTGACCCACCCCTCTTGCCTAGCAGGGTCGGCGGACCTGGGTGTCTGTCTGCACACGTCCTCCAGTGGCCTGGACCTGCCCATGAAGGTGGTGGACATGTTCGGGTGCCATTTGCCTGTGTGTGCCGTGAACTTCAAGTGGTAGGAGCAGAACCCGAATCTTTCTGGGGATAGTTTCCCAGATCCACCGCTGAGGGGGAAGCAGTGCAGAGCGAGCTGCCCACAGTGAGGCCCTGCCCCTCGGTCAGTCCAGCACACACTGGAGGCCAGGAGGAGCCCTGCGGTTACTGTGGCTGGGCTGAGGCTCACTGAAGTAGTTGCTTCCATTTAGAGCTCATGTTATATTTAGGTTGGTACAAAAGTAATCACGGCTTTTGCCATTAAAAATGACAATTACTTTTGCACCAACCTAATATGAAAGAAAAGCATCTTAAATACTAGAACTCCACTCGGGGCTTTTTCTCCTGGAGTAGAATTGGCGGGAGTTGCCTGCAGGCTTACATGGTTTTGTTTGTTTCTTTCTCTCCCTCCATGCTCCTTTTGGCCGAGCTCACATGGTGGGTTTGAATCAGTTAAATGAGTGCCACGCTGTGGCTCACTCCACCCAGCATAGACGGGTGTTTGGAAGGGCGGCGTTAGAGGAGATTCTAGAAGCAGTAGCCCCAGCACAAGCTGAGCCCTTGGCCCCTGCTCAGGAGCCGGCCCCTGGATGGGATTCAGGGATGTGAGCCCCTCGTGTGAGCTGAGCTCAGGGAATGTCGGGATCAAACCTGGTGCCCTAGAAAAGTCATCTTTTATGTGCTGAGCCCGTCCCCAGGGGGTTGCCTTTACTTGTTCCATGGCCATGGAACTAAGGAAAACATTCAAAAATAATTCTTCAGTCCTTGAAGAGCATCCAGCACAGAAGGTACAAACCCTCCTTAAGGCTCCCTCCTCAAATCGGTTTGGCCATTTTGATGTGCACCCCCCCAGGCCTTTATACCCTTCAGATGCCAAATCTAAGAACCAGTTCCCGGAAACCACATCCCCTGTTCCAACCCCCAGCCTGGCTTGAGCGTGGGGTGGGAGGGAGCCCAGGGGGGCACCCCAGGGGTCTGGTGTCTTCTCCAGGCAGCTCTCAAGCTCCCTTGGTTCTCTCTGCAGTTTACATGAGCTGGTGAAACATGAAGAAAATGGCCTGGTCTTTGAGGACTCAGAGGAACTGGCAGCTCAGCTGCAGGTAGCCACGTCTGCCACCATGCCTGGGTGGGGAGGGTTCTGAAGACTGGCACCGAGCCACGCTCCCTGATCCATGATTCCCACAGCCAGGGTGGAACCATGTGGGGTCTGGCAGAAAAGTTAGGGAGGGAGCAGAACTCACAGAGGCCGGCCCCCTCTGCTGTCCTGTTTCGATACAGTAGTCTCAGGAAAGTTAGGACACACCCCCACCTGCCCTCTGGATTTATGGAGCTGACACTCCACAAATGATGCTGGAGCCGGGTGGGCCGGGCTGCAGTTTAGGAAGTGATCAGGATCAGGTAGGTGGGTGGGCAAAGGGAGCTTCTGGGACCAGCCTTGAAAGATGGGTGGAATTCTGCAAAGGTTACTTGTTTCTTATTGCAAAAAGTAATACATCATTTTTGCCAACAGAATGATTGGCAGGATTTCCAGTAAAGGTCCAGGTCGGAAGTCATTTAGACTGGGTCCCTCAGTCTCTGTCAGAACCATGGTACTCTGTTGTGGTGTGAAAGTAGCCACAGATCATCTGTAGATTAAGGGGTGTGGCTTTGTTCCAATAAAACTTTATTTACAAACACAGGCTGTGGGCTGGATTTGGCCTGCAGGCTGTAGTTTGTGATCCTTGATTCAGACAGTTTAGCAAGGCTGAAAAGAACACCGACACCCCCTTGTTACCCGCAGATGGGTGGGACTGTGTTTGCCAGAGGCCAAGAGGAGGGTGCTCACAGGGGGAACGTACACCATGTAGAGGCCGGGAGGTGCTCCACAGCACCAAGTGTGGGAAAGTGGGACATGCGGGGAAGTTTCCAGAAAGCTTGATGTCACGTTGGAGGTGGAGCGCTGTTGGGGTGTGAAGGGTCTCGAGTCCAAGTGAGGGAGTTAGGGACTTCGGAGGGGTTGTTGTTGGGTCGGCGACCTGGGGTCAGCCAGGTGGTGACCTGGGATGGGGTGGGGACAGGCAATGAGGTAAGCTCTGCTCTTTATTTTTTTGCAGATGCTTTTCTCAAACTTTCCTGATCCTGCGGGCAAGCTAAACCAGTTCCGGAAGAACCTGCGGGAGTCACAGCAGCTCCGATGGGATGAGAGCTGGGTGCAGACTGTGCTCCCTTTGGTTATGGACACATAACTCCTGGGCCAGAGGCTAAAACCCCAGGACCCCTGCTGTCCTCCCCGCAGCTTCTTCTCGGAGTCTCAGGGCAAATCCTTTCGAGCAGCGCCTCCCAGTGACCAGAAGCTGAAATGACGGCAGTGCTGCCGCCTCGTGAACGAATTGGTTCTGTGACCCGGGAAGCTGTGGTTGGCCCTGATTTCTTCTCTGGAGTCTGGGAAATGCTTCCTGTCTTCTTCTGTTCTTCACGCCCCTGCCCCTGCTGGCGTATTACTGTTCTGTGACTTCCCTGTGACCTGCAGTACTCGTCATCCTGCGTTTGGTCTCCAGGTGTCACCTTTCTGCCGTCTTCCTAACACTTTCATTCCTGTCTTCAAAAAAGCACCTGCTGCACCGTAAGCCCAGGGATGTGGCAGCTGCAGCGGGTTTGGCTTTGTGAGGAACCGAGTGTGTCCACGTTGGGGGAACGTCATACTTGATACACACGTTTTTATTTGCACAAAGAAAATGCTATTTTTGGAGCCAGAATTTTCATGTCTGATTTATGGTGATTTTCTTAAGATCCAGAACTGCTGGCAGAAAGGGGGCACTACACGCTCAGATAGCCAATGTCTTATTAGAGGGGAGTTTGTGGTTCCTGATTTGGAATTTAACACTCTCCAAACATTCCAGTCCAATGAAAGTTTTCTCCGCTTTCCCATATAAAAATTCTTCTCACGAGAGTGACTTGATTCTCACAATCACGTTGGAGTCGTGTGCGAGTCCTACAGTGTGAGGTTCAGCATCGCCATCTCCAAGTGCTCTTCGTAGGGAAACAGTTTCTGGTCATGACGAGGTTCCACTTCCCATCTGATCCCGGCCCGGCCTGGAAACAGAGCACATGTGTTTGAGGATGGCGGTGTTTGGGGACAGGACATGAGCGTATTGTATGGGACTGCTAGGACAGGCCTGGCGGGGTGGGGGGGTGTCCAAGTCAGTTTACTTGGTTCACAGGTTCCCAGGCCCACCCAGGTGCCTAGAATTGGCCTCCAGGATGGGACCAGAAATCTGATTTTGCATAGAAATGGCTAGCAGCAGGCACCCTGCCGCTGTCCACTCTCTGCCAGCGTCTGCCTAAGCACTTGGCACAGCGGGACAGAAGCAGAGATCTGAACCCACATCTACCTGGCTGCTCAGTCAACCCCCTCTTCACAAAGCTTAGAAAGTGGCCGGGCACAGTGGCTCACGTCTGTAATCCCAACACGTTGGGAGGCCAAGGTGGGCGGATCACTTGAGGTCAGGAGTTCGAGACCAGCCTGGCCAACATGGTGAAACCCCATCTCTACAAAAATACAAAAATTAGCCAGGCATGATGGCGGGTGCCTGTAATCCCAGCTACTTGGGAGGCTGAGGCGGGAGAATTGCTTGAACCCAGGAGGCGGAGGTTGCAGTGAGCCGAGATTGTGCCACTGCACTCCAGCCTGAGTGACAGAGTGAGACTCCGTCTAAAAAAAAAAAAAAAAGCCATACACACACACACACACACACACACACACATACACACACACAGCTTAGAAGGGGCTGGTGTTCTCATAAGCACAGATGTCTGAAGAGCTTTAGCCAGAATGAATGTTTTTTTTTTTTGAGACACGATCTTGTTCTGTCACCCAGGCTGGAGTGCAGTGGCACAGTCATTGCTCACCACAGCCTCGACTCCTGGGCTCTAGCAATCCTCCCACTTGCTGAGTAGCTGGGATGACGGGTGCGTGCCCCCATGCCAGTAATTGTTTTATTTTGTAGAGATGGGGTCCTGAACGCATGGCCTCAAGTGATGCTCCTGCCTCAGCCTCTTTTATTTTTTTTAGATGGAGTTTTACTCTGTTCCCCAGGCTGGAGTGCAGTGGCGCAATCTCAGCTCACTGCAACACCTCCCAGGTTCAAGTGATTCTCCTGCCTCAGCCTCCCGAGTAGCTGGGATTATAGGCGTGCACCACCATGCCTGGCTAATTTTTGTGTTTTTAGTAGAGATGGGGTTTCACCGTGTTGGCCAGGCTGGTCCTGAACTCTTGACCTCAGGTGATCTGCTCACCTCAGCCTCCCAAAGCCTCAGCCTCTTACAGTGTTAGGATTACAGGCGTGAGACACTGTGACCCGGGATGATTTTCAATCACAGTTTTTTGTTAGGAGTGGAAAATGCGTATTTATAAAAATGAAGCAGTGCAGACATGAACGTGTAGAAGTCTCTATAATCCTGCCATCCAAGGATGGCACCTGTTAACGTGTATATGAGGGATGTCCAATCTTTTGGCCTCCCTGCGCCACATTGGAAGAAGAATCGCCTTGGGCCACACATAAAGTACACTAATGCTAGCAATAGCTGATGAGCTAAAAGAAAAGAAATCACAAAAAAACCTCATATTGTTTTAAGAAAGTTTACAGATTTGTGTTGGGCCGCAGGTTGGACAAGCCTGCTATATATATATATTCTAGGTTTTCCCCATAGGTATGCTCATGAGAAAATGATTATTGTGATAATTGTTTTTGAGATGAAGTCTTGCTATGTTGCTCAAGGTGGCCACAAACTCCTGGGCTTAAGCCAAGCTCCCGCCTCAGCCTCCTGAGTAGTTGGGAATATAGGTACTCATTACCATGTGTGGGTGATTATTATTAGTTTTTAAACAAAAATGGGGCTGGGCGCAGTGGCTCACACCTGTAATCCTAACACTTTGGGAGGCTGAGGCGGCAGATCACTTGAGGTCAGGAGTTCAAGACCAGCCTGGCCGACATGGCGAAACCTCAACTCTACAAAAAACACAACACTTAGCCAGGCGTGGTAGCATGTGCCTGTGTCCCAGCTACTTGGGAGGCCGAGATGGGAGGATAGCTTGAACCTGGGAGGTGGGAAGTTGCAGTGGGCTGAGATGACACCACTGCACTCCAGCCTGGGCGATACAAAGCCAGACTGTCTCAAAAAAAAAAAAAAACAACAACAACAACAAAAAAGGTGGGTGGGGGCTTATACTATGTGTGCTGCTTGGCACTGTTTTTTTCACTTAAAAGATATTGCAGGGTTTTTTTCACGTATCTGAAGAAAGATTTTTTTTTTTTTTTTTTTTTTGCCTTTTTGAGACAGGGTCTTGCTCTGTTGCCCAGGCTGGAGTGCAGTGGTGAGGTCAGGGCTCACTGCAGCCTCCACCTCCTGGGCTCAAGCCATCCTCCCACCTCAGCCTCCCAAGTAGCTGGGACTACAGGCGTGTGCAACCACACCTGGCTAGTTTCTGTATGTTTTGTGGAGATGGGGTCCCACTATGTGGCCTAGGTTGGTCTTGAACACCTGGGGTCAAGTAGTCCTCCTGCCTTAGCCTCCTAAAGAGCTGGGATGACAGGCCTGAGCCCCGCGCCCGGCCAGCCTCCCGTGCGAGGTTGTGTGGCACTCTGTCATGGAAGCCAGTATGCCTTCATGTGCTGGCTTGTTTGCTGGCTCTGTAGTTAACGGGCTGCCCCACGTGGACAGGCATTGGACCCGTGTCTCTGTGTGCAGGCAGAGGCTGCTGCAGGTGTTATCTGTGCACACGGCTGCCAGGAGGGGCTGTGCTCAGGGGGAGCTGGGCAAAGGCTGGTGGCATTGGGGCGCTTGGGTGTAGTGTGGAGGCGCGAGAGCCAGGTGGCCAGGCTGCAGTCTGCGGGAGCTCGGGGGTTGCTTGGCTTCCGTGTGCGCTAGTGTCTTTGTCAGTGAGATCGGACAATGACAACACACCCTCACAGGTGCTGGGGGCTGACAACTGTCAGGTCTGAGGACAGTGGCTGGCCCACTACAGGGCCAGTTCCCCTTCTCTACAGTCACCCTGCTCGTCTTCCACCGAGTGGGTGCTCAGGACAGTGGTGTGGTGGATCCGCCTGTACAGCCTGTGCTCCAGCGTCCTGCAGGCCACAGCTGTGTCCAGCCCTGACCCCGACTGCCCCTCCTGCCACCTCCATTTTATAGATGAGGAAACCGAGGCCCAAGAGCTTAGGGAACCCTGCTCTGAAGCACACAGTAGGGCTGCTGGGCTCAGACCCTCCCTCCCTGTGCTGAGCTGCCCTCCTCCTGCCGCAAGCCCTCCACGCCCCGAGCCCACCCTGCTCACCGGCCTCTGCCCGAGTTCCCTGCATGGTGTGGGAGTGTGGGGCATCCTAGCTTTTCCCGGCGCCCAGTTCTTTCACTTCCACTGGAGTCCTGCAGGGACAGCTCGGGGACCATGCAGGCCCGGGTGGGCGGGGGGCTCACCTAGCTCGGTGGTGAACAGCTGACATGTCTCTGGGTTGCGCACAGTGAAGGCCACGTAGACCTCAGGAGCCCGCTGATGCTCCCGGCAGGCAGCCAGCCTCCGCAGGACCCCGACCAGCGACACAATGGCTTCTGGGCAATACAGCACGTCTACGGTGAAAGCTTCAGGTTACTGAAAGGGACCAGCGGACAGTTCCAGGTCATGCTGACCTCAGCAGCAGGGCGAGGCCAGAGAGGCAGCGCTCATATGAGACTATTAGATGCCATTTGACCATTTGGGCCATTACATGGAAAGGCAATTACTTGGGTGAAAAAGGAGAACCCTTAGTAGAGGAAG
This sequence comes from Pongo abelii, assembly GCF_028885655.2. NCBI lineage: Eukaryota > Metazoa > Chordata > Mammalia > Primates > Hominidae > Pongo > Pongo abelii. Next base: position 5,287,582 of record NC_072003.2, read on the forward strand.
CTGCAAAAGACCGAAGTAAAAGAAAAAAATCTCCAGACTCACTGGTGTTCCTTAAAAAACCAGCTCTGGTTCTCGGCCTATCTAGAGGGCTTTGAATGACACAAAGCCTGACCCTGCCATGAACTTCGTGTTTCAGGCGTCTGCTGATTTGTCTGCTGGCTTGCAGGGGTGGGCCTGTGTCCCTGGCCACCGCTGGACCTGTGGTTTCCAGGTCTAGGACCCAGGACCACAGGCAGAGCTCTGTCCCACCAGAGAGGGGACTGAGTGTGCTGGCAGGGGTGAGGGGTTTTTGGTGGCCCAGCCAAATACCACCTTCTCTCAAGGGCCCTGTCCTCGTCCCAGAAGTGGATGTTTTCCTCCTGTGGTCTCTGAAGGACACAGGGCATGGCTCTGGGACACAGCCATGTGGTGACGCCTGTAATGGGAGCATGCCTGTCTCTAACAAGAGGGCTGTGGCTTGAAGGTCACCTTAAGAGGCACCCCTGTCCTTTGATGTCACCCTGGAGGCCCAGAGTAACTCTTCTGGAAGCCCCATCACGTCCATGCCCGACAGCGTCCATTGTTCCCTTTTCCCAGAGAAAAGAGCTGGATAGAGCTGCAAGGACACCGCCTGCACAGGGTGCCCGGGGCTGGGCATTACCTGCTGCAATGACAACATCTGGCTGGAAGGCAGAGAGCTGATGGACCGTCGCGACGTCCCAGTCCAGCTGGGCCACTGTCACCCTGGGGCTGTCTAAGTTGGCAGTGATTTCTGCCTCTAATGAGAGGCCATTGAGAAGGACATTCCCTCGGAGCTGCTCGAGGACCCGACTGTGACAGTCGCTGAAGATGTATGCCCGGGGGCGGCACATCTTGCAGATGGCCAGGCCTGTGAGGCCGGCGCCACTGCCAAGCTCTAGGACAGTCCTGGCGGGAGGAAAGGGGACCGTGTCTGCGACTGCACCAGGGTAAGCCTGCCTCGGTGCCCTGCCCTGCACCCCGAAGTCACCTGTGAGTGAAGGCTGCCGGGTTCTCGATGGCCCATTCTGCAAGGTAGAGGGCGGCGTCCCATGTGACCAGGCCTGTGGTGCCGTGGGAGATGATGGCTGTGCTCTCAGAGAGTGTGACCGAGTCTCCCGAGGGCTGCACCAAGAGAGGGCGAGAGAGTCAGTCCAGCGATCAGAAGACAAGTGGCTTAGAAGACAAGTAGCCATCCACCACATGGCTGAATAAACCATGACAGGACGAATCACCACTCAGCAATGAGAAGCAGCTAACTGTTGACATGCCAACAACTTGCACGGGCCTCAAGGGTGTCACGCGGCCTGAAAGACACTCATCTCAGGCCACACAGGATTCTATTCATTGAACATTCCTGAGACAATGGAATTCTGGTGATGGAGCACAGGTCAGTGGTGGCCAGGGGCCGGGTGTGGCTATGAAGGGGTGGCTGTCTTGTGATGATTCAGTATGCTATGTTTTTCCTTTGTAGTTTTCTGTATCTATGTTTTATCTTTTTTTTTTTTTTGAGCTCTGTTCCCCAGGCTGGAGTCAGTGGCATGTTCTTGGCTCACTGCAACCTCTGCCTCCTGGATTCAAGCAATTCTCCTGCCTCACCTGCCCAAGTAGCTGCGACTATAGGCATGTGCCACCACGTCTGGCTAATTTTTGTACTTTTTTTTGAGACAGAGTTTCGCTCTCGTTGCCCAGGCTGGAGTGCAATGGCGTGATCTCAGCTCACTACAACCCCCACCTCCCGGGTTCAAGAGATTCTCCTGCCTCAGCCTCCCGAGTAGCTGGGATTACAGGTGCCCACTACCACACCCGGCTAATTTTTGTATTTTTAGTAGAGACAGGGTTTCACCATATTGGCCAGGCTGGTCTCGAACTCCTGACCTCGGATCCACCCGTCTCAGCCTCCCAAAGTGCTGGGATTACAGGCATGAGCCACCGTGCCCGGCCCTGTCAAGTATTCTTTGAGGACTGGGTACCAGGTCCTTGTCAAGCAGGCAGTGTGTGTCACCTATTGGACAAATGCCCAACAACCCCACGAGACATGCTGTTGTTGTTGAAGTGCTTGATTTAGAGACAGGGAAACTGAGGCTAAAGAAGGTTAACGGACCTCATGTCTAAGACTGCAGAATGGGTGAGTCAGGATTTGAACCCATACCCATGTTTTCACTTTGTCTGTGCAGGAAGGGTGTCTGGGCTGTGAGGGGGAGGAGGGTGCCCTTCTCATACCAGTAAATAGCTCCGGTGGCCCTGGGTGGACTCCTTGGCCGTCAGGGTCTCCGCCAGCGCCTCATATAGCTCGTCCAAAGGCTCCGTGTGGACAGCCTCGTGCTGGGGGCAGACAGAGTGAGAGCTTGTTTGCTTTGGTTCTAATCTGTAAAAATGGCCAGATGATTTTCACCAAGTTCGGAGGGGAGATCTGGGATGGAACGGTGTAATACCGGCCAGCTGCCATATAAAATATTCACTTCGTTGGGCATGGTGGTGTGTGCCGAATAGTCCCAGCTACTCTAGAAGCTGACATGGGAGGACTGCTTGAGCCCAGGAGTTTGAGGACAGCCTGGGCAAAAGAGACCCTGTTTCTAAAAAAAAAAATTCACTTGGTAGAGAAACCTGGATGGGAGGGCCTTCAACAAGAGGTGTTCAGAGGGTAGGGTGAGGAGTAGTCTAGGGCAGGAGATAAGGATTCCGTGAGAGCTGCCACGTGACCATGATAGAGAGCTCTGTGTTTGGATCAAACACAGAGAGGAGGAAAAAAGGTGCTTTAAGTGAGCCCAGGCAGAACTGTGAGGGCGGCCCATGCTGCAGGCTGTGGCTGTCAGCAGGCTGCTTCTCCACGGCTGGCCCCGTCCCAGGATTCACAAGGCAGCAGCAGGGTACACTGGGTGACTGCTGCCCTCTCCTGGTGGCACAGAGCAGACCTGCTAGTGACCACAGATGCACGCTTTTGGGGAGGACTAGGGAGAAAGCAGGTACTGGAGAAGCAGGGGATTGTTTATTTGCTAAAAGTGTGGCCCTTTCACTCAGCAGGTCTGCTACTGCCTACTAAGGAACAGCCTGTCGACATCCTCATGTCAAACCCTGCATGTTCGGCCCATCTTTAAAATCCATCCTAGGCCAGGTGCGGTGGCTCATGCCTGTAATCCCAGCACTTTGGGAGGCCGAGGCAGGCGGATCACCTGAGGTCAGGAGGTCGAGACAAGCCTGGCCAACATGGTGAAACCCTGTCTCTGTTAAAAATACAAAAATTAGCCAGGCATGGTGGTGTGTGCCTGCAGTCCCAGCTCCTTAGGAGGCTAGGCACGAGAGCTGCTTGAACCCAGGAGGCAGAGGTTTCAGGGAGCCGAGATTGTGCCACGGTAATCCAGCCTGGGCAACACAGTGAGACTCTGTCTCAAAAAAATAAATAAATAAGTAAAAAATAAAATCCATCCTGTATCAGTCATGAAAGAGCTCATTCTAGCAGCAACAATGCAGAGAATTCACCAGAGGAACTAGTTCCAAAGGTATGGCAAGAGCTAAACCTTCCAACAGGGGCCCGTGGGGCAACCCAGAGATGGACAAGAGCTGGAAACTCCAAACCCTTCAGCGGGCAGGACAGAGGGTGTGGGTGAGGGTTCCAGGGCTGTGGGCTGGGCCAGCCTGGTAGGAATGAGAATCCAGATGCTAGGAGCTGGGGCCCCAGAGAAGCAGCTGCTGTGGAAACCCCAGGAGGCAGAGTGAGGAAGAGACGCTGGCCTCCCCTTCTTCCCGCCCTGCACTGTCTCCCATGGGTCACACGCAGCTGCAGCCAGTTGCCTTGGGAGGCCCCTGCCATGCTGGGGTTTGCAAAGCAGGCCCAGGGCCTGGGAAGGAGGGCTCCAGCACGCAGGTGGCTATGCTGTCCGGCTACTGGGCGGACACTGCCCATAACTGACCTTTTTGATGAGTTCTGAGAGAAAGCACCGGGCATACTTGACTGACGGTGGGTGCTTCACACACACAGGATGCTTCACAGTCTACAGCAAAGGACAGAACGTTGGTTCCTGGAGAGCTATGAGGCTATGAGCTACAAGCCAACACAGCAGAGGGCAAACTCCAGGCTACCCGATCCCTCAGCAAAGATGTAGATGGACACAGCCTTCTGGCCCCACGCATCTGAAGTTTGTCTTAAGATATAAGCCGTTTCCTAAAAATGCTTCACTGCAGCGGCGCAGGCTATGGCAGCATCTCTAACGCCCATTCTGAGCAGGAACACAGGGCATGTGGGCCCAAACCACCTCCCTCCCAGGGGAGCCAGTGTGAACCGGGGTTTGCAGTAAGGACAGTCACTAACTGTCTGGCTCTATGGAAGAGGCGGGAAGGCCCACTCGGCAACTGCTCTCTTGGAGCATGTGTCCCTGGGGACAGGATGGAGGGGAGGGGACGCTCAGGGTGACACTTCAGCTAAAGCCGAAAGAAGCCAAGTGCAGGACGAGCAAGTTCCAGGCAGTGGGAACAGCCGGTGCAAGCTCTGAGGTGGCCACAGCCTGGCACTTGAAAAGGAGGGCAGAGGGACTGGTGCAGCAGGAGTGGGGACGGTGGGAAAACAGGAGCCTGGAGGGAGAGGGAGGAGACGGTCCGCAGCGCCTGCTGGCTGGGAGGGATGCAGATTCTGCCCAAGGGCAGCAAAGTACCCCACGCAATACACAGGCCCTTCAGGCAGGTGCTGGTTTTTCATTTTTTCTGACACAGTCTCGCTCTGTTGCCCAGGCTAGAGTGCAGCGGCCCGATCTTGGCTCACAGCAGCTTCCGCCTCCCGGGTTCAAGTGATTCTCCTGCCTCAGCCTCCTGAGTAGCTGGGACTATAGGCATGCACCACCACACCCAGCTAATTTTTGTATTTTTAGTAGATATGGGTTTTTGCCATGTTGGCTAGGGTGGTCTCGAACTCCTGACCTTAGGTGATCCGTCCACCTCAGCTTCCCAAAGTCCTGGGATTACAGGTGTGAGCCGGTGCACCCAGCCTTGTGCTGGGTTTGAAAGCAGCTCTCCCTACATTTCATGCTTCACCACCTACGAGAGTGAGGCTCAGGGTGAAACTCAGAGCAGGGTGGGAGATAACTTCAGGTATCTCCACGCTCGAAGCCCTGACCTACTGTATTGCCCCGCAAGTCTTCCCTGCTGTGGAAAAGATGTGGCTGCATCTTTTCCACGTGGATAATCTTGGTTCACCTCTAGCACAGGAATCCTTCACCGGGGCTCCTCGGATGGGCTGGGTGGGTTGGGGTGGAGGATGTCTGCCTCCCCTGAGTTGGTATGGAAAATGTATTCTTCTGGTGCACTTCTTTCTGGGAGGGAATCTATTGCTTTGTCTTTTCAGAAGGGCTCGTGGCCCTTCGAAGGTGAAGACCCAGGATGCAGGGTGATCTGCACTTGGCCCTCAAGGCCAAGGTCAGGCTGTGGCTGGGCCGGGTGGTGACCCTGCCTCTCACCTACATGCAGATGCACTTGAGTCCAAACCCCACCCTGGGCAAAGCAAGGGCCCATTTAGGTCTAGAAGAGACAGGAGTGGGCAGGACAGGCCTCATGAATGCAAAAAAGAAAGTCTCTGAGCATCTACCAAATGCTAGAAGCTGTTTTGCACCTGTCATCTCTGTTTTTGCTGTGGATGGTTTAAAAAACATTCCCTAGATTCCCCCCTCTCATGCAGATTTTTGTATATTCTGATGTCTTTGTCTAAGTCTTAGATAGAAAATGAAAGCGCTGGAGCTGTCAGAGATGCTGACACCCACCTGCAGTGCTGACTCCATGGTTTTGTTCTTTGAACAGGGGTGTTTTTAAAGGGTACAAGCACACCTGTGGTTCTTCTCTCAGGTCTTCTGGAGAGATTCAGGAGGCAGGGTCATGAGTCCCAGGGACTCTGGGATTCTTACCTTCTGCAAAATATCCTGCAGCAGCTCAGAATCTGATGAGTCTCTTAACTTTGCTTCTAAGCTCTGTGTGGAGGGAAAGAGAGAAATCTCAAGGGCGCATTCACAGGAACATGAAACACTCAATAGAATGTGTGGGCAAAGACCTATGTGATCCCTCCCTGGGGACGTGGAGTCAGTTGGCAGTGGAAGCCACAGCAGCTGAAAGCCTGACCTTCAGATGTCGCAGGGTGCACCTGGATGAGTGACAGGAAGAAGGCTAGAAGACTGACTCTTGGCCGCATTAGTCCTGGCTACTTAGCGGCCACCCGGGTCATGGGCCAGCTCCCTGGTTGCGCTGGTCAGCCAGGAATTGCCAGGGCAGCCATGGCACCAAGGTTTGATGGGCTTGCCATCTGAGTTTAAGTGGAAATACAGAATGTGCCCGTACCAGCCTGGGTTACATTGTCCTCTTACAGGGGCCTCAAGCCCAGCAGCAAGCTTTGGCTCCCGAGTTAGGCAGACTGTCTCGGCTGGTATGTGACACAGGGCAAGGCACTTCATTGCTTCAGAGCTCCTTCCATGCCGTAAAAGGCCTACAAGACCTGGTCCTAATCCCTCTCTCTGGCCTGATCTCCCTCACCCCTGGCCCACCCTGCTCACTCCACTCCAGCCACACTGGCTGCCTTGCTGTTGTTCCTCAACCACAGCTGGCTTGTTTCCACCACAGGGCCTTTGCATATCCTGTTCCCCAAGCCCTTCCCACGGCTGGCTGCTTCACCACTCTGGCCCCAGTTCAAATGCCACCTCTTTGGGGAAGGCTTCCCTGATTCCCTGACTTTGGTGACTCTTCTCCCCAGTTGCTCCATTCACCATTTCCCTGTTTTCTTGGCTTTAAAGCCACTCTCATCTGGTCTTTTCTTGTTCATTCATTTATTTGTTTATTCTCTGGCTCTCCCATGCAAGCAGAGCCTCATCTGTCTTGGGTACTGCTTGCCTGGCTCACGGAAGGCATTTATGAAACATTTTGAGACTGAATAAAAACAGTAGCTAACAGCGACATGCATTTACCATGAGCCAGGCACTGATCCACAGGCTTTTGTATCAACCCTGACAACAACCCTAAGAGGTAGGTATCATTATATCCTCCATTTTATTAATAAGAAAACAACAGCAGAGAGAGATGCAGTCACTTGCCCAAGGTCACACAGGGCCAGGGGTTGGGCCAGAATTCGAAGCAGGCAGGCTGTCTCCTGGGTCTGAACTCTCAACTACTGCACCCTAATCAAACAATCCCTCTGGTGAAATGTGAGTGATAATAATAGTACCCACCTCATGGGTGCTGAGGGTGAGCTCAAGTTAGCATTCAGCGTGGGCATGTGAACAATTATAGTCAATATTGAATGGAGACCTATGATGCTTTTATGAAGGTTTCTATTTTGGGTTAAAAATGCACAAATTTCTCCTGACCAGAAATGATCTCTGAGTGCTAAATATTTTATGTCAATGGAATAACGCAAATGATTAAGCAACACCCCATAAAATGGGGCAGACCCAGGGAGGAATATATATCCAAACTGACTCATCCCAGTGAGCTCACCGCACATGAATTACAAATGGGGGCCGCGTGCATTAAGCTCCTCTGCTGGCAGAAGGTCCCCAGGGAGAGGAGAGGCCACCCCCTTCTCTGTCTCTTCCATCACAGGTGTGAGAGCCTCAGCGCATGAGCCCATTCTATGCAGTGCTCGATATACAGATGAGAACACTGAGGCATGAGGGACAGCCTGTGACCTGATCACCGCGCTCAGGAGGACGTGGTTACCCGTGGTCCTGAGGGCGCTGACATTTTAGAATGGGCGAGGGCAGCTGTGTCCCAGTGATCAGAACGATTACTGCCTTTAAAACGTCGTGAAAATGATAGTGAACTATATACCCCACACCGAGCGCGCGTCTGCCCCCCAAGGCGGTGGAGACGTCCCCAGCTTCCGCCGCCAGCCCGCGGGGAAGGAGGGGTGCGAGCGACTCTGGCCAAGCCCCGGGGATGGGGACCCAGACACGCGGCCCTGACTGGAGGGAGCGCCAGGGGCTTCAGCAGGGATACCCACCCCGTCTGCCCCTGGACTCCAGCACGCCCCGCCGCCCACCTGCCAGGGGAAGGAGCGCAGTGCGCGCGCCGCCAGGAAGCGGCGCTCGAAACTCTGCAGCAAGAGTTCGGTCCCCGGGTTCTCCTCGGGCGCCATGATGTGGGCGGGGCCGCATCGTTGCCGGGAGACTGGGCGGAAGCTGGGCCTGGACAGAAGAGTGGTTGGGCACGGGGCAGTGCGAGGGGCAGAGAGGCGGAGCCCGGGTAAGGCCGGGAGGAGCGTCGTGGGGGCGGAGCCTGGGGCGGGGCCAGGATGAACGTCTTGTGGGCAAGGCCTGGGGAAGGGCCAGGATAAGCGTCGTTGGGGCAGGTCCTGGGGAGACTCCAGGTTGGCGGGTCCTGGGGCGGGGCCAGGATAAGGCGATCCTGGGAGCGGGGCTTCGGAAGCGTCCAGGTTGGTGGCGACCTGGAGACGGGGCCTTGCGCGTGGGTAGGATGAGCATCCTGGAGGCGGGCATTAGGGCGGGGCTAAACGATGATTGGGTTCAGGAGGCGGGACTCGGGGCAGAGCCCAGTAGACAGGTCTTAGGGTGGGGCTAAGGCGAGACCAAGAGAAGGGCTCAGGAGGCGGGGCCGGGGTGGGGCGTTGACTGTGTCGTAGCACATGGCCAGGCGCTGCTCGGATTCTGGGAGGCGGAGTTTAGGGACGGGCCGACGTGGGGAGGGGCCTATTGTCCGGGAGGCGGGACCGAGTCCGGGCTGCGGGCTGCGCTCAGGAGGCGGGTCCTGGGGCGTGGCCAGGCGCTGCTCGGGCCCTGAGAGGCGGAGCTTAGGGAGGGGCCGGTGTGGGGAGGGACCCAGGGCCTGGGAGGCGGATCGGCGCTGGACTCAGGGGCCGAGAAGGAGCTGGGCTTGGGGCGGGGCCGAGACGGAGCGAGGAGTCCCGGGTGTTGGAAGAGGAGCTTGAGGAGGGGGTCGGAGTGTGGCTCAAGTTCGGGGGGCGTTACCTGGGGAGGGTTTGAGGGAGCCCCAGGAGCGGGGCCACGGTCGGCCGAGGCGGGGCCAGGGGCGGGCCCCAGGATCCGGAGCTTCGGGCGGGTGGAGTCTGGGTTTGCGGCCCGGGAGGCGGGGCCGGTTAGGGCGAGGGTCTCTGGGATCGTCGGGTCAGTCCTTGGGCCAACATAGGCGCTCTCGCAGTTCCTGCGCCTTCAGGAAAGTCTTTTTGGCAGGGGCCTTACAGGTGCGCGCTTCGGTCCGGGAGGCCTTATCCTAGCCTCCTCTCCATCAGCGCCACCCCTCTGGGGCCCAACAGGAGGGAGCGTTCCCCCTGTTCCCCAGGCTTTGGACTGTTACCCAACAAGCCATTCGTTCACTAAATATTTATTAAGCACCCACGATGTGCCTGGCAAGGGAGATGTAACAATGAGAAAAACTAGGTGTGGTCCCGGCCCTCCAAGGGCTCGGAGGCTCGTGGGAGAAGTGGACATTGAAGTAATTATCACACAAATAAGTATAAAAGTACGATATCTTCCAGGAAGGCGGGCACACAGAGCTAGCGGGGCTTCCAGAAGTTTTGATCTTGCAGGGACAGGAAGGAGGAGTTAGCTCCTGCAGGGTGGGATGGGGGTGGTGGTGATACAGACGTGGGGACAGAATGGAAAACAACAACAAAAAATAATTATTTTAGTTCAAAGTTATTGTGTCTTGAGTTGAAAGGCAAGGCAGTTACCAACACAGTTCCAATTTCAGTACTGCTCCTGAAATACTGAACTGTGTTCAAAGTCTGAAACGTTTACCTCAGCAAATCCCTCATAAAACTCCATTTGGAGGAGTCCCGAGAGCTAATTTGTTAAGTATACTTGCAGAAGGTAGATGAGGAGACAGATTAAATCTTATTACCTCTTTCAGATGAGAGGCACTTGAGCCCCGCTCAGCTATGAGAATAAGAGAGGGGAATTAATTCTAATTGAATACACTTGTTCCCTCATAGCTGTTGTTCCCCACCAGAACCAAATGAGTGCAAGATCTGACAAAGAAAAAAAAAAGGTTCATTTTTTATTCCCCCAAACACTTTCATTTAAATCAAGAGGGTGGGATGTGGTTCTTGCTGTGTTTTGAGACAGAATCAACGGTTTCTGGGTCTGAGATGTTGCATACACCCTCTCAGTCCCTGTATCCTGAGATGGAGTCGCCTGAGAATCCACAGCAAGTCCTAACCAGGGATGGGTCTGGGTGATTAAGGAAGGTTGGCTTCAGAACTGGGCCAGGGGCTTTGCTTTTGCTGTTTTGATCAGCTCTCTGCCTGCAGGAGACAAGAAAAACCAGTGGGAACAGGTTAGTTATACTCATAAATCCGGGGCTTATTTTATTAACTCACATAATACCTATTAATTGTCTTTCTTCCAAGCAGCAAAAGGGCATATACGGTCAATGCCATAGTAAGTAACACTGTATTATGTTATACTAAAATATTAATAAATCTAGGTTGGTTCAGTCTTTCCTGAGTCCATAGATTGGAAGCAGATTGAGGAAGGACCCTAGCGGACCACAGAGCTGAGCTATGCACACAGAAGAAGTCTTTTATTCTTTTTCTTTTTTTTGGAGACAGAGTTTCGCTCTCTTGTTGCCCAGGCTGGAGTGCAATGGCGCGATCTCGGCTCACTGCAACTTCCACCTCCCAGGTTCAAGCGATTCTCCTGCCTCAGCCTCCCGAGTAGCTGGGATTACAGGCGTGAGCCACTATGCCGGGCCATTTTTGTATTTTTCGTAGGGAGAGGGTTTGAACACGTTGGCCAGGCTGGTCTCCAATTCCTGACCTCAGGTGATCTACCCGCCTCTGCCTCCCAAAGTGCTGGGATTACAGGCGTGAGCCACCACGCCTGGCCAGAAGAAATCTTTATCTTGGTGCGCGGGCTCTGGTGAGGGACAAATGCCATCTCTCTTGGATCTGCATCTGGAAGGATCAAGGCACTGAAGGGATTTTTTTGTTTCAGACAGTCTCCCTCCGTTGCCAGGCTGGAGTGCAGTGGCACGATCTCTGCTCACTGCAACCTCTGCCTCCCAGGCTCAAGCGATTCTCCTGCCTCAGCCTCCCGAGTAGCTGGGACTACAGGCACGCGTCACTATGCCCAGCTAATTTTTGTATTTTTGCTAGAGACAGGGTTTCACCATGTTGGCCAGGATTGTCTCAATCTGTTGACATCATGATCCACCTGCCTTGGCCTCCCAAAGGGCTGGGATTACAGGCGTGGGCCACCATGCCCAGCCTCACTGAAGGGATTTTTTTAATGTCACGTGGCTCTCACAGGTGCGGTGTGTTCGGGTGCAAGTTAAGATTAGGACTGATGCTTAAAACCAAACGTAAAATTCCAGGTGGTGTTGCTATGGGGAGCAGCATTAGGACAATCTGAGTGGTTTCAGTTGCAAGAGTGTGTGTGTGTACGTACAAGAATTCACATCAGGATTCACCTTCTGGCTTTGAGGGTCTCTTTAATAACAGCAATAGCAACCTAAGGCAGTTTAACAGTATGGAATGGTTGCCTTTTAGAAGTTAAGCTATGGGCATGGAAGTTCAATCAGTACATTGAAGTTTTTCCTTTATCTCTCCTATGGGTAATGGTTTGTGCAGAAAAGGACCAATTGATTTCTTTCGAAAACGTTGCTTCAGGGTGTAGAGACCTTTATAGGTCATGTTTCAACTTACAGAAAATTTTATAGTTCAAATATAAATTACGTTCAATGTGGACTTTGTAATAGGATTTAAGGTTAAGTAAAGTTTCCACTTTCCTTAGGCTGTTTGCAGTGCCCAGCAGGCCCCATGATATCGAGATGGAAGTTATGTTAAACGAGGAGCTTGGTCAGGGATGGGCAGAATAAGGAATATGGGCAGATCAGGCTAATGATACAATGATTGAGATGTAGAAAGAGGGCCAGGCACGGGATAATGCCTGTAATCCCAGTGCTTTGGGAGGCCAAGGCAAGAGGATCGCTTGAGGTCAGGAGACCAGCCTGGTCAACAGAGTGAGACCTAACCTGTACAAAAAAATAATAATAATAATTAGTTGTGCATGGTGGTGTGGACCTGTGTCTCAGCCACTTGGAAGGCTGAGGTCAGGGGATCCCTTGAGCCCAGGAGTTTGAGGCTGCAGTGAGCTATAATCACATAACTGTACTCCAGCCTGGGTGACAGGGTGAGGCCCTGACTCAAAAAAAATTGAGTCAGGGAAAAAATTGGAAATCTTAATCCTCGGTACCCAGGAATGTGACCTTATTTGGAAATTGGGTGTTTGTAGATGTAATCAAGTAACGATGAGTCATACCGGATTGGGGGCTGCTGGTGAGGGGGCAGATGCAATGACTGGTGTCCTTATAAAAGAAGAGAATGAGGGCCGCGCATGGTGGCTCATGCCTGTAATCTCAGCACACTTTGGGAGAGTGAGGTGGGCGGATCACATGAGGTCAGGAGTTCGAGACCAGCCTGGCCAACATGGTGAAACTCCATCTCTACTAAAAATACAAAATTAGCACTGCGTGGTGGCTGGTGCCTGTAATCCCAGCTACTCAGGAGGCTGAGGTGGGAGAATCACCAGAACCTAGGAGGCGGAGGTTGCAGTGAGCCAAGATTGTGCCACTGCACTTCAGCCTGTGTGACAGAGGGTAACTCCATCTCAAAAAAATAAAATAAAAGAGGAGAAGGTCAGATGAGGACAGAGACACAGGGAGAAGGCAGCTATGTGATGAGGGAGGGGAGATTTGAGTGATGCATCTACAAGGAACACCAAGCATTGTCGGCGGCCACCAGAAGCCAGAAGAGGCAGGAAAGGTTCTCTCTTACATGTTTCAGAGGACGCAAAGCCCGGCTGACACCTTGATTTTGGACTTCTAGCATCCAGGCCTGTGAGAAAATACATTTCTGTTGTTTTCAGCCACATGTGAGGCCCTCGTTGTTGTTGTGGTTGTTTTTTTTTTGGAGATGGAGTTTCACTCTTGTGCCCCAGGCCGGAATGCAATGGCGCGACCTCGGCTCTCTGCAGCCTCCTCCTCCCAGGTTCAAGCAATTCTCCTGCCTCAGTCCCCTGAGCAGCTGGGATTACAGGCATGCACCACCTTGTCCAGCTAATTTTTGTATTTTTAGTAGAGGTGAGGTTTCAACATGTTGGCCGGGCTGGTCTCAAAATCCTGACCTCAAGTGATCGGCCTGCCTCAGCCTCCCAAAGTGGTGGGATTACAGGCATGAGCCACCGCGCCCAGCTTTGTGGTTATTTTTTAGACAAGATCCCACTGTGTCATCCAGGCTGGAGTGCAGTGGTACAATCTCAGCTCCTGCAGCCTCGACCTCCCTGGGCTCAGGTAATTTTCCCATCTCAGCCTCCAAGTAGCTGGGACTATGCGCTTGGCTAATTTTTGTATTTTCTGTAGAGATGGGGTCTTGCTATGTTGCCCAGGCTGGCCTCAAACTCCTTGGGCTCAAGCCATCTGCCTGCGTTGGCCTCCCAAAGTGCTAGGATTACAGGCATGAGCCACTATCCCTGGCCACCCTTGTTAAAAAATAAAGAATTTCAAGATGGTGATGGCAGATCATTAAACCACAGTGGGGACTCTTCCGTGTCCCTGTGGGACTGTCCAGGTTGCAAGCCCATGAAGCCAGCCCTGGCTGCTGGGTTCTTGGAGTGCTGGACCTCCCGTGGCATGTGGCAAGGAGTTGTCATGGGTTATCACGACATATGATGATCAACTACAGAAGACCCAAAGACCCCTGAGGAGACTCAGTCCCTTTTCTGACGAATGGCTGTGTATGTCACACTAGCAAAAAGCAGAACTGCAAGAGCTCCTGTGACAATGCTGAGCCCGATCACTGCGCCTTGCAGAGCAGCTGCCCTCTGTACCTCCGCTCCTGTTAAGAAACCAGAGGGTTTTTAATTGCCTGATTATGAAGTTGCTGTTCTGGCTGCTCTTGGTTCCCTGGGGAGTTTCCCATCTAGCCGCTAGTGAGTATTAATTATGGAAATGAAATGTACATTTAACCCAAGAAAATGCTCACTCTAGAGACATCTCATAGGGCAAGTCATTGAAAGCCGATTTACTAAATGACCTCTCCGCCAAATGACCCATTTGCCTAATGACCACTTTGCCAAATGATCAATTTGCTGAAAGCCAATTCGCTGAAAATCTGTTTGTGGGATGTCCTGCTTATCAGTAACTGACAGTCAGATGCAGCTTAACCCAGGCTCCCAGTGGGACGTGGGGCAGGGGAGGGGCTACAAAATAGTTGTAGCAAAACTCCAAAACTTGAAGAAAAATCCTCCATAATTTTGTGAATTGGTCATTCGTTTAATTAGTTTTCTACAAAACAGACTGCTTCCTGTAGGTTCACAAGGAGATCATGGGCAGTGGCTTACAAGAAGAGAAAGGATGTATATCACCCCTGCCCTCCCCTTTTTTCATTTTTTTTTTAAGGCAGGAATCAGAGTGCCGTAGCACAATCATAGCTCATTGCAGCCTCAAACTCCTGGGCTCCAGCGATCCTCCCACCACAGCCTCCCCAGTAGCTGGGACTACAGGCATGTGACACTACACCCAGCTAATTTTTTGTAGAGACAGGTTCTCACTATGTTGCCCAGGCTGATCTCAAGCTCCTGGCCCCAAGTGATCCTCCTACCTCAGCCTCCCAAATTCCTGGGATTACAAGTATGAGCCACTGTGGCCAGCCCATTACTCCTTCTTGCATGTAATTGCTTTAAGCCCTCGTTAGATCACTGGACAGTATCCAAGTCTCTCCTGGCAAAAGGAAAGATAGCCAGTGTGTGTAAACAACCCACAAAAGAAGGCAACAGCAAATTCCGAGATGATTTTATTCTTCCTTTGTATCACCCAGATTGAAGGGGTTTGAAGCCTTGAGAATTTGCAGTCTCATTTCAGACTCTCCCCTGTCCTTTTTTCAGCATCGAGTGAACAGCAGGGTTTTGCTCCTCCCCTATGAAGAGCTTTCTGTGCTATTGAAGGAGGGCTGATTTCCGTATCTGGAAGGGGCATCTTGGGGGCAGACTGTACACAGTGATTTCCTGAGGACCGGAAGGATTACGGACTGACTTTCTCTATAAAGCGCCTTCCCTTTGCCCCCAAAAGGCACAATGTAAAATGTTACCAGCAGGTCGGGGGATTCCCTACCTCCCGTGCTATCTGTTTGGAGCTGTTGGCGTCTTGTTCTTGGGGCTGCAAAGCTGCTGAGAAACAGGATTGTTCTGCTTGAATTCCCTCCTCCCCACCATGAGACTCCTTTTTGATTCTTTTCTATCTCAGGACAGAGCAGACTATGCTGACAGTTTTCTGGCAGCTGCTTTTTGTATCTCACCCGGCTGCTGGTTGTAAGAGTTCACGAGCATTTCCTGGGTGACTGCCAGAAGCTGTTGTGGGTTTGGGAGTGACTCCCAGGAGCTTACACATGAATGGGTAGATGTGGGTGCTGTTAAAAGGCTCAGCCAGGCGATTCCTCTTGAAATCTAGCCCGAAAGCTCTGAATATGGTCTTCGTATCCATGAGGACACTATCAAAGCCATGGCCGCCTTTGTTGAAACACATTATAATTCTCTGAAAAATAATAACAATAAAAAAGCCATTTTAGATTCCAATCCCCTGAAAGAAAACTGTCCCTTAGTTAATGTCATGCTTGTTAGATCCATGAAGTCTTTGAGAATTTAAACTACAAGGACACTGCTCTCTGTGGTGGTGGAGAGAATACCAAGGATTTAAAGGTCTTTAAGGAAGAGAATGTAGAAAGCGTAGCCATTGGAAACAGCAAGATGATGATAATCGTAGTGACAGTAATAATAAGCTCAAATATATAGAGCTTACTATGTATCATGAATTGTTCTGAATGCTTCATAAATATACGTTACCTCCTTTACCCTCATGGCAGCCCAGTAAGGGCACCATTCCCCATTTTACAGCTGGGGAAACTGAGTTACATGGCTTGTCTGCACTGAGTCAACAGGAGCAAATGCTAGATCAGGTCACTGAACCCAAGCAATCTGATTCCAGAGCCAAATAGATGTATTTTTTATGGTATAAATACACATGCATACATTTTTAGGGGAAGAGTGGGGGTAGGATGGGATGAGGATTCTGGGTAATTGCTTGGTAAATGCCAAATACCTTTCTTGTTTGTCCGTCTTTTCAAATGACAAAGTAATGTCAATTGCAACACTTTTTTGGGTTTTTTTGAGGCGAGTTCTAGCTGGAGTACAGTGATGCAGTCATAGCCCACTGCAGCCTCAAATTCTTGGGCTCAAGCAATCCACCCACATCAGCTTCCCAAGTATTTGGGACTACAGGCCCACACTACTGTGCCCAGCTAATTATTTTAATTTTTGTAGAGATGGCAGGTGGCGGTGGGGGTGCAGTTTCACTATGTTGCCTAGGCGGGTCTCAAACCCTTGACCTCAAGTGAACCTCCTGCCTCAGCCCCACAAAGCTCTGGAATTATAGGCATGAGCCACTGTGGCTGGCTACAATACTATTTATTTATATTTTGGACCAACAGATATTCTAGCATATAAGAAAAGTGATGCTCTCTGTACATTGAAGAGTTGGTCTAATATTTGGCCTGGTGGATACAGAAATTTCCTGTCTGCTCTGCTCTGGTTGAAGAAACCGGTCCGACTGTCTCTGAGGCTATGGAGCAGTCCATCAAGAATGAAAGCCCTCGGCCAGGCACGTTGGTTCACACCTGTAATACCAGCGCTTTGGGAAGCCGCGGCACGTGGATCACTTGAAGTCAGGAGTTCGACACCAGCATGGCCAACATGGTGAAACCCTGTCTCTACAAAAAATAGAAAAATTAGCTGGGCTTGGTGATGCATGCCTGTAATTCCAGCTACTCAGGAGGCTGAGGCAGGAGAATCACTTGAACCTGGGAGGTTCAGAGGTTGCAGTGGGGGGCTGAGATCACACCACTGCATTCCAGCCTGGGCGACAGAGTGAGACTCTCTCAAAAAAAAAAAAAAAAAAAAAAAGAAAAGAATGAATGTCCTCATGATGGCCTCAAGCACATTGGTCCCTGAAGAGAGTCAAGGAAGGCCCACTTTACTATGCACTGCAAAGCAGGCAGGTGGACAGGAATCTGAGAAGTGGATTCAGTGAGAGGCATTGACCCAAAGGATTTTCTGCCTAATGGTCGGTTCAGCAGAAGATTAAACTGAGCACAGCATCCTGTTCCCTGAAACTACCTGGTTGGCCAGTGGGGAATGTTCTTGTCTCGTTAAATGTCCTCATGCTACTGTCAAGATATCCTGTTACAAAACGTCATAAACCAGGTTTAGAAATAGGCCAGGTGACTGTGGAATTTCTCCTTGGCAAGGCCTTAGCTATGGGCGTGCGATTGGTGTGCAGTAATCACAGTGTTCCGGGCCACTTGAGGGATAAAATATACCTTAGGTGATAAAGTGTTGTATTTTAATGTGAATATTTCCACCAACATTAAACAGTAACCCCATGAGTTTTCTTATACCTGTTACACTCTGGAGTTGCAACAAGCTAACATGAAGCAAGTTGCCAACATAATTATCGCATTTGGCTCCTATTCACAGCAAGGGTTCTTCAAGCTGTACCTGGGGCAGTCTTCCCTCACATGAGGTTTATAGCATCATTTATTTAATTATTTATTTATGTTTTGAGACGGAGCTTCGCTCTGTTGCCCAGGCTGGAGTGCAAAGGTGCGATCTTGGCTCACTGCAACCTCCGCCCCGCCGGAGTTCAAGCGATTCTCCTGTCTCAGCCTCCCGAGTAGCTGGGATTATAGGCACCCGCTACCACGCCCGGCTAATTTTTGTATTTTTAGTAGAGACGAGGTTTCACCATGTTGACCGGGCGGGTGATCCACCCGCCTCAGCCTCCCAAAGTGTTGGGATTACGGGTGTGAGCCATGGCGCCCAGCTATAGCATCATTTAAACTTTGTTTCTGCTATGAATTGTTAGTTGGTAGTTAACAAAAAATAGACCACTTCATTTATGTCTCACAGTTAGCATTGGTTTTTGTGTTTTCTTTAGGCTTGTTTTTTAATTGTTTTTAAAATTGTGAAACAGGGTCTTGTTCTGTTGCTGAGGCCAGATTGCAGTGATACAATCTTGGCTCACTGCAGCCTCAACCTCCTGGGCTCAAGCAATCCTCCCACTTTAGCCTCTTGAGTAGCTGGGACTACAGACACGAGCTACCACCGCTGGCTAATTTTTAATTTTTAATTTTTAATTTTTTTTTTGAAATGGAGTTTTGCTCTGTCGCCCAGCAGGTTGGAGTGCAGTGGCATAATCTCGGCTCACTGCAAACTCCACCTCTTGGGTTCAAGCGATTCTCCTGCCTCAGCCTTGGCACTCACCACCATGCCTGGCAAATTGTTCAAAAATATTTTTAGTAGCGACAGGGTTTCACCATGTTGGCCAGGCTGGTCTTGAACTCCTGACCTCAAGTGATCCACCTACCTCGGCCTCCCAAAGTGCTGGGATTACAGGAGTGAGCCACCATGCCAAGCCTAATTTTTAAATTTTTTGTAGAGACCAGGTTTTGCCATGTTGTCGTGTACAATTTGTCCAGGCATGTTGGCTCACACTTGTAATCCCAGCATTTTGGGGGGCTGACGTGGGAGGATCGCTTGAACCCAAGAGTTTGAGATGAGCCCGAGCAACATGGCAAAACCCTGCCTCGACCAAAAATACAAAAAAATTAGCTGGCCATGGTGGTGTGTGTCTGTAGTCCCAGCTACTCAGGAGGCTGAAGTGGGAGGATAGTTTGAGCCCGGGAGGTGGAGGGCGCAGTGAGTTGAGACTGCACCACTGCACTCCAGCCTCGGCAACAGAGCCAGACCCTGTCTCTAAATAAATAAATAAAGTGTATAATTCAGTGGTTTTTAATATATTCACAGAGTTGTGCAGCCATCACCACCATCAATTTTAGAAATTTTAATTATCACAGAAGAAACCCTGTGTCCATTAGCAGTCACCCCTTATTTCCCCCTGACTATCCCCACCCCTGGCTCCTGGCAACCATTAATCTACTTTCTGTTTCTTTGGATTTTCATATTCTGGGCATATATATATATATATATATATATATATAAAAATATATAAATATAAATAAATATATATAAATGTATATATATATAAATAAATAGAATCATCTAATATTTGGCTTCTTTCACTTAGTCTAATGGTTTCAAGGTGTATCCAGGTTGTAGGATGAATCAGCCCTTCATTCCATATTTTGGCTGATTAATGTTCCATCCCACGGGTAGACTGTACTTGTTTGCCCATTCATCTGTTGTTGATAGGCATTTGTGTTATTGCCACCTTTTGACAATTGTGAATAATTTTGCTATGAGCATCTGTGTGTGTCTTTGTATGAACAGGCTTGCATATTTTTTGATATGGGCAAATGAGAACTAGTGGCGGGGGGACTTTGTGGTGAATTTTTTACTGATTTTTGTGTACTCTGTATAATGATCAGCTACGCATCCTTGGGGACAGCACTTAACCTTACATTTCTTTCTTTTTTTTAAGATAGGGTCTCTCTCTCTGCCACCCAGGCCAGAGTGTAGTTGATGCAGGGCAGCGGAGCCCCGAAGTGGAGCATCGTGTGTCCAGAACTGGTGGGTTCTTGGTCTCACTGACTTCAAGAATGAAGCCGCAGACCCTTGTGGTGAGTGTCACAGTTCTTAAAGGCGGTGTGTCCAGAGATTCTTCCTTCTGATACTCGGATGTATTCAGAGTTTCTTCCTTCTGGTGGGTTCGTGGTCTCGCTGGCTTCAGGAGTGAAGCTACAGACCTTCAAGGTGAGTGTTACAGCTCTTAAGGTGGTGCGTCTGGAGTTGTTTGTTTCTCCTGGTGGTTTCATAGTCTCGCTGGCTTTAGGAGTGAAGCTGCAGACCTTTGCGGTGAGTGTTACAACTCATAAAGGCAGTGTAGACCCAAAGAGTGAGCAGCAGCAAGATTTATTGCAAACAGCAAAAGAATAAAGCTTCCACAGTGTGGAAAAGCACCCCAGCGGGTTGCCACTGCTGCCTGGGCCAGCCTGCTTTTATTGTCTTATCTGGCCCCACAAACATTCTGCTGATTGGCCCATTTTACAGAGAGCCGATTGGTCTGTTTTACAGAGAGCTGATTGGTCCATTTTGACAGGGTGCTGATTGGTGCATTTACAATCCCTGAGGTAGACACAAAATTTCTCCAAGTCCCTACTAGATTAGCTAGATACAGAGTGTCCATTGGTGCATTCACAAACCCTGAGCTAGACACAGGGTGCTGATTGGTGCGTTTACAAACCTTGAGCTAGATACAGAGTGCTGATTGGTGTATTTACAATTGCTTAGCTAGACATAAATGTTCTTCAAGTCCCCACCAGACTCAGGAACCCAGCTGGCTTCACCAAGTGGATCCCACACAGGGGCGCAGGTGGAGCTGTCTGCCAGTCTGGTGCCCTGTACCGGCACTCCTCAGCCTTTGGCTGGTCGATGGGACTTGGCGCCTCTGGAGCAGGGGGTGGCACTCATCAGGGAGGCTCGGGCTGCGCAGGAGCCTTGCAGGTAGGGGGGAGGCTCAGGCATGGCGGGCTGCAGGTCCTGAACCCTGCCCTGCGGGGAGGCAGCTAAGGCCCCGTGAGAAATCGAGCACAGCAGCTGCTGGCCCAGGTGCTAAGCCCCTCACTGCCCGGGGCGGGGGGACCGGCTGGCCTCTCAGCCTGTGGGGCCCGCTGAGCCCATGCCCACCCAGAACTCATGCTGGCCCGCAAGCGCCACGCCCAGCCCCGGTTCCCGCCCACGCCTCTCCCTCTACACCTCCCTGGAAGTTGAGGGAACCAGCTCCAGCCTCAGCCTGCCCAGGAAGGGGCTCCCACAGTGCAGCGGCGGGCTGAAGGGCTCCTCATGTGCCGCCAAAGTGGGAGCCCAGGCAGAGAAGGCACCGAGAGTGAGCTCGAGGGCTGCCAGCATGCTGTCACCTCTCAATAGCACTTGAGGGTTCTTGCCTTTGCCCAGGAAAGAATTCAAGGGCAAGCCGGAGGTATAGAAGAAAACAGGTTTATTGAGGAGGCAGCGTTACAGCCCTGTGACTGCTCCTGTAGGGCAAGGCTACCCTGGAGGCAGAGAGTAGCGGCAGAGAGTTTGCAATCACATTTATACCCACTTTTAATTGCATGCAGATGAAAGGGCAATTTATGCAGGAATTTCTAGAAAATGGGTAGTAACTTTTGAGTCACTGGGTCATTGCCATGGAAAGGGGCAGTAACTCCCGGGTGTTGCCATGGCAATAGTAAACTCACATGGCACACTGGTGGGCATCTCTGATGGAAAGCTACTTCTGCCCCAGCCCTGTTTTAGCTAGTCCTCAATTTGGTCTGGTGTCCAAGCCCTGCCTGTGGAGTCAAGTCCTGCCTCCTGTCTCACAGTGGCGTGATCATGGCTCACTGCAGCCTCGACACCCCCGGGGCTCAAGCAATTCTCCCACCTCAGCCTCCTGAGTTGCTGGGACCACAGGCACGTGCCACTACGCCCAGCTACATGTTTTTTTTGCATTTTTTGTAGAGATGGTGTTTCACTGTGTTGCCTAGGGTGGTCTCAAACTCCTGGGCTCAAGCAATCTACCTACCTTAGCCTTCTAAAGTGTTGGGATTACAGGTGTGAGCCACTGCACCCATCCCAACCTTACGTCTTTAATCTCAAGTCACTTCTCTCTAGGTTTTGATTTCTTCTTTAAAATGGTGGAACTAAAAGCATCTATTTTATAGGGTTGTTGGGAAAGCAAAAATGAAAGAACTGCTATTCAGTGTTTAGTGAAGCGCTATGCACAATTTTGAATAATGAAGGTGGTGTTTATTTTTTATTATTTGTTTATTTATTTTTTAGAGACGGGGTCTTGCTCTGTTGCTCAAGCTGGAGTGCAGCGGTACAATCATAGCTTACTGCAGCCTTGACCTCCTGGGCTCAAGAAATCCTGCCACCTCAGCCTCCTGAGTAGCTGGGACTACAGGCATGCATTGCCATGTCTGGCTATTTATTTATTTGTTTGTTTTTTGTAGAGATGGGGTCTCCCTATGTTGCCCAGGCTGGTCTTGAACTCCTGTCCTTAAGCAATCCTCCTGTCTTGGCCTTCCAAAGCACTGAGACTACAGGTGTGAACCACCACAGCCAGACTTATTTTTATTTTTAAATCAGCCTTGTCAAGTTGAATTGGTCATTATTTTTGTATAATGGTAATTTGGGGCAGCACTTGTTGGGCAGGGAGTGGGGAACACTTAGAACCCTGTGGGCTACAACTCGTAGTGTGTGCACTTATTTTATTTTATTTTGTTTTGTTATGTTTTATTATATTATATTATATATTATATTTTTGAGACAGGGTCTCTGTTGCCCAGACTGGAGTGCAGTAGCATGATCTTGGCCCACTGCAACATCTGCCTCCCAGGTTCAAGTGATTCTCCTGCCTCAGCCTCCAGAGTAGCTGGAACTACAGATGCCCGCCACCACACCTGTCTAATTTTTGTATTTTTAGTAGAGATGAGGTTTCACCATGTTGGCCAGGCTGGTCTGAAACTCCTGACCTCAGGTGATACACCTGCCTCAGCCTCCCAAAGTGCTGGGATTATAGGTGTGAGCCACCGTGCCCGGCTGTGCGCTTATGTTTGATTTTTGCAGAACCACCCTTCCCTAATGGTTGTCTCCTAGATCCAAGGTGACTTTATTCATTTTAGAATGAACTTACCCCATTGGTACTGTAACCAGAGTTGGCACACATCATGATTGGCAGAACCCGGTAGTGTTTAGTGAGATGGAAGTGTTCTGGAAACTCCTCCTTCTTGTAGACGTGGAGGTGAGTGTGCGCATTCTTCAGTGCTTGGTAAAGGGCTTCCTCTTGCCCCAATTTGGGCAAGGACATCCCAAAGCCACCGTAGCCCACAATATCAAACTTGACCAAGTCCCTGAACTTGATGTAGTTGGACAAGGGATCTTGTTGACATTGGGTCTCTTCTTCACGGTGGTCATCCCATGGTGTCACGTGATGGTGACGCTGAGGTGCTCTGCAGGCTGTGCTTCTCAGTGGCTCCCACCAGATATTTGTCCTGTTGATTTGCTGAATCATCAACTTCCTGTTCGCTGCCTCTGGCCCGAATCGATATCCCACGTTATCTGGCTGTCTGTAGTACAGAGTCACAAAGTCAAAGTCTTCCTTGGTGAGCCAGTTCATGACGGTATTGATGTTCTCCCTCCGCTCTGTCTCATTGCTGTTTGGGTGAGTGTAGGACTCCACCAGGGACCGCTGGACAGCGTCATCCTCATATTTAGCACCTCCCCTGGAATAGTGGAATGATGCCGCTTTGTTCCCCTGCAAGTACAAGAAGAAAATTCCATCAGGGCCATTTCTCATACCTTTCTCACAATCAGCAAAGCTCGAGTTGTCTGCATCTGTGCCCCAGTCCAAAGGCATAAAAAATATGTGGTCTTTGGAGTCAGACAGGGTGGAGTTAGGATTCTGGGCTTCCCCAGGATCTCATAGCATCTACAACACTGTTACAAGATGTGCTATTATTTTATGGGCTACTAAGCAGAAAAATGCTGCCAACAAGACCGTGACGTTCCAGTGATTGCAAGGTGTATTCCAACTTCAGAGATGGCAAAATGAAAAATAATTCCTTAGAATAGAGGGAGACGGTAATTTCTGAGTTGGTGGTGGTGAATCTGTGCATGTGTGTTTTTTATATATATACACATATATACACACACACACATATACACGTATATGTGTTTATATAGACATACCTATATACATATACATATATATGTGTATATATAGTGGTGCAGTGGTACAATCATAGCTCATTGCACCCTTGAACTCCTGGGCTTAAGCGATCCTGCCACCTCAGCCTCTTGAGTAGCTGGGGCCACAGGCATGTGCCACCATACCTATTTTTTTTTTTTTTGAGACACGGTCTCGCTCTGTCACCTAGGCTGGAGTGCAGTGGCATGATCTCAGCTCGCTGCAACCTCTGACTCCTGGGTTCAAGCAATTCTCGTGCCTCAGCCTCCCAAGTAGCTGGGATTATAGACATGTGCCAATATGCCCAGCTAAGTTTTGTATTTTTAGTTGACATAGAGTTTTGTCGTGTTGGCCAGGCTGGTTTTGAACCCCTGGGCTGAAGTGATCCACTTGCCTTGGCCTCCCAAAGTGCTGAGATTACATGTGTGAGCCACCGCGCCTAGCCCTAATTTTTTTTTTAAAAATATTTGTACAGACGTGGTCTGGATATGTTGCCCAGGCTGGTCCTGAACACCTCGGTTCAAGTAATTCTCCTGCCTCAGCCTCTCAAAATGCTGGGATTACAGCCATGAGCCACCACGCCTGGCTGGTGGTGAGTTTTAAAATCTCCCAGTGTCTCAGTGTTTTTACCTGTAGAATGCCATAAAGTAGATGGCATCTTTGTGAGGATTAAGCCGGCTAGCTTTTTTTTTGGTTTGTTTGTTTGTTGAGACAGAATTTCTCTCTTGTCATCCAGGATGGAGTGCAATGGCATGATCTTGGCTCACTGCAACCTCCGCCTCCTGGATTCACGTGATTCTCCTGCCTCAGCCTCCCAAGTAGCTGGGATTACAGAGTACGCTAGCTTTAATACAAAGTGTTGGGCATCACATTTTGGCACGGAGTAGGCACTCTTTTCTTTGCCCACAGGTGGGACTAAGCCACCACAGGCCTTCCCTGATGTGTGCACTGGGTGATGAATGCTTGCCTGCTCAGCACCCACTTCCTGCTTGGCTGGATCACATTACTCTGACTCCCCCTGGAGCTTCAGTCTGCACCTGGTTCAAGATGTATTGACTCAACCCGAGGATCCAGAGGTGGGATGTGGCTCTGGCCTGGCCAGAGGACCGAGGCTGCTGTATGCCATGGCTACAGCAACTGGTTCAGCTTTGGGCTCATGTCCTAGTCAGAGCCAATGAGATGTAATCTTGGGATATCTGCTGGGCTGTTGGGAAGGGGACAGGCTGCCCTGCTCATCCCCATTCCTGATGCTGATGGATCTGAGAAAATCACTTGTACAAGTTGGGGGTGTTTGGAAGAAGGGGAGACTGATGTCTCCTTCTCTCTACAGACATCTGATCAGCTACAGGGCTTGACTAACCTACCCAGAGGCAGAATGATACAGTGGTTAAAAGTGTGCTCTGGGCCGAGATCTTGCCACTACACTCTAGCCTGGGCGACAGAGTGAGACTCCGTCCAAAAAAAAAAAAAGTGTGCTCTGGGCTGGGCGTGGGGGCACTTTGGGAGGCTGAGGCAGGAGGATCGCTTGAAGTCAGGAGTTTGGGATCAGACCCTATCTCTAGAAAAATGCTTTTTAAAAATTAGCTGGGTTGGTGGTGAATGCCTTTAGTCCCAGCTACTCGGGAGGCTGAGGTGGGAAGATTGCTGGAGCCTGGGAGTTCAAGGCTGCAGTGAGCTATGATCAGGCCACTGCACTCCAGTTTGAGGGACAGAGAGAGACCCCATCTCTCTAAACAACAAAAAAGTGTGCTCTGGTGCCGCACTGCCTGGTTAGATCCTTTGTCCACCACTTAGATTCATGTTATATAAATGCTCTCCTCAGTTTCCTCGTCTGTAACTTGGGGATGATAATGCTGCCCCATGAAGTGGTTGTGGGGACTAAATGCATGTGGGCACATTGGTAAGTATTCAACAAGCTTGATTTTTTCCTGCAGAGGGAGAAAGAGCATGCAGTGAAGTGACATGCTCAGGTGCATTGGGGCAAGGATTATTTCCTCTGGCTTCTGCCTCCTGGGAGGTACTAAGGATGGATCTGAAATGTGTCTGCAGAGCCCAGAGTTGGGGAATGCAGAGGGAAATTGAGATCAGGGACCCCAGTCTGACAGAAATGGCTGTAGCATGGGGCATTGTGTTCCTTCCATCAGAGGCATGGGGTGTGTTGCAGACAGTCATGAAATGTGGTTGAATCTTGCAAGGGAGACATGTTCCTAGTGTTGCTGCTTGAGACAAAGACCTCTGTCAGTGGAACCTGGTGACCTTCACCCTTCTGTGTCAGGCTGCAGACAGCAAGAGATGGCAGCAGATTACACCCAACAGGAAAAGGGCCATTGCCATCCCACAGGTTGCCATGGGAGGAGATGACATCTCTTCCCTCTCCACCTCCAGCAGTGTCAGCTGGGAAAGAAGTGGTTGGATGTGCACAAAAGAGTAGACCATAGACCATGTGCCTTCTCCTCCTGTCTGCTGGGGCTCCGAGAGTGTCTGCAGCCCTTGGCCAGCAACTGGCTGACACAGGAGAACAAAAGACCTTAGGCTGGGATAACATGGTGGTGCAGTTCATCCTCTGGAGCTCCCTGTGAGATCAGACTGGAGCCCATCTCCAGCTGAGACCACATCTCACTTAGCTCCTTCCCTGCCATATCCTGTTTTCATTACTCGTATCTCTTGAGGGTTCTTCCTGAATGAATTACATGCACTCAATCCCTGCCTCAGGCTCTGCTTTTAGGGAACTTGACCTAAGACAGAAATCTTAGTACTAAATACTTTGCAAGGGCTCAGAAGCTCTGCTATCCACAGGCAGGTGGGATATTACCTTCCCTACCGCCTGGCAGTCATAGTCTATGATACGATTCAGCTTTGTGGAAGTGCTTCTCTAAAGAACTTCCCCCAATTTAAGATGATCTTAATTTGCTTTCTTGTTTACTGTCCATTTAGCTGCTCTAAAATGTGAGCTCCAAATCAGGGGCCATGTCTGGTTGGTTACCCATTTCCTGGGACCTAGAACTGGCCTAGCTCAGAGCAGGTGCTCACTATTGATGGAATGCATGTTGAAAGACTGCATGAATCTCATCTCCTTTTGTGGGTGAAAAACTCATCTTATTCTCACTCCTGATTAACTTTCTTTATTTTTTTTTTTTCCCCCAAACCCAGCCATGTTCTGTCACCCAGGCGGGAGTGCAATGGTGCGATCTCAGCTTGCTGCAACCTCTGCCTTCTGGATTAAAGCAATTCTGCTGCCTCAGCCTCCCAGGTAGCTGGGATTACTGGTGCACGCCACCATGCCTGGGTAATTTTTTGTATTTTTAATAGAGACAGGGTTTCACCATGTTGGCCAGGCTGGTCTCAAACTCCTGACCTCGTGATCTGCCCGCTTGGCCTCCCAAAGTCCTGGGATTACAGGCATGAGCCACCGTACCCAGCCACTCTTGGTTAACTTAATGGAAATATTTACAGAGATTCTTTCTCTTCTGGGTTCTAGCGTCTTATCTGTACCCTCAGCAGGTAATACATTTTCCTTCCTGATAATAGCATTTCTATGGTTGCTTTAACTTGCAAATCCTCTAATACTTATTTATTCCAGTTCTGATTGTAGTAGACATAATTCTCAATTTTTAGTGACAGCATTTTGTTTAACTTACATATAAATCGACTTTGCCTTGAAATGTGACATTGACTAGAAGGATGAAACTTCTAACATGCTGTAAAACATAGTTTGACTGGCTAATTTATTATTTAGAAGAAGCTAATATTGCCATTATGAGGGGCTTAGGTGACTCTGAAGAACCAGTTGTATTTCTGATGTTTGCAATGTTAAATCACAGATGTTGCCAATGTGAAATAATTTCCGTAGGCTGTGTTCTCAATACACACCTTTTCCAAAGACATCCCAAGCTGTAGTCTTAGGAAACTGTGGTTTTTCTTATTTGGCCTCATAGGAATTTGGGGAGCGATGTGGGATCTCCATAAAATGAGCTCCAGAAAGACACATGCACACATGCACACACACACAGACTCTCACACATGTACCACACCACACTTGACTCTATTTATTTGGGACCCATGATTATCAGAAGTGCTATTTTCCACAAATACTTCTGAGAAATAATCTTAACACTTAATTGGATGCAAAAGAGTGGGTATTTACTATTCTACCCTTTAATTAGCATAATCAGTGTTTCCAACAGCAAAAGCAATTGGAAAATCGCTAGTTTTATTAGGTTCATTATTCTCTCTTAGCGTAGTGTGGCATCAGCATGGCTATTATTCTTAAATTGCCTCTTTAAAACAAGGGCTGGTGCTTCTAACAGGCAATTCCTAACTCGGGTTTTGTAGAGAGTCCAAAACTCTTTAGAACCTATCATTCAAGGAAAGGCTCCACTTTGGTTTTGCATTTTGTCTGGTCTCTTTGGGTGACAGAATTTATGTGACAAGGTGCACATGTTTGGGGGAGGCTCATGGACAGCCCATCGCGCTTGTGCTTTGGTAGGAAGTATGTGCAGTTAAGGGGAAGGAGTTAGTTACTCATCTAGGGAACAACTGGGTAGAAAGAGATGGACTCCCTGTATTTGAAATTCAGAACTCAAGCTTGGCTCTAAGTGCTTCCTTGCTTTGCTATGCTCCAGGGGAGTCAGTGAGCAGAAGGAAGCAAGTTGCCTGAGATTCTTCAAAGCCCCAGCCCTTTCGGAGGTTAGATTGTTATTCTCAGAGCCTTTATGATGCATAATAAAGTCCTAGCTTGGACCAATATTAGGATGAGTTATCTTGCTATTAACATTCTTTTAGGTAGAAGTTGCTGGTCCCATCTTGCTCACAATCCTCCAAAGTTTGAAGGTTATTTCCCAGGAGACTTGGCTTGCACTGAGAACTGTCCTCCCACCCGCTCTCCAAATTTCCTCTTGGGGGTAGCCTAACAAGGTGCTGTCACAGTCCCTTGCCAGCCACAATGACTCCACCCAGACCATCCCTCTGCTGTTTCACTCTTTGATACTTTCTGGAGCTCTGTGGGGAGGGGTGAGACCTGCCGTCTTGTTAGTACGGTTTGCCCAGGTCATACAGTCATGGCTGGCTGCCTTTCTCTGAGAACAGGTACTCCTGAACTTGGTGAAATACCTCAGCCATCAATCATGTTAAATTATCGGGGACACTCATTTAAAATCCGAGCCTGCTCCAGATGGACTCTCTCTTTCTGCCCTGACCGTGACAGAAGCCCTGCTGGAAGGTGGAGACATTCGTGGGCTGTGAGCAAGGGATGCAAAGGCTGCCGAGAATCCCGTCTTTCCATCATCATCTGCCAAAGCACATCAGTTCCTGGGTATCTTGATGGGTTCTGGCAGCATTACTGTCATTGAAGGAAAACATTTTAGCCATATTAAAGGTTAATGCAGCAAACTCCACACAGTCTGCCTGGAAGGGACGCGGGACAAGGGTAGGCTTTCCCTGTGATGGACAGGAGGCAGGCGGCCCTCCCACAGCCCTGCCTGACAATGCAGATGTGTCCCCAAAAGGCACTGTGGGCCACCTGGAGAGCTGTGCCGAGGCAGGCTGACCTGGGCCGTGGGTTCACTCTGATTGCAGTGGTTTCCCACCAGCTCCTTGGAGAGCTGGCAGGTGGCCCAGCCCCACAGCAGGAGCCTCGAATGGCAGAACGAGATACAACAATTTGATATCCACTTGCCAGACGAGCCGGGTGTCGTCAGTCGCCTGGCTCTGCGCCCAACCTCTTTTTGAATAAACACTTATGAATTCAGCCAAGAGGAAAAGTACTCTGATTATGAATTGAGCAGAAGGAAACAAAGTTCTGAAGATAAACACCAATGAGACAAAAAACCACGAATAAGAAAAATGATGGAAAAGGAGAACCTTCCCAGAAGCCTCCTGCCAGTGAACGGCCACCATAGCAAGAGCCTGGAGGCCCTGGGTTTTGAACTGTGAGACAAGGAAGATGATGAAAACCTCCCTAGCAGCCAGGCAAGTGCAAGATTCCTGTGAAATCCCGTCTAAGTGTTTTGACCACAGAAGTAATATTATGTCATAGGTGAGAGCTGTGAGTTGCTGAACCCAAAGTGAGTTCAAATCCGAGCTCTGTCTCCTGCTACCTGTGTGACTTTGAGAAATTCCAGCACTGCTTTGTGCCTCAGTTTTCTCATCTGTTAAATGGGCATAATCACAGCTCCTGCCTCAGAGTTGCTGTAAATTAATACATGTAAAGCACTGAAATCAGCCTGGTATACAGTAAGTGTTATGAACGTTATTTTCTTGGAAGGACAGAACTTATTTTCTTGGTCTAAGCCTGAAAATCTAAAACATGTGAGAGAAGAGGAAAGAATCTAGAGTCTCACCATGAGGGGAAAAGTCAACTTGAAGCAGGAGAGGGTCATTGACAATTTGCTGTGATTCTGCAGCTGCCTTGTACACTATGGTAGTTTCTAGCCACTTGTTGTTTAGATATTGTGATTTAGAAGTGAATTAAGGCCGGGCGCGGTGTCTCACACCTGTAATCCCAGCATTTTGGGAGGCCAAGTTGGGCAGATCACCTGAGGTCAGGAGTTCAAGATCAGCCTGGCCAACATGGTGAAATCCCATCTCTACAAAAATACAAAAGTTAGCCGGGCATGATGGCGGGTTGCTGTAATCCCAGGCACTCAGGAGGCTGAGGCAGGAGAATTGCTTGAACCCGGAAGATGAAGGTTGCAGTGAGATGAGATTGTGCCACTGCACTCCAGCCTGCGGGATAGAGTGAGACTCTGTCTCAAAAAAAAAAAAAAAAAAATTAGTTAAATTAAGAGAAAATTGAAAATTCAGCTCTTCATTCTCACCAGCCACATTTCAAGGGCTCAACAGCCCATGTGGGTGGCTAGCAGCTGCCATGTTGGACAGTGCAGAGTAGAGCAACCTGCCATGGCAGAATGTTTGATTGGACCATGACTGAATAGTCTATTGCAGTGGTCCCCAATTTTTTTAGCACCAAGGACCAGTTTCCATGGATTTGTGGGGGGAAGTTTTGGGATGATTCAAGTGCATTATATTTATTGTGTACTTTTATTTCTATTGTTATTAACATTATAATATATAATGAAATCATTATACAACTCACCCTAATGTAGAATCAGTGGGAGCCCTGAGCTTGTTTTCCTGCAACTAGATAATCCCATCTCAGGGTGGTGGGAGACAGTGACAGATCATCAGGCATTAGATTCTCATAAGGAGCACACAACCTAGATCCCTTCCACATGCAGTTCACAATAGGGTTGGTGCTCCTATGAGAATCTAATGCCACTGCTGATCTGACAGGAGACAGAGCTCAGCCGGGAGATCAGCTGTAAATACAGATGAAGCTTCACTTGCTAGCCTGCTGCTCACCTCCTTCTGTGCAACCCAGTTCCTAACAGGCCACAGACCACTACTGGTCCATGGTTTGGGGGCTGGGGACCTCTGGTCTATTGGATAACACTGGATTGTAGTGTACTAATCAGCCAAAGAAGCACTGAGATGATTTGACCTCCATTAATAAGAATGATGGACTTTTTTTTTTTTTTGAGACAGAGTTTCACTCTTGTTGCCCAGGCTGGAATGCAGTGGCAGCATCTCGGCTCACTGCAACCTCTGCCTCCCAGGTTGAAGCGATTCTCATGCCTCAGCCTCCCAAGTAGCTGGGATTACAGGTGCCTGCCACCATGCCTGGCTAATTTTTGTATTTTTAGTAGAGTCGGGGTTTTGCCGTGTTGACCAGTCTGGTCTTGAATTCCTGACCTCAAGTGATCCACCTGCCTTAGTCTCCCGAAGTGCTGGGATTACAGGTGTGAGACACCACACCTGGCCAGATAGACTTTTTGAGCATTTAGTTCCAAGCACCTTCCCTGCATTTTCTCAGTTAATCCTCCCAGTGACTCTTTGAAGTAGGGACTATGACAATCTTCATTTCACAGATGCAGCAACTCAGGCACAGAGAGCAAGTCATTGGCCACGGTCGCCCAGCTGAGGAAGGATGGAGCCGGCTGAGATCCTGTTCTGGGGATCTAACTCTGCAGCCTGCATTCTGGGCTGCTGTATTCTCCCATGTTGCTATCTGATGAGCACAGCATGGGCTCAGAGTACAGAGAGGAGGAACCAGGTAATAAGGATAGGTCTGGGGCGAAGGCTGGTGCCTTGGGGAAGAAGAGAGAGGCCCCATTCTAAAGGGGTGCCATTGGAAGCTCATAGTGATAAAGCAAAGCCAGGTTTTGGGTCTGGGAGTTAAACACACAGCTCTGGTTTCTGCCCTTTCACAGTGGTGATGAATGGGCACTGAGACCCTCTCGAGCTAAAGTCATCATCATTGCTCTTCATAGTCTGAAGGTGCATGAAATGGTCAACTTTCTTCCAAAGGGCTTTTATGCGTAAGTCTGTGGTTAGTGTATAAACAGATATTTACTGAAGTCCTGCTGGGTGCAGACACTGTGGCCAGCCCTGAGGCTACAGTCAAGATGAAGCCAGTCTCTGTCCTCATGGAGACCTGTCTATTGATAAGAAAAGAGAAAGCTCCCTGAGCATCGACCCTGTGCCCACTGTTTTGATGCATCTCTCATTTAATCCTTCTATCAAATCTGTGAAATAAACACATCACCATCATCCCTATTTCACATTTAGGGAAACATATGCTTAGAGAGGGTAAGTAACTTGGTCAAGGTTGCACAGCTTCGAACTCCCATCCCACAGGTGCAGGAATGAGAGGCAGCAGCCAGGGAAGCCAGGGTCTCCGGCAGTCCTTGTCTCTGTGCAGTGATCCAGAGAGAGAGAGAACACGATTGTCTCAGCACTGGGTCTTCTTCTGAGCCTTGAAGGAGCAATTCCAGAGCGTCTCGGTGTTAAACATCATGTTGTGAATGACCCCGTGAGCTCTGACCCAGTGACCTTGGGGATAAAGGAGGGGAGGTACAGAGAAGCTCTTCGAATGGATGTTGCCAGGGTGTCAGTGTTCTTTGAGGGCACAGACTATGTGTCAAAAAAGAAACAGTTCAGTGCCTTTTGTCATTGCTCAAGAGATTGAAGGCATAGGAAGAAAAGATGTTAAGTTATAAACATGTTTCAGGTTTGGTACCACTTGAACCCACTTATGTTTTGAAGAGGAAAGAGTCTTGCCTACAAAGTCAGCCCCTGGGTTTTCCTTCTGCTTATGGAATCCAGGCAATGGGCAAAGAGAAAAAGAAAACTAAGGAATCAGCCAGGTGCAGTGGCTCATGCTTGTAATCTTGGCACTTTGAGAGGCTAAGGCAGGTGGACTTCTAGAGTCCAGGAGTTCAAGACCAGCCTGGCCAACATAGTGAGACCCCGTTTCTACAAAAAATACAGTGAGCCAGGGTGGTCTTGGGAAATGCAACATTTGGGCAGGAAAACAAAAATGCCTGTCCTCACCTAGGTCCGTGGGCGCAGGCCCTTGGGTGGAGCCCTAGCCAAGGACCACACCCTCCTCTACCCAGTACTTCCCTTCCTCACTTCCATGTCATTTAAAGGGACCACATTCTTCCCTTCTGAGCACTTCCCTTCTGTATCAGAAAGTGCTGGGATTATAGGCATGAGCCACTGGTCCCAGCCAATTCCATTCTTTTAATGCAAACTAGAAAATAGGTGTTCAGAAAGGCCTGCCCTATCCACCTCAGGGAGTTGCTATGAAAATCAAATTAGATTATGTGCAACAGAAGTTTAGAAAAGATTCCAAAAGCACTGCACAATGGAATGTATTTTTAAACTCCACTGAGTGGACTTAAAACTATGATTTTTTTCTTTCTTTCTTTTTTTTGTTTGAGACAGTTTCACTCTTGTTGCCTAGGCTGGAGTGCAATGACACCATCTTGGCTCACTGCAACCTCCGCCTCCCAGGTTCAAGTGATTCTCTGCCTCAGCCTCCCGAGTAGCTGGGATTACAGGCGCCCGCCACCATGCCTGGCTAATTTCTTTCTTTCTTTTTTTTTGTCTTTTTAGTAGAGATGGGGTTTCACAGTCAGTGTTGGCCAGGCTGGTCTCAAACTCCTGACCTCAGGTGATCTACCCACCTTGGCCTCCCAAAGTGCTGGGATTACAGGGGTGAGCCACCCTGCCCAGCCAAGACAGTGTTTATTAATGCCTGAGATGCATTCAGGAGCACATGACCTGGCTGTGACTGTTCTAATGAAGTTCCCCAAATGGATGGCTCAGGACAACAGAAAGTCATTCTCTCCAGTTCCGGAAGCTTGATGTCTGAAATGGGCAGGGCCGTGCTCCCTCTGAAGGCTCTAGGGATGAATCCCTCCTTGCCTCTTCTGGCTTCTAGTGGTTGCTGGCAATCCTTGGCTTGTGGCCACATCATTCCATTCTCTTCCTTCATTCTCATGTAGCCTTCTCCCCTGTGTGTCTCTGTCTCTTCTTCTCTTCCCATGGGGATGCCATTATTACTCCATTTCAGGTCCACGCTATTCCATTATGACCTCTTTGTAATTAGATCTGCAATGACCCTATTTTCTCTTCTTTTTTTTGAGATGGAGTCTTTCTCTGTTGCCCAGGCTGGAGTTCAGTAGCACAATCTCAGCTCACTGCAACTCTGCCTCCTGGGTTCAAGTGATTCTTCAGCCTCAGCCTCCAAAGTAGCTGGGATTACAGGTGCACAACACCATGCCTAATTTTTGTGTTTTTGTAGAGACAGGGTTTTGCCATGCTAGCCAGGTTGGTCTCGAACTCCTGACCTCAAGTGATCCTCCTGCCTCAGCCTCCCAAAGTGCTAAGATCACAGGCATGAGCCACCAAGCCCCACCCCTATTTTCTAATAAGGTCACATTCTGGGATTCCTGGTGAATGTGAATTTTTGGAGGACAGTATTCTGTCTAGCAAAAGGCAGGACACCCTCATTTTGTCCCTAACTCAGAAATAAGGAAGTTATCCTCGACCCCTCTGAGAGAGAGAGGCTTCCTGAGCTCCCAACAATCAATTATCCAAATATTAGTCACAGAAGAGCACTAAGGGTTGTGCACAGCACATGGTCAGCCCGTTTTCAGAGTCTGTCAAGTTTAAAGTGAACGCTAATCCTGAATGAGTTTTAAAATGTATTTGGCATTTCCTCGTCATTGTAAAATGTTCTCACATCGTGATGGCTGGGGCTTCCCTCTCAGGTGTAATCTGCGAAGTCAGACGTGACACAGCCTGGGTGAGGTGGGCCAAGCTGGGAACTGGGTTAGGAGGGAAGCTGGGGAATGACCTCCAAGGTCTCAGATTCCAAACTGGCTTTAGCCTGATTCACCCAGAGGGACCTCGTAAAAAATGCACATTCCAGGGCCCACCCCAGACCTAATGAATCAGAATTACCTGGGGAAGAGCCTGGGGAGCTCTGTTTTCAAAAGCAGCCCAGCAGAATCCTACCGTCAGAAAGGGCTAGGAAACCGAGCTCAGTCTAAGGTTGTAGTTCCCAAACTTGTCTGTGCTTCAAAAAATACCGATGCTGATGGCCAGGCGTGGTGGCTCATGCGTATAATCCCAGCACTTTGGGAGGCTCAGGTGGGAGGATCGCTTGAGCCCAGGAGTTTGAGACCAGCCTGGAGAACATAGGGAGATACTGTCTCCATAAAAAATTTAAAAATTAGCCAGGCGTGGTGATGCCTGCCTGTGATCCCAGCTACCCTGGAGGTTGAAGTGGGAGGGTTGGTTGAGCCCAGGTGTTGGGGGCTGTAGTGAGTTATGATTGTGCCACTGCACTCCAGCCTGGGTAACAGAGCGACGCTCTGTCCCAAAAACAAAACAAAACAAAAAACCGATGCTATGTCCCATTCCAGAGGTTGAGGTTTAATTGTTCTGGGGAAATGCCAAATACATTTGGCCTGGGTTTTGGAAGATTTAAAAATAACCCCAGGTGACCTTAAAGTGTAGATGAGTTTGGAAACCACACATCTAAGGCACATTTGAGTGGGGGAGCAGTGAGGTGGCGTGGGCTAGCTGGCCAGAACCCAGGGGTGGGGCAGTAGGAACCAGCATTGCAGAGGCCATTAAGGCTGGGAAGCATAGTGTCTGGGGCCCGTAACAATGCTTGGACATGAATGCTTTAGACCTAAGACAGTTGGCTTCTAAATATGAAAACTGCAAGGCGGAAATGAATGCATGTTTAATGCTTTGCAACATTGTCAAGTGGTCAGCTGCAACTCCGTTCCGAGGGCATGATGCCTGAGATATGCCTGTAATGGGGGTTGATTTTAATGAATTTAATATGGTGTGGAGTGGGGCCTTCAAGAGTAAAAATGTCAGTTCTAAGTTGGTTGTGGGGGTCTGGGCAAAGGCCTTAAAACCCCATGGTGAGCAGATGGCCAATCCTAAACAACCCAATTTTAAAACAGGGCCTTTTTTCCAAGAGGCTTTTTGAAAATAGCTCCTATTTTGAGGGGAGGAACCCTGGCGGGAGAGAGCCAGAGTCAAGCCCAGCTGAGAGGGGGTTGGCAGGCAGGGGCCTGCCTGGTCCTCACTGAAGCTTGCTACTCAGGGTGAGCTTCCTAAACCAATGCAGATTTGCTGGCCCACTGAGCATCCCAGATGAGAACCTGCATTTCAGCAAGGTCCTCAGTGCAGCAAAGTTTGAGATATACTGTGCTAGAACACCCAGGGGACACGAAGGTTCTCTGAAAACTAAGGAAAATAGGCAGGGTGTGGTGGCTCACACCTGTAATCCTTGTATTTTGCGATGCCAAGGTGGGCGGTCACTTGATGTCAGGAGCTCAAGACCAGCCTGGTCCAACATGGTGAAACACCGTCTCTACAACAAATACAAAAATTAGCTGGGTGTGGCCGGGCACAGTGGCTCATGTCTGTAATCCCAGCACTTTGGGAGGCCAAGGCAGGCAGACCACGAGGTCAGGAGATCGAGACCATCCCGGCTAACACGGTGAAACCCCGTCTCTACTAAAAGTACAAAAAAATTAGTCGGGTGTGGTGGAAGTTGCCCGTAGTCCCAGCTACTCGGGAGGCTGAGACAGGAGAATGGCATGAACCTGGGAGGTGGAGCTTGCAGTGAGCCGAGATTGTACCACTGCACTCCAGCCTGGGCAACAGAGCCAGATTCTGTCTCAAAAAAAAAAAAAAAATTATCTGGGTGAAGTGGCAGGTACCTGTAGTCCCAACTACTAGTGGGGCTGACGCAGTATAATCACTAGAACCTGGGACCTGGAAGTTGCAGTGAGCTGAGATCACACCACTTCACTCCAGTCTGGTGACACAGTGAGACTCCATCTCAAAATAAATAAATAAATAAGTAAACAAAAAATAAAAATAAATACTGGGCTAGAAGACCCAGGAGACCTGAAGATTCTCTCAAAACGAAGGAAAATAACCTAGGTCACAAATATATTCTCTTTCTCCTGCTCCCCATTGCCCCCCTTGGCCAGCAATCTTTATAGACTCAAATAGAGTTGATATTCTACAATCAATTTTAGTCACTTTTATTTATATTTATTTATTTTAGAGATGGGGTCTCACTATGTTGCTCAGGTTGGTCTCAAACTCCTGGGCTCAAGTGATGCACCCACCTCGGTCTCCCAAAGTGCTGGGATTAGAGGCATCAGCCACTGCACCTGGCCGTTACTTTTATTTTTGATGTTCAAATTATCCCTAACATGGCCAGTGGGAGCTCATGCCTGTGAGACCATAGATTCTTTTTATGCACCCAATACACTTTCATTTTTACCTTAAATTTTTATTATGGAAAATATTCCGTTTCCTCCACTTGTTTCTATTTGATAATGAACCCCTCTGTGCCTATCTCCAGCCTCAGCCGCCATCATCTCATTACCAAGCTGGGTTATTTTGAAGCAAATATCTTCTAATATTCAGCCAGTGTTCAAATTTGCCTAATCATTCCAAATGAGTGTTTAGAGTAGTTGTTTCCTTGGAAACAAGGTGAAAACAAGTACATTTTACATTTTTAGGTCAGTCTTGAAAGTTAGTGTAAAATCATATGTGGGGTAGGAGGTGGGACTAGCCTCTCAAGGTGGTGCCTGGATACCAGACCCAATTGAGGACTAGCTAAGACAGATTCCACAATGAATAATACCAGGAGGTGGGAATATTAAGGTCCATTGCGAAGATTGGCTACCACAATTATTTGATCAACTAGTTATCAACCCTGACTGCAGCTGAGAGATTTGCTTTTGTTTTAGTTTTTGTTTTCAGAGACAGGGTCTTGCTATGTTGTCCAGGCTGGACTCAAACTCCTGGGCTCAAGTGATTCTTCTGCTTCAGCCTCCCGAGTAGCTGAGACTACAGGTGTGTGCCACTGTGCCCAGCAAGATTTCAAAAAATACGTATGCCCAGACACCACTCTAAACCAACTAAATCAGAATCAGATATAGTGAAGTCATTAATCATTTTGCTCCTGGGTCTTTATGACAGTTTTGCTCCTGGGAAACTGCTGGGAATGTGGTAGAGAGAGAGAAAGAGATGGGAAAATAAGATTTTAGGAAGTGTTGCTATGCATTTTGAAAATAATTTTTCTTTGGTGTTTGTCTTGAGGGACGGCGGTAAACATTTCAGTTGCCTTTAAGTATGCTTGGATGCTGGAATGATGGTTCTTTGAATGTAGCATCGAACTGGGATTGGGCCACATGGCAGCCAGTGTGAGCCTTTATGCCACATTTATAAAACATGAATGTCATGAGCCCACTCTCAGGGACCTTACAATTTAGAGGGTTAGGTCAGATCCACAAATCTCTTCTATCTCACGGTAAAGGAAACCTGGCATGTAGCAGGAGATGGCGTGATAACCATAACATATTTCATGATCAATATTTGTATTCTTCTTAGCAATATTAAACTTTTTGACCCCCTCCATTGTGTCATCAATTTGCTTAATACAGTTTCTGCCTCAGCGTTGGTTTTTAGGCCTGGCATAAGCTGTTTGAAACCCAGGCACCTACACCGCCCGTTGTCTTTGGCCTAGTTAACCCCTCCCCACCCTGCATGGTGGTTTGGAGAACCTGCTTGTTCCTCATCCCACTGATCCAAAACCCAGTACACCCCACAGCTGCTGACCATGATTAAACCTAATGGAGATTTAATGCCTTTCTTTTGATTCTCAGGGAGTGACATTCATTCACTTAAATACTTGCAGAGTCGGCCAGGTGTGGTGGCTCACACCTGTAATCCCAGCACTTTGGGAGGCCGAGGTGGGTGGATCACGAGGTCAATAGTTTGAGACCAGCCTTGCCAACATGGTGAAAACCCGTCTCTGCTAAAAATACAAAAATTAACTGATGTGGCGGTGCGTTCCTGTAATGCCAGCTACTCAGGAGGCTGAGGCAGGGGATTTGCTTGAACCTGGGAGGCAGAGGTTCAGTGAGCCAAGATTATGCCATTGCACTACAGCCTGGGCAGCAGAGTGAGACTCTGTCTCAAAAAACAAATAAAAAACACAAAAACTTGCAGAGTGAATTTAGGAAACCATGAAGTCCAGAGTTTGATCCTATCCCTTCCTTTTTCTCTTTCTCAAATATTTTGAGCCAGGTATTATCCTAGATTGTCTTGTGATGTTTACAATCTAGGAGAAGGCAGGAGAGAGAATTAAGAACAGAGAGCATGTTCTGAGATGTCTGCTGTATTTGCAGGTACCTTCCCTCAATTTCCCTACTCACTGGCCATGCTGGAAAGCAGGTCTTGGCGCCATATTTGTACCATGGTACTTCCCTCCCTATACTCTATTGGTTGACCAGAAGCCCAATTGTCATTCTCTCTCTCTCTCTCTCTCCCTCTCTCCCTCCTTTCCTCCCTCCCTCTCCAAGATATCCAGCAACTAACAGATCAGCTGGTGGTGGGCTCTGCTGGCTGCCATGATGGGCCACCAGCCAAAAGGGAAAATTGGTTGCGAGTGAGAGAAGCAGAGATAAGAAAGTGCACAGGGCTGATAAGAAAGACCAGGGGCTGCCAGGCGCAGTGGCTCACACCTGCAATCCCAGCACTTTGGGAGGCCAAGACGGGTGGATCATGATGTCAGGAGATCGAGACCATCCTGGCTCACATGGTGAAACCCCATCTCTACTAAAAATACAAAAAATTAGCCAGGTGTGGTGGCGGGTGCCTGTAGTCTCAGCTAATCAGGAGGCTGAGGCAGGAGAATGGCATGATCCCCGGGAGGAGGAGCTTGCAGTGAGCTGAGATCACACCACTGCACTGCAGCCTGGTTGACAGCGAGACTGCGTCTCAAAAAAAAAAAAAAAAGAAAAGAAAAGAAAAAAAAAAGAAAGAGACCATGGGTTTCTGAGAGTCAGAAAGAGGAATTTTGGTTTCTGTAACTGCAGTTTCCATTCTCTCATGGCCTCTCATTTGTTTCCCATGTCCACGAGTTTGCCTGTTAGAGATAAGGTGTGCTCCTTTCCCTCCAGCTCATGCAAGTGGGTTTCTGTTTCTTACAATCATTGTTCCCAGGTACGGATGGTGACTGATGCTCTGCTAAATGCTAAAAAAAAGGCAGAGTGGAAGCACAGAAATGAGGGCTTCTCTGAGGAGGTGATGTTAACGGCCAGTTGGAAGGCAGGAGTAAATGTGCACCATGATTTCTTAGGATTAAAACCAAGTATCTCACTGCTTGGGCACGTGTAGATAGAGGTGATTTAACAGTAAACTGTCCCAGTTGTATCCATTGTCAGTTACCTCACCACAGGGATTATGTAGCCCTGAGTTTGCTTAGTACTTACTTATTTTTGGTTGTTTTTTATCCAAACATCCTAAATGATACACGTTTGGAACAAGTGACAGCATCGTTCATTGATGTTGTGGACAACCCACTATTTTATTACTGAAGACTGGGAAATTTATAAAGAAAAAGAGGTTTAATGGGCTCACAGTTCCATGTGGCTGAAGAAGCCTCAAAATCATGGTGGAAGGCAAAAGACACGTCTTACATGGTGGCAGACAAGTATGATGAGAGCTATTTTGATCATTGTTCACTGGCCATAGAATTTCCTTCTGTATTTTGAACTAAGACGAGAGCCAGGCACACAAGACGGTTACAAGTCTGTCTTTTGTTTTTGATGATGATGATGATGATGATGATGATGATGATGAAATGGCTGACATGTTCATGACTTGCTTTTTCTCATTGTCTCAGGCCTAGATTTTTGGCTGGACTCTTGGCTTGGGATAGATGAAAATCATTCCTTGTATCCCCTGATCTTAAAGTCAAGAGTGAACTAGCCTCCAGATGCAAGCCTTCATGGGGCTTCAGATACCATGAGGAATGGGCATCCCTGCAATATAGTTATGGCTGTCAAAAGTGTTATTGGAGCTGGGCAAGTGGGCGCTCTCCTGCCATTCCATCCTGCTTAGATTTCCCATTCAACACCAATCTTATTTCCTTTTTTTTTTTTTTTTTTTTTTTTGACAGAGTCTCGCTCTGTCTCCTAGGCTGGAGTGCAGTGGTGGGATCTTGGCTCACTACAGTCTCCACCTCCAGGGTTGAAATGATTCTTGTGCCTCAGCCTCCCAAGTAGCTGGGATTGCAGGTGCACACCATCAAGCCTGGCTCATTTTTTTTGTGTGTGTATTTTTAGTAGAGACAGGTTTCGCCATGTTGGCCAGGCTGGTCTTGAGCTCCCGACCTCAAGTGATGCACCTACCTCGGCCTCCCAAAGTGCTGGGATTACAGGTGTGAGTCACCGCACCTGGCCCCGTTTCCTCTTATACCATAAGTCATTGCCTGCAGATGTGTTTTCTCCATCAGTTTGCAAAAGCTTCCTGAGAGTAGGTCTGTGCCTCATTTATTCTGGAATCTCCCTGGCACAAAGCACAGGGCTTTATCCTCAGTAGGCATTCTACAAATGTTTAATTTCATTCAACAGCTCCTCTTACCACTGCCCCCACCTTGTTTTCAGGTGTCTAAGTACAATCAGAACAAGTAGGTATCATAAGATTTAGTCCAGAGTCAATTTGGGAAGAAATTACTTTAGTGATATGAAAAGAAATCATGCTGCTTAGTCAGAATACTTCTGAGAGTATCCCCTGTCCAAGCATTTGCTGAATTTCTATCTACTAATTTTCAGGTGGAACAGCATGGCTGCAGAGAGTCCATTTAGACTAGATACACGTTCATGCCTTCATGTCTTTAACAATAATGTGTGGCCCTACTGTGTTTGTTCACTAACTCCTTCAAACCTATCATATTAGCTATATCTTTATTTTCCTTGTAATGTGGGAGGTCCAGTGCTTCATTAAGTTCACACGCCTGAAACTAATGAAGAAAATAACTCGTTAACCAGCTAGTATAAAAGTAGCCACCAAAACAAGTCAATCACCTGCCTTAAATCAGCCCAGTACTCCCATCTTCAGTGGAGAAGCCCATTCTGAATCACAGTCAAGACACTGATGGAAAAGCAGCTCTCTCTGGGGATCAAAACCACACTCGCTCCAAATCCTCCTCCTCAGAGTTCTACTCATTGCTCACCCACGGAACCCAGAACAAACCAGAAGTGCTTGAAATGAGGACGGGTAGCTCCGTGTACCAATCGGAATTTAAAACTGTATCAATTCCTGCTATAGACGTGAGGCTTCTCCCCAGGACCAGCATTCCACGAAGGCAGCCCTTTTCTAGATGGAGAAAACAGAACCTGAAGGCACCCGTTTCCCTAAACTGCTGTTGCTCATGTGTAAGTACAAATGAAAAATGCTGATGCTGCTTCTGTTGGCATTGCTTTTTAATTACGGCCATCAATAAATCATTTTATCCTTGAACAAGACTTGAGAATGGCCCAAAGGCAGAGGCACGATTCCTTAGGAATTAGGCCAACAGAGAATGGGCTATCACTCTTCCCAGCTCTTCTCTTACTCTGCTGTCAGAAACAGAAACGTTCTCTGTGAGTAGCTGGGAGCAGACGGCCGCACTTGGGTTCCATCTGGGGGTTCTGTTAACACAGTTTTACCCCAGCCTGCCTTCATGGCCACTGCCACACAAGCTGCATCTGTTCTTTCTTCTGCGCCTTTTTGTTACTTCGTTGTTTTTCCTCTTTCTAGTGTAGTGAGCTGAATGGTGGCTTTGCACAAGATATATCCAGATCCTTGTGCCTAGAATCTGTGGAGGTGGCATTATTTGGAAAAAGGGTCTTTGCAGATGTAATTAAGTTAAGGATCTTGAGATGAGATTATCCTGGAGTATTTTAGGTAGGCTATACATCTAAAGACAAGTGTCCCTATAAGAGGACACTTTTGTCCGGGCACAGTGGCTCATGCTTGTAATCCCAGCACTTTGGGAGGCCGAGGCGGGTGGAGCACCTGAGGTCAGGAGTTCGAGACCAGCCTGACCAACATGGAGAAACCCCATCTGTACTAAAAATACAAAATTAGGCGGGCATGGTGGCGCGTGCCTGCAATCCCAGCTACTGGGGAGGCTGAGGCAGGAGAGTGTCTTGAACCCAGGAAGAGGAGGTGGCAGTGAGCTGAGATCATGCCATTGCACTCCAGCCTGGGCAACAAGAGTGAAACTCCATCTTAAAAAAAAAAAAAGGACACACTTTTTCATGCGCATCTGTGTGAAGAGACCACCAAACAGGCTTTGTGTGAGCAATAAAGCTTTTTATTTCACCTGGGTGCAGGCGGGCTGAGTCCAATAAGAGAGTCAGCGAAGGGACATAGGGGTGGGGCTGTTTTATAGGATTTGGTTAGGTAAAGAAAAAAGGGGGTGTTCTCTGGCAGGCAGGAGTGGGGTTCACAAGGTGCTCAGTGGGGGAGCTTTTGAGCCAGGATGAGCCAGGAGAAAGAATTTCACAAGACAATGTCATCAGTTAAGGCAGGAACAGGCCATTTTCATTTATTTTATGGTAGAATGTCATCACTTAAGGCAGGAACCGGCCATCTGGATGTGTACGTGCAGGTCACAGGGGATATGATGGCTTAGCTTGGGCTCAGAGGCCTGACGTTCCTGTCTTCTTATATTAATAAGAAAAATAAAATGAAATAGTGGTAAAGTGTTGGGACGGTGAAAATTTTTTTGGGGTGGTATGGAGAGACAATGGGCGATGTTTCTCAGGGCTGCTTCGAGCAGGATTAGGGGCGGCGTGGGAACCTAGAGTGGGAGAGATTAAGCTGAAGGAAGATTTTGTGGTAAGGGGTGATATTGTGGGGTTGTTAGAAGGAAGATTTGTTATTTAGAATTACTGGTGATGACTTGGCTACAGTTTTGTATGAATTGAAAAACTAAACGGAATAAGGGAAGGAGAAAAACAGGTATTAAAGGACTAAGAATTGGGAGGACCTAGGACATCTAATTAGAGAGTGCCTAAGGAGGTTCAGCATAGCCTTGCCAGCAAAGATTATTTATTTAAGAGTTAAGAGTGGCGGTTTGGGAATAGCACCAGGAGATATCAGCTGTGATGGCTTGGAGAAACAATGTAAACTGGCAGTGTAAATAAGAGCAGGGCATGTATGAGTAGTTGAGAACGGTGAATAGGAGTATGACTAGACAGAAGACAGTAGGGATGACAAGTTTTTTGGGGGCACAGTCCAAGTTGGTCTGGTGTCTGGAATGAGAATGGGGCCTAATAAAAAGGAGCGTCTATACAGGAGCTCAAATGGGCTGTACCTTGTAGCATTCCGAGGACAGGCCTGAATTCTGAGAAGGGAAAGTGGTAAAAGTATTGTCCAGTCCTTTTTAAGTTGGTGGCTGAGCTTGGTGAGGTGTGTTTTTAAAAGACCATTAGTCTGTTCTACCTTTCCTGAAGACTGAGGACTGTAAGGGATATAAAGGCTTCACTGAATACTAAGAGCCTGAAAAAATGCTTGGCTGATTTGACTAATAAAGGCCAGTCTGCTATTGGACTGTATAGAGGTGGGAAGTCCAAACTGAGGAATTATGTCTGACAGAAGGGAAGAAATGACAATGGTGGCCTTCTTAGACCCTGTGGGAAAGGCCTTTATCTATCCAGTGAAAGTCTACCTAGAACAAGAAGTATTTTAGTTTCCTGACTCAGGGCACGTTGGGTAAAGCTAATTTGCCAGTCCTGGGTGGGTGAGCTTGACGTGTAGGGAAGGGAGGAGGCCTGAATAATCCCTGAAGAGTAGCAGAATAGCAGATGGAACACTGAGAAGTTATTTCCTTGAGGATAGGTTTCCACGATGGAAGGGAAATGAGAGGTTCTAAGAGGCGGGCTAGTGGCTTGTACTATAGCATAGCCTGCCTTTGCTGGTGTGTGGTGATTA
This sequence comes from Pongo abelii, assembly GCF_028885655.2. Lineage (NCBI taxonomy): Eukaryota > Metazoa > Chordata > Mammalia > Primates > Hominidae > Pongo > Pongo abelii. The sequence continues at coordinate 5,332,483 of NC_072003.2, forward strand.
GGCCTGGTGGAACTGCCATCAATAAACTAAGTGTGATCAGGGTGAGAAACAGGGAAGAAGGAAATGTGGGGAAATGGGGTGAACGTCAGGTGGATCAGAGAGATGCAGTCATGAGGGCCAGGTGTGGTATTAGGAATAATATGGGAGGCTGGATTGAAGTCTAGGCCAGGAACAATGGTAATTGTGGGAGACTCAACAAAGAGTGAGTACAGCCGAAGGAGCCGGGGAGCAGAGAGTATACGCAGCAGGTGTGAGGAAGAAAATAGATTTTGGAAATTATGAGAGCTGTAGAGAGTGAGTTGAGCATAGTTCGTGATTTTAAGGGCCTCTAAAAGTATTAGGGCAGCAGCAGCTGCTGCACGGAGACATAATGGCCAGCCTAAAACAGTAAGGTCAAGTTGTTTGGACAAAAAGGCTACAGGACACGATCCTGGTCCTTGTGTAAGAATTTCAACTGCACAGCCCTGTACTTCATCTGTGTGTAATGAAAAGGGTTGGGATGAGTCAGGGAGACCTCGGGTGGGGGCAGTCTTTAAAGCTGTCTTCAAGGAACAGAAAGAGGAGTGGGGAAAGGATTTAGGATCTATGGGGTCAGCTAGGTTTCCTTTTGTGAGTTTATATAATGGTTTTGTTAGGATGGCAAAACCAGGTATCTAAAGGTGAAAGTATCCAACCATGCCCAGGAAGGAAAGGAGTTGTTGTTTTGTAGAAGGGGTTGGGGTTTGAGAGATTAGTCAGACACAATCGGCAGGGAGAGCACGTGTGATTTTATGAGAATTATGCTGAGATAAGTAACAGATAAGGAAGAAATGTGGGCTTGACTGAAGTAATGGGGTCTGTCTGTGAAGCTTTGCGGCAGTACAGCCCGGGTAATTTGCTGAGCCTGATGGGTGTCAGGGTCAGCCCAAGTGAAAGCAAAGAGAGGCTGGGATGAAGGGTGCAAAGGAATAGTAAAGAAAGCATGTTTGAGATCCAGAACAGAATAATGGGTTGTGGAGGGAGGTATTGAGGATAGGAGAGTATATGTGTTTGGCACCATGGGGTGCCATGTTTGCCTGTGTTACCATAGGCAAAACAATTTGGTTGATAAGGCACAGATCCTGAACTAACTTGTAAGGCTTGTCTGGTTTTAGGGCAGGTAAAATGGAATTGTAAGGAGAGTTTATAGGCTTTAAAAGGCCATGCTTTAGCAGGCGAGTGATAACAGGCTTTAATCCTTTCAAAGCATGCTGTGGGATGGGATATTGGCATTGAGCGGGGTAAGGGTGATTAGGTTTTAATGAGATGGTAAGGGGTGCATGATAGGTCGCCAAGGAGGGAGTAGAGGTATCTCCTACTTGTAGGTTAAGGTGGGTGGCAATGAGATGTAGCTGTAGTCCAGAAATAGTCAGGGAAGCAGATAATTCAGTTAAAGTGCCTCAGCCTAATAAGGGCACTGGGCAGGTGGGGATAACTAAAAAGGAGTGCTTAAAAGACTATGGTCTAAGTTGGCACCAGAGTTGGGGAGTTTTAAGAGGTTTAGAAGCCTAGCTGTCAATACCCACAACAGTTATGGAGGCAAGGGAAACAGGCCCTTGGAAAGAATGTAATGTGGAGTGGGTAGCCTCCGTATTGATTAAGAAGGGGACGGAATTACCCTCCACTGTGAGAGTTACCTAGAACATCTGTGATGGTCCTGTAGGCTTCCGAGGCGATTGATCGGGCAGTGTCAGTCTTCAGCTGCTAAACCAAGAAGATCTGGGAAGGAGTCAGTCAGAGAGCCTTGGGCCAGAGTTCCAGGGGCTCTGGGAGTGGCTGTCAGGTGAGTTGAACCCTCCGATTTCTAGTGGATCCCCGCACAGATGGGACATGGCTTAGGAGGAATCCCGGGCTGCAGGCATTCTTGTCCTCGTGGCCAGATTTGTGGCACTTGTAGCAAGCTCCTGGAGGAGGTAGTTCTGGAGGAACACCTGGCCACTGTACTTTAGGTGTTTGGAAGTCCTTGTGTGCTGGAGATGTGGCTGGGGTTTGTCTCACAGTGGAGGCAAGGAATTGCAACTCAGAAATATGTTGCTACTTGGCTGCCTCTACTGTATTATTGTACACCTTGAAGGCGAGGTTAATTAAGTCCTGTTGTGGGGTTTGAGGGCCGGAATTTAATATTTGGAATTTTATTTAATGTCGGGAGCAGATTGGGTAATAAAATGTATATTGAGAATAAGACGGCCTTTTGACTTTTCAGGGTCTAGGGCTGTAAAGCATCTCAGGGTTGCTGCCAAATGAGCCATGAACTGGGCTGGATTTTTATATTTGATGAAGAAGAGCCTGAACGCTATCTGATTTGGGATAAAGAAAAAAGAGCATTAACCTTGACTATGCCTTTAGCTCCAGCCACCTTTTTAAGAGGAAATTGCTGGGCAGGTAGGGGAGGGCTAGTCATGAATGAAACTGTAAGCCAGACCTGGTGTGAGGAGGGGAGGTGGTAAAAGGATTATAGGGTGGAGGAGCAGAGGCTGAGGAAGAATTGGGACCCAGCTAGGCCTGGCAAGGAGGGGAGAGGTCAGATGGGTCTGTAGAAAAGGAAGATTAGAAAGACTCAGTGATGCTTGGGGTTGGGACTGGGGGGACAGGCGGGAGGGAAAGGAGGAAGATTTGGGACAAGTTGCATTGGGAACAGATAGTAGGGAGGGACTGATGTGTAAAAGAATGCCTGGACATCAGGCATCTCAGACCGTTTGCCCATTTTATGACAAGAATTATCCAGATCTTGTAGGATGGAAAAATTGAAAGTGCCATTTTCTGGCTATTTGGAACTACTGTTGAGTATGTATTGGGGTCAAGCAGCATTGTAAAAGAAAATAAGGCATTTAGGTTTTAGGTCAAGTGTGAGTTGAAGAGGTTTTAGGTTTTTAAAAACACAGGCTAAGGGAGAAGAAAGGGGAATGGAGGGTGGAAGCTTGCCCATAGTGAAGGAGGCAAGCCTACAGAAAAGAGAGAGTAGAGACACAGAGAGAAGGGGTGGGGGGTTCTTGCCTTCCAGAAAAGCAGGAAAGGGGTCAGGGTGCAGGAGTAAAGGCTTGTGGTGCAGAGATAAGAGGTTGGGGCACCGAAATAAGGGGTTGGGATGCAGAGATAAGAGGTCAGGTCACGGAAATAAGGGATCGGGTCACAGAGATGAGAGGTCGGGTCATGGAAATAAGGGATTGGGGTACAGAGATAAGAGGTCGGGGTGCAGAAATGAGGCATCAGGGCACAGAGATAAGAGGGGGTTCCTGCCCCTCCCCCAGAAAAGTGGGACTTGCTGCTAAGTGTGAAGGAGAAGGGGTTGAGGGGTTCTTGCCCCTTCCCCCAGAAAAGCGGGACTTGCTGCTAAGGGTGAAGGACCAAGGCAGGTGTCCCTGCATGGTCTGACACCTCCGAAACCTGGTTGAATAGTCAGAGAGGAGTCCCTGCAATGATTAAACACCAAAAGAAGGCTGCTTTCCATAGTCCGTGACAAGCACTGGAGTTTTGGGTCCATGGATAAAACATGTCTCCTTTGTCTCTACCAGAAAATGAAAGCAATTGAAATTAAGAGAAGGGAGAGATTGAAGTGTGGTGCCAAGATTGAAAGGATAGAGAGGTTGAGGGATAGTGAGGGACGTTGGAGAAGAGAGTAAAAAGAAGCCACTTACCAGATTTGAAATTGGTGAGATGTTTCTTAGGCTGGTCAGTCTGAGGACCTGAGGTCATAGGTGGATCTTTCTCACAGATCAAAGAGCAGGAGGACAGGGGATTGACCTCCCAAGAGAGGTCCCCCAGTCTGAGTCATGGCACCAAATTTCACATGTGCCCCTGTGAAGAGACCACCAAAAAGGCTTTGTGTGAGCAATAAAGCTGTTTATTTCACCTGGGTGCTGGTGGGCCGAGTCTGAAAACAGAGTCAGTGAAGGGAGATGGCGTGGGGCCATTTTATAGGATTTGGGTAGGTAATGGAAAAAGGGGGGTTGTTCTCTGGCAGGCAGGAATGGGGGTCACAAGGTGCTCAGTAGGGGAGCTTTTGAGCCAGGATGATCCAGGAGAAGGAATTTCACAAGATAATGTCATCAGTTAAGGCAGGAACTGGCCATCTGGATGTGTACGTGCAGGTCACAGGGGATATAATGGCTTAGCATGGGCTCAGAGGCCTGACACTCTTCTTCAAGAGGAGGAGACCCAGACAGAAGAGGAGAAGAGGAGGAGGCAAGGTGATAACAGAGGCAGAGATTGGATCATGCAGCCACAAGTTGAGGAATTCTAGCAGCCTCTACAAGCTGGAAGAGGCAAGGAATGGATTCTCCCCTAGAACCTCTGAAGGAGCATGGTCCTGCTGACATGTGATTGATTTTGGACTTCTGGCCTCCACAGTTTTTTTTTTTTTTTTTTTTTTTTTTTTTAAACAGAGCCTTGTTCTGTTGCCCAGTCTGGAGTGCAGTGGCACGATCTCAGTTCACTGCAACCTCCACCTCCCAGGCTGAAGCCATTCTCTTCCCTCAGCCTCCCAAGTAGCTGGGCTACAGGTGCCTGCCACCATGCATGGCTAATCTTTGTATTTTTAGTAGAGACGAGGTTTTGCCATATTGGCCAGGCTGGTCTCGAATTCCTGGCCTCAAGTGATCCACCCACCTCAGCCTCCCAAAGTGCTGAGATTATTTAGGTGTGAGCCACGGCACCCGGCCCAGACATTGTTTGAAGCCACCCATTTCATGGTACTTTGCTGCAGTGGTTGTGGAATATGAACGCACTCGTGCTGTTGGTTGGACTTTGCTGACCTTGTGTCTGTTATTCACTGGCAGTTCTACAGGGCCTGGAGCTGGTATGAAAAACCTCCCTTCTTTCCCAAATGGTCCCCAGCTTCCCAGTTCCCTGAAGGCCCTGCAGTCAGGAACAGTCAGGACTTTGCACCCAGTTGTTGTGGGTGTTTGGCTGGCCCTTCCTCTTGTGTGATTCATGGACTTGCAGCATTGCATCACCTGTGAGCTTTTGGAATTGAAGACTCTCAGGGCTCAGCTGGGAGGACCTGCTGTGCCAGAATCTGCACTTTAACAAGATTCCTGGGTGATTTGCGTACACCTTCAGATCTGAGAAGTTCTAGTAAGAGAGGCTTTAAGGTGGTAATTAGATCTTTTCTCCACCTGCAAGAATCTTAGTTTCTCCATGTTAAATCTATTAACTATGGCAATGGCATAGGGGTTATAAAACAAAATAAAATCCTTACATCAAGAATGCACCCTGGTGTGTTATGGATGTGGGTGAAATGAAATGTCTGGAATTTGCTTTAAAATATTCTAAAATAGCAAGAAGGAAAAGAAAAGTGGGAACTGGAATGATATTGGCGAAATGTTGACAAGTTCTTGCAGTGGGATGATGGATGCATGGGGGTTCACGGTGCAATTCTCTCCCTACTTTTTGTGCATATGGGAAATTTCCATAATGAAAAGTTAGAGGTCGGGCATGGTGGCTCATGCCTGTAATCTCAGCATTTTGGGAAGCTGAGGTGGGTAGATTGCTTGAACCTTGGAGTTCAAGACCATCCTGGACAACATGGCGAAACCCCATCTCTACTAAAAATGCAAAAATTAGCCAGGCATGGTGACAACATGCCTGTAGTCATGTTGAGGCACGAGGTTGAGACATGAGAATCACTTGAATCCAGGAAGTGGAGGTTGCAGTGAGCCGAGATCACACCATTACACTCCAGCCTGGGTGACAGAGTGAGACTTGGTCTCAAAAAAATTTTTAATTTTCTTTTTTTTTTTTTTTTTGAAATGGAGTCTTACTCTTTTGCCCAGGCTGGAATGCAGTGGCATGATCTTGGCTCACTGCAAACTCCACCTCCTGAGTTCACTCTATTCCTCTGCCTCAGCCTCCAGAGTAGCTGGGACTATAGGCAACCACCACCATGTCCGGCTAATTGTTTGTATTTTTAGTAGAGATGGGGTTTCACCATGTTAGCCAGGATGGTCTCGATCTCCTGACCCCATGATCTGCCCACCTTGGCCTCCCAAAGTGCTGGAATTACAGGCATGAGCCATCGTGCCCGGCCTTAATTTTGTTTAATTTTTTTCTTTTTTGAGACAGGATCTCACTCTGTAGCCCAGGCTGGAGTGCAGTGGCGTGATCCCGGCTCACTGCAGCCTCTATCTCCTGGGCTTAAGCGATCCTCCCACCTCAGCCTCCCAAGTAGCTGAGACCACAGGCATGTATCACCACACCTGGATAATTTTTTCCCTTTTTCTAGAGGCAAGGTCTTGCTGTGTTGCCCAGGCTGGTCTTGAACTCCTGAGCTCAAGCAGTCTTCCTGTCTCAGCCTGGGAGTAATCCCAAAGTGCTAGGATTACAGGTGTGAGTCACTCTACCCAGTCTCAACAGTTTTATGTGATTCCACTTTTTCTCCCCTCTTGGAAATGAGTAGTCTTTGAGGGAATGTCTTTTTTGTCTCAATCTCTGGTTTCTTAGCCCCAAACACAGGTGCACTGAGCATTGTTGGTCTCCAGGCCTTTTTCAGCAGCGTCGTCTCTGGAGAGCAGGATGGGAGCTGATGGCTTCTCAGCATCTTTTAACTCAGTTTAAACATGACTATCAACAACATCTAGTCAGCATCTGTTGCTCTCGGCAGCTGGGACTTCATTTCCTTTCTGTTTCTCTACCTCTCTAACCTCTTTAAGACTGTCTTTGTCATGGGTACAGCATCACCTGTGTGGTCCTTAGGCTCTCTTACTTACATGTGATCTGCATATTATGTCTTTACTTGAGAGCTTCTCAACCAGGGGGTGATTTTGCCCCCCAGAGAACATGTGCCCATGTCTGGAGACAGTTTTGGTTGTTGCAGCTGGAGGAGGTGGTGCTACTGGCATCTAATGGGTAAAGGCCAGGGATGCTGCTAAACATCCTACAATGCCCCGGACAACTCCCACTAAGACAAAATAATGATGCAGCCCCAAATGTCAATAGTGCTGAAAGTGAGAGACCCTGATCCCATCTTAGAGATCATCCAAGCACACTTGGCCAAATTGTTTTTGCTACTGTCCCATGACGAAAAGGCAGACTCATGACTGATGGCAACATCGATGGGAATTTTGTTTACCTCTTCTTTGTGGACTTTGGGATACGATGACTTACCATTTGTGCAAGTTGTGCATTGCACACCTCCAGGGGGCGCCACCCACATATTTATGAAAATGCCACCCCAGGAATTGCACAGTATATAGTCTACATAGCTGTAAGCAGCTGCTCTGGTTTTGGGGTTGCCCTAGCGTGCTCTGGAACCGGGAGGAACTTTATTTCTGGCCATTAGAGGCCCTGAGCATGACACTGAGTATCCTTTCAAGAAAGCAGAAATGTTGAACAGAGAGGATCTCATTTTTATAACTCTTGACCATCATCTAGTTACGGAGCATCCACTTTTCAGCCCTGGGCCATATCCATTTTATGGATGTAAAATCATCAAATTATAATATCATGGCTTACACTTTTGATAGCGTCTGCCCAGAACACGGCGGTATGAGCTTCTCATTTTCAATTGATTCATTGGGGGAGAAAATATACACGGCTGCCCTAAGACTTTCTATTACACACCATTTTCTTGACAGGATTTCTTTAGTTTCTGTAGCATAATTTATTCTAACTGGTCCTCAATCACTTTGCAATAAAAACTGAGATTGTGAAAATGTTCATTGTCATTACCAGTGACGGAGCAGTAAGTACAGAGTTCTGGAGAGGGAGGGAATCGAGAGATTTAAACTAGCAGAATGAGCCGCTCACCCTCAGAATTGCTTTTAATCTTGGTGAGAACTGAGGGGAATTTCAACAGGGTTCAGGGGACTGCGGGGATGGGGCTGGGAAGTGGCTGTTTGCACATGTGGTCAGCAAATCAAGTTGGGGGTCCATGTACTGTGGGCGGCCCCACAGATGGAGTTGGGATTGACCTGGACTGAGTACTGGGTCATCAGACTGCAAACCCCCGTTCTCAAGACATCGAGGCCCAGGCTGGTGCAGGAGATACATTGCAGTGTGTCAGCCTTTCTTCCATCGCTCCTCTCCAATGACAGTCCCCGATTTTCCACCGACGAGTCACTAGTCCCCCACGGCATTTGTGCGACTGGCCACTCCCCACCCTGATCTGGGGTTGGGGCATGTGTTCCCAGCGATGTCAGTATCCCTCCACCACCCTGGCCACAGTGATTGGGTCTGAGAAGCAGATTAGCCAAAGGGGAGACAATCTTGGGAATTTCATGTTCATGTTTAAGAAAGTAAAATGGAAAGCAGGGAGAGGGTGAGGGGTCATTCTGATGATATAATTTGAGGACCTGGATGTAGCCACACCTGTAGCTGTCAACTCTGTGCCATAGTACTGCTTTTTTTTCTTCCTTCAAATTTCAATACTTTCTAGAGGCAAGGTCTTGCTATGTTGCTTAGGCTGGTTTTGAAAAGTCCCTTTTGGGGGGATGCTTTCACTGCTTCATATCGTTTCTATGACAGCTCAGGGAATCAGAAGACAAGGGAGAGGACTTTTTTTTTTTTTTTGAGACAGGGCTTGCTCTATTGCCCAGGCTGGAGTGCATTGGTACAATCACAGCTCGCCACAGCCTTGATCTTCTGGACTCAAGCGACCCTCCTGCTTCAGCTTCCTGAGTAGCTGGGAGTGTAGGCGGGTACCACCATGCCCAGCTAATTAAATTTTTTTTTATTTTATTTTTTTTTTTTAGAAATAATATCTCTCTATGTCACCCAGGCTGGCCTCAAACTCCTGGGCTCAAGTGATTGCCCTGCTTTAGCTTCCCAAACTTACAGGTGTGAACCCCCACACCAGTCAACGCTGTGGTCTTGTGTACCTGGTGTCCCCCTAGGCCCTGAGCAATGATCCTCCTGCTTCAACCTCCCAAAGTGCTGGGATAACAGATGTGAAGCACCATGTGTGGCCCACATGGTATTCTTATGGGTTAAATTGAGTCCTCCTCAAAAGATGTTGAAATCCTAAATTCTAGTAGCTCAGAATGTGACCTTATTTAGAAATAGAGTTATTGCAGGCCAGGTATGGTGGCTCATGCCTGTAATCCCAGCTCTTTGGGAGGCCGAGGTGGGTCGATCACCTGAGGTCAGGAGTTAGAGACCAGCCTGACCAACATGGAGAAACCCCATCGCTACTAAAAATACAAAATTATCTGGGTGTGGTGGTGCATACCTGTAATCCCAGCTACTCGGGAGGCTGAGGCAGGAGAATCTCTTGAACCCAGGAGGCGGAGGTTGCGTTGAGCTGAGATCGCGCCATTGCACTCCAGCCTGGGCAACAAGAGTGAAACTCCATCTCAAAAAAAAGAAAGAAAGAAATAGGGTTATTGTAGATGCTATTGATTAGGATGAAGTCATCCTGGAGCAGGGAGGGCCCTAAGTCAATGACTGGTGTCCTTATAAAAGAGGAGAGGACATGCTGAGTCAGGGAGTCACAGGGAAGAAGGCCATGGATCGGACGGAAGATTGGATTGATGCGTCTGCAAACCAAGGAACACTGAAGACTGCCAGGAGACCACAGGAAGCTAGGACGAGGCAAGGCAGGACTCCCCGACAAGTGCAGGAGGAAGTGTGGCCCTGCTGGAACCTCCATTTCAGATTGCTGGCCACCAGAGCCACAAGACAATCAATTTCTCTTGTTTCAAGTCACCCAGCTTGTGGTACTTGGTTGTGGCAGCACTAGGGAATGAATATAATTACTTTCTTTTTTTGAGACGGAGTCTCACTCTGTCGCCCAGGCTGGACTGCAGTGGTACGATCTCGGCTCACTGCAAGCTCTGCCTCCCGGGTTCATGCCATTCTCCTGCCTCAGCCTCCCCAGTAGCTGGGACTACAGGCACCTGCCACCAAGCCCAGCTAATTTTTTGTATTTTTAATAGAGACGGGGTTTCACTGTGTTAGCCAGGATGGTCTCCATCTCCTGACCTCGTGATCCACCTGTTTCAGCCTCCCAAAGTGCTGGGATTACAGGCGTGAGCCACTGCACCCGGCCAAATATAAGTACTTTTAAATTAACTCTCCTCTGCATCTTCTTCTAAATCATCATTTTTGCCTAAGCAACAGCTAGGGTCTAATACGCATGTGATGACTCACTTCAAAGTGGGGGAAGCCAGTCCCCATGTGCGCCGAAATCTCCTGCTGCCTTGGCCCTGGGCTCAGAGACTGGACCATCATTCTGGGGGCTTGCTGAAGATCTGAGCCAGGGCACCATTCCCTGTTGCCTTTAAACAAAGGCTGGTGCTCGCCCAGGCATGTGAGCTCCACAGAGGATCTATTTGGAAGGCAGAATTCTGAGATGACCCCTTAGGTTCTTGCCCTGGATAAATGCCAGGTGTAATCTCCTCTCCCCTGGAGTGTAGGCAGGACCCGTGGATTGCTTGTAATATATACCTATGGAAAAGTTGAAGGGATTTTGCAGATGTAAATAAGCCCCTAATCCATTCACTTTGAGTTAATCAAAAGGGAGATTATTTAGGGTGGGCCTGACATCTTCAGGTGAGATCTTCAATGAGGGTCTGGAGGAGAGAGACTCCTCCCTCCTGGTTTTTGGTTTTTGTTTGTTTGTTTTTGAGATGGAGTCTCACTCTGATGCCCAGGCTGGAGTGTAGTGGCACGATCTCGGCTTACTGCAACCTCTGCCTCCCGGGTTCAAGTGATTCTCCTGCCTCAGCCTCCCAAGTAGCTGGGATTACAGGCATGCGCCATCATGCCTGGCTAAGTTTTATATTTTTAGTAGAGACGGGGTTTCACCATATTGGCCAGACTGGTCTCGAACTCCTGACCTCAGGTGATCCACCTGCCTCAGCCTCCGAAAGTGCTGGGATTACAGGCGGGAGCCAACACACCCGGCTGGTTTTGAAGAAGCCAGCCACATGAGTTCCACAGTTGCATGGAAATAAATTCTGCCAACAACCATGTGAGGTTGGGAGAAGACCCCAAGCCTCATATGAGACACTAATTCCAGCCGACACCTTGATCACAACCGTGTAAGAACCTGAGCAGAGGATCCAGCTAAAGCTGCACCCCCAGACTCCTGACCCACAGGAAAGGAGAGGTAATAGATGCGTGTTTCAAGCTGCTAAATTTGTGTTGATTTGTTATGCAGCTTAGAAAATGAATACATCATCCCATTTTTAAAAAATCATAAGCTAATCACACCATTCGATTTTTTTTTTTTTTTTTTGAGACAGAGTCTCACTCTGTCGCCCAGGCTGGAGTGCAATGCCACAATCTCAGCTGTCTGTAACCTCTGCCTCCTGGGTTGAAGTGATTCCCTTGCCTCAGCCCCCCAAGTAGCTGGGACTACAGGCATGCATCACCACACGGAGCTAATTTTTGTATTTTTAGTAGAGTTGCAGTTTAACCATCTTGGCCAGGCTGGTCTCGATCTCCTGACCTCAAGTGACCTGCCTGCCTCAGCCTTCCAAATTGCTGGGGTTACTGACATGAGCCACTGCACCTGGCCCAACACACCATTCAATTTTAAGGAACTTCCAGGTGCTGTGGTCAAGCCCCTCTTGTGTGGCATGGTGCTGGGGAGAGATGAGTTGGAAGATGACTGGATGGGGGCATGAAGCTAGGTGGAAAGAGGAAAAGTGTCTTGAAGGAAGTAAGTCCCTTCAGATAAGGGAGGGAGAAGCTTGATCAATATGCAGACTTGCACAGTCCTTCAGTCCTGGGGATACTGGAGGAGAGACAGGTCTTGCCTTGTATTTGAGAGTTACCATCCCAGACAGAGGCCCTACTTCCACCTTCTTGCAGGTGGGGCTGGGGAGCAAATACTTAGAGGAGAAATGAACACCCTTTGTAAGCATGTGAAAAGTTTCTGGAGGGAGAGATGATGAAGCAGGATATTTGGAGTCAACAGCCAATGTTTTTATTTTGTTTTTTATTTTTTATTATACTTTAAGTTTTAGGGTACACGTGCACAACGTGCAGGTTTGTTACATATGTATACATGTGTCATGTTGGTGTGCTGCAACCATTAACTCATCACTTAACATTAGGTATATCTCCTAATGCTATCCCTCCCCCCTCCCCCCACCCCACAACAGGCCCCCGTGTGTGATGTTCCCCTTCCTGTGTCCATGTGTTCTCTTTGTTTAATTCCCAGCTATGAGTTAGCACATGCGGTGTTTGGTTTTTTGTCCTTGTGATAGTTGGCTGAGAATGATGGTTTCCAGCCTCATCCATGTCCCTACAAAGGACATGAAGTCATCATTTTTTTATGGCTGCCTAGTATTCCGTGGTGTATATGTGCCACATTTTCTTTATCCAGTCTATCATTGTTGGACATTTGGGTTGGTTCCAAGTCTTTGCTATTGTGAATAATGCTGCAATAAACATACGTGTGCATGTGTCTTTATAGCAGCATGATTTGTAATCCTTTGGGTATATACCCAGTAATGGGATGGCTGGGTCAAATGGTGTTTCTAGTTCTAGATCCCTGAGGAATTGCCACACTGACTTCCACAATGGTTGAACTAGTTTACAGTCCCAACAACAGTGTAAAAGTGTTCCTATTTCTCCACATCCTCTCCAGCACCTGTAGTTTCCTGACTTGTTAATGATCGTCTTTCTAACTGGTGTGAGATGGTATCTCACTGTGATTTTGATTTGCATTTCTCTGATGGCCAGTGATGATGAGCATTTTTTCATGCGTCTTTTGGCTGCATAAATGTCTTCTTTTGAGAAGTGTCTGTTCATATCCTTCGCCCACTTGTTGATAGGTTTGTTTGTTTTTTTCTTGTAAATTTGTTTGAGTTCATTGTAGATTCTGGATATTAGCCCTTTGTCAGATGAGTAAATTGGAAAAATTTTCTCCCATTCTGTAGGTTACCTGTTCACTCTGATGGTAGTTTCTTTTGCTGTGCAGAAGCTCTTTAGTTTAATTAGATCCCATTTGTCAATTTTGGCTTCTGTTGCCATTGCTTTTGGTATTTTAGACATGAAGTCCTTGCCCATGCCGATGTCCTGAATGGTATTGCCTTGGTTCTCTTCTAGGGTTTTTATGGTTTCAGGTCTAACATGTAAGTCTTTAATCCATCTTGAATTAATTTTTGTATAAGGTGTAAGGAAGGGATCCAGTTTCAGCTTTCTCCATATGGCTAGCCAGTTTTCCCAGCACCATTTATTAAATAGGGAATCCTTTCCCCATTGCTTGTTTTTCTCAGGTTTCTCAAAGATCAGATAGTTGTAGATATGTGGCATTATTTCTGAGGGCTCTATTATGTTCCATTGGTCTATATCTCTGTTTTTGTACCAGTACCATGCTGTTTTGGTTACTGTAGCCTTGTAGTATAGTTTGAAGTCAGGTAGTGTGATGCCTCCAGGTTTGTTCTTTTGGCTTAGGATTGACTTCACAATGTGGGCTCTTTTTTGGTTGCATATGAACTTTAAAGTAGTTTTTTCCAATTCTGTGAAGAAAGTCATTGGTAACTTGATGGGGATGGCATTGAATCTATAAATTACCTTGTGCCGTATGGCCATTTTCACGATATTGATTCTTCCTACCAATGAGCATGGAATGTTCTTCCATTTGTTTGTATCCTCTTATTTCATTGAGCAGTGGTTTACAGTTCTCCTTGAAGAGGTCCTTCACGTCCCTTGTAAGTTGGATTCCTAGGTATTTTATTCTCTTTGAAGCAATTGTGAATGGGAGTTCACTCATGATTTGGCTCTCTGTTTGTCTGTTATTGGTGTATTAGAATGCTTGTGATTTTTGCACATTGATTTTGTATCCTGAGACTTTGCTGAAGTTGCCTATCAGCTTAAGGAGATTTTGGGCTGAGATGATGGGGTTTTCTAGATATACAATCATGTCATCTGCAAACAGGGACAATTTGACTTCCTCCTTTCCTAATTGAATGCCATTTATTTCCTTCTCCTGCCTGAGTGCCCTCGCCAGAACTTCCAACACTATGTTGAATAGGAGTGGTGAGAGAGGGCATCCCTGTCTTTTGCCAGTTTTGAAAGGGAATGCTTCCAGTTTTTGCCCATTCAGTATGATATTGGCTGTGTGTTTGTCATAGATAGCTCTTATTATTTTGAGATACATCACATCAATACCTAATTTATTGAGAGTTTTTAGCATGAAGCATTGTTGAATTTTGTCACAGGCCTTTTCTGGATCTAATGAGATAATCATATGGTTTTTGTCAGTGGTTCTGTTTATATGCTGGATTATGTTTATTTATTTGTGTATGTTGAACCAGCCTTGCATCCCAGGGATGAAGCCTACTTGATCATGGTGGATAAGCTTTTTGATGTGCTGCTGGATTCAGTTTGCCAGTATTTTATTGAGGATTTTTGCATCAATTTTCATCAGGGATATTGGTCTAAAATTCTCCTTTTTTGTTTTGTCTCTGCCAGGCTTTGGTATCAGGATGATGCTGGCCTCATAAAATGAGTTAGGGAGGATTCCCTCTTTTTCTATTGTTTGGAATAGTTTCAGAAGGAATGATACGAGCTCCTCCTTGTACCTCTGGTAGAATTCGGCTGTGAATCCATTTGGCCTGGACTTTTTTTGGCTGGTAAGCTATTAATTATTGCCTTAATTTCAGAGCCCGTTATTGGTCTATTCAGAGATTCAACTTCTCCCTGGTTTAGTCTTGGGAGGGTGTATGTGTCAAGGAATTTATCCATTTCTTCTAGATTTTCGAGTTCATTTGCGTAGAGGTCTTTATAGTACTCTCTGATGGTAGTTTGTATTTCTGTGGGATTGGTGGTGATACCCCCTTTGTCATTTTTTATTGTGTCTGTTTGATTCTTGTCTCTCTTCTTCTTTATTAGTCTTGCTAGTGGTCTATCAATTTTGTTGACATTTTCAAAAAACCAGCTCCTGGATTCATTGATTTTTTGAAGGGTTTTTTGTGTCTCTATTTCCTTCAGTTCTGCTCAGATCTTAGTTATTTCTTGCCTTCTGCTAGCTTTTGAATGTGTTTGCTCTTTGCTTCTCTAGTTCTTTTAATTGTGATGTTAGGGTGTCAATTTTAGATCTTTCCTGCTTTCTCTTGTGGGCATTTAGTGCTATAAATTTCCCTCTACACACTGCTTTGAATGTGTCCCAGAGATTCTGGTATGTTGTGTCTTTGTTCTCATTGGTTTCAAAGAACTTTATTTCTGCCTTCATTTCGTTATGTACCCAGTAGTCATTCAGGAGCAGGTTGTTCAGTTTCCATGTAGTTGTGTGGTTTTGAGTGAGTCTCTGAATCCTGAGTTCTAGTTTGATTGCGCTGTGGTCTGAGAGACAGTTTGTTATAATTTCTGTTGTTTTACATTTGCTGAGGAGTGCTTCACTTCCAAATATGTGGTCAATTTTGGAATAAGTGTGGTGTGGTGCTGAGAAGAATGTATATTCTGTTGATTGGGGGTGGAGAGTTCTGTAGATGTCTATTAGGTCTGCTTGGTGAAGAGCTGAGTTCAATCCCTGGATATCCTTGTTAACTTTCTGTCTCATTGATCTGTCTAATTTTGACAGTAGGGTGTTAAAATCTCCCATTATTATTGTGTGGGAGTCTAAGTCTCTTTGTAGGTCTCTAAGGACTTGCTTTATGATTCTGGGTGCTCCCGTATTGGGTGCGTATATATTTAGGATAGTTAGCTCTTCTTGTTGAATTGATCCCTTTACCATTATGTAATGGCCTTCTTTGTCTCTTTTGTTCTTTGTTGGTTTAAAGTCTGTTTTATCAGAGACTAGGACTGCAACACCTGCCATTTTTTGTTTTCCATTTGCTTGGTAGATCTTCCTCCGTCCCTTTATTTGGAGCCTATGTGTGTCTCTGCACATGAGATGGATTTCCTGAATAGCGGACATTGATGGGTCTTGACTCTTTATCCAGTTTGCCAGTCTGTGTCTTTTAATCAGAGAATTTAGCCCATTGGCATTTAAGGTTAATATTGTTATGTGTGAATTTGATCCTGTCCTTATGATGTTAGCTGGTTGTTTTGCTCGTTAGTTGATGCAGTTTCTTCCTAGCCTCGATGGTCTTTACAATTTGTCATGTTTTTGCAGTGGCTGGTACCAGTTGTTCCTTTCCATGTTTAGTGCTTTCTTCAGGAGCTCTTGTAGGGCAGGCCTGGTGGTGACAAAATCTCTCGGCCTTTGCTTGTCTGTTAAGTATTTTATTTCTCCTTCCATTATGAAGCTTAGTTTGGCTGGATATGAGATGCTGGGTTGAAAATTATTTTCTTTAAGAATGTTGAATATTGGTCGCCACTCTCTTCTGGCTTGTAGAGTTTCTGCTGAGAGATCAGCTGTTAGTCTGATGGGCTTCCCTTTGTTGGTAACCCGACCTTTCTCTCTGGCTGCCCTAAACATTTTTTCCTTCATTTTAACTGACAATTATGTGTCTTGGAGTTGCTCTTCTCGAGGAGTATCTTTGTGGCGTTCTCTGTATTTCCTGAATCTGAATGTTGGTCTGCCTTGTTAGATTGGGGAAGTTCTCCTGCATAATATCCTGCAGTGTTTTCTAACTTGGTTCCATTCTCCCAGTCACCTTCAGGTACACCAATCAGACGTAGATTTGGTCTTTTCACATAGTCCCATATTTCTTGGGGCATTGTTGTTTTTATTCTTTTTTCTCTAAACTTGTCTTCTCGCTTCATTTCATTCATTTCATCTTCCATCACTGATGCCCTTTCTTCCAGTTGATCAAATCGGCTACTGAGGCTTGTGCATTCATCACATATTTCTTGTGTCTTGGTTTTCAGCTCTATCAGGTCCTTTAAGGATTCTCTGCATTGGTTATTCTAGTTAGCCATTCGTCTGATTTTTTTTCAGGTTTTTAACTTCTTTGCCATGGGTTTGATCTTCCTCCTTTAGCTCGGAATAGTTTGATCGTCTGAAGCCTTCTTCTCTCAACTCGTCAAAGTCATTCCCTGTCCAGCTTTGCTCCATTGCTGGTGAGGAGCTGCATTCCTTTGGAGGAAGAAAGGCACTCTGATTTTTAGAGCTTCCAGTTTTTCTGCTCCATTTTTTCCCCATCTTTGCGGTTTTATCTACTTTTGGTCTTTGATGATGTTGATGTACATACGGGGTTTTGGTGTTGATGTCCTTTCTGTTTGTTAGTTTTCCTTCTAACAGTCAGGACCCTCAGCTGCAGGTCTGTTGGAGTTTGCTAGAGGTCCACCACTCCAGACCCTGTTTGCCTGGGTATCAGCAGCAGAGGCTGCAGATCAGCGGATATTGGTGAGCAGCAAATGTTGCTGCCTGATCGTTCCTTTGGAAGTTTGGTCTCAGAGGAGTACCTGGCCATGTGAGGTGTCAGTCTGCCCCTACTGGGGGGTGCCTCCCAGTTAGGCTACTCGGGGGTCAGGGACCCACTTGAGGAGGCAGTCTGTCCGTTCTTAGATCTCCAGCTGTGTGCTGGGAGAACCACTAATCTCTTCAAAGCTGTCAGACAGGGACATTTAAGTCTGCAGAGGATTCTGCTGCCTTTTGTTTGGCAATGCCCTGCCCCCAGAGGTGGAGTGTACAGAGGCAGGCAGGCCTCCTTGAGCTGCGATGGGCTCCATCCAGTTCGAGCTTCCCAGCTGCTATGTTTACCTACTGAAGACTAGGCTATTGTGGGCGCCCCTCCCGCAGCCTTGCTGCCACCTTGCAGTTTGATCTCAGACTGCTGTGATAGCAATGAGCGAGGATCTGTGGGCGTATTACCCTCTGAACCAGGCACGGGATATAATCTCCTGGTGTGCCGTTTGCTAAGACCATTGGAAAAGTGCAGTATTAGGGTGGGAGTGACCCGATTTTCCAGGTGCTGTCTGTCACCCCTTTCTTTGACTAAGAAAGGGAATTCTCTGACCCCTTGCACTTCCCAGGTGAGGCAATGACTTGCCCTGCTTGGGCTCATGCTTGGTGCACTGCACCCACTGTCCTGCACCCACTTTCTGACACTCCCCAGTGAGATGAACCCAGTACCTCAGTTGGAAATGCAGAAATCACTCGTCTTCTCCTTCGCTCATGCTGGGAGCTGTAGACTGGAGCTGTTCCTATTTGGCAATCTTGCCTCCACCCCCGCTATTATGATTCTTACACAGAGTCCTTTGCTTTCCAGCAGCCTCCTCTCCCTCCTTTTTAGGTCAGAACCCGTCTATTTTAGTGGCCACTGGGATTCTGAAATGACCAGGTCTTTGTCTCAGAGACCTCACACATGCTGTTCCCTCTGCCTGGAACACTTTTCCTTGCTCTGGTCCCCTGAGATATCTTTCAGCTCAGCTGCCCCATGCTCAGAGAGCCCCTTTCTCCCTCCCTAGTTTGAAGCCAGTTTACCCCTGTAGTCTGTGCCTGGAAAACTCATTGTCCTCCTTGGTTCCTCCCGAGTTGTCATGGAATGTATGTGCCTGTCAAGGTGTCTGGTGTTTGCCTCCCCGACTGGACTGCATGCTCCTGGTGAGCTGGAGGGACTGGACTAGCACAGGCCAAGGCCCTGGGGCTGGAGAGAGCAGGGAAGAAGGCATAGGCAAAAGGCCTTTGTGATCTAGAGGGAAGTGAAGGAGAGGGAGAGAGATGAGAGAGGCTGGCAGAAGATGGGCCAGGGGCCAGGCTGCTTGGGATCTTCTGGGCCACAGAAAGACATTTGAATTCTCATGTAAGAGAACCAGGACACCATTAGAGGGTATGAGTCACCTCATCTAACTGAGTTCTGTTAATGTTAATGTTTTATTATTTTTATACAATTCTTTAAAAGTGATTTTAATTATTTACCTTTTTATTTTTATTACTTTTATTTTTTTTTGAGACAAAATCTTGCTCTGTTGCCCAAACTGGAGAGCAATGGCACTTGATCTCAGCTCACTTCAACTTCCACCTCCTGGGTTCAAGTGATTCTCCTGTATCAGACTCCCGAGTAGCTGGGGTTATAGGCCTCTGCCACCACGCCTGGCTTATTTTTGTATTTTTAGGAGAGACGACGTTTCACCATGTTGGCGAGGCTGGTCTTGAACTCCTGACCTCAGGTGATCCACCCATCTCAGCCTTCCAAAGTGCTGGGATTGCAGGGGTGAGCCACCATGCCCGGCCTTATTTACTTTTTTAAAAAAGATCAGGCCAGGCTCGGTAGCTCATGTCTCTAATCTCAGCACTTTGGGAGGCTGAGGCGGGTTGATCACTTGAGGCCAGGGTTCAAAACCAGCCTAGGAAACATAGTGAGACACCCCCTGCCCCAATCTCTAAAAGAAAATGAGAAAATTAGGCACCGTGTCTTGTCTGTATCCCCAGCTACTGGGGAGGCTGAGGTAGGCAGGTCTGCTTGAGACTAGGAATTTGAGGCTCCCCTGAGCTGTGACTATGTCATTGAGCTACAGCCTGGGCAACAGAGTGAGACCCCAGAGCCGCCTCAGCCTCCCTAGAGCTGACCGAGCTTTTGCTTCTTATTCTGAGGAATGACGGGTGCTGGGGCTTTGATGGGCATCGGGTGAAATGGGCAGAGTGGCGCTTACCCAGGATGGCGGTGAAGTGGGACGGGGAGGTCATCGTGAGATAGGGTGGCATGAGGTACTTGGCCTTGACGCCCTCCCCGGCCAGACGGTCCAGGTTGGGGCGGTGCACATCCTGATCCTAGTCCCAGTGGAAGCCCTGGAATGAGATCAGCAGCAGCTGTGAGTGCTCTTCCTCCCTGGGACGGGGTGGCCACCCAGCAGGACAGGCGGCAGCAGCAGCAGCAGCTGGAGGGCCCCGAACCCTGTCATCCCACCAGCACCTGTCATGCACTCCTCACAGAGTTCATGGGCTTCTCCCTCTTTAGTCTATTGTTGAACAAAGTCCACATTAATAATTCAGCCCAGCTCTGTTGTGGGACAAACAACCCGGAGTGTAGCAAGGTGCTGCATGTTTGCAGGACAGGATGAAAGCGTTCTGGAGATGGATGGGGGACATGGCTGTACAACGTGGTGGATGCACTTAACACCACTGAAATTTTCCTTTGAAAATGGCTAAAATAATAGATTTTGTATGTATTTTACCACCATAAAAAAATCAAACTGGCCGTGCATGGTGGCTTACACCTGTAATCCCAGCACTTTGGAAGGCCTAGACGGGTAGATCATTTGAGGTCAGGAGCTCAAGACCAGCCTGGCCAATACGGAGAAACCCCATCTCTACTAAAAATGCAAAAATTAGCCTGGCGTGGTGGTACATGTCTGTAATCCAGCTACTCGGGAGGCTGAGGCAGGAGAATTGCTTGAACCCGGGAGGCAGAGGTTGTAGTGAGCCGAGGTCGCACCACTGCACTCCAGCCTGGAAAACAGAACCAGACTCTGTCCCCTACCCCTCAAAAAAAAGTTTACTAAGCTAAAGAGAAAAGTCAAGCTGGGAACTGCTTAGGGCAAACCTGCCTCCCATTCTATTCAAAGTCACCCCTTTGCTCACTGAGATAAATGTGTATCTAATTGCCTCATTTGGAGAGGCTAATCAGGAACTCAGAAGAATGCAACCATTTGTCTCTTAACTACCTATGACCTGGAAACACCCTCTCCGCTTCCAGTTGTCTCACCTTCACCTGGCGTTTTCCCACCTTTCCAGACTGGACCAATGTACATCTTTCACATATTGATTGATGTCTCATGTCTCTCTAAAATGTATCAAACCAAGCTGTGTCCCTACCACCTTAGGCACATGTTGTCAGGACCTCCTGAGGCTGTATCACAGGCGTGCGTCCTCAAACTTGGCAAAATAAACTTTCTGAATTAACCGAGACCTCAGATTTTTGGGGTGCATATAGTCTTAGGCCTTGAGAGCCCTCTCGTAGTTTCCATATTTTTGCCCTCTTTGATGCTGGCACCAAGCAAGCCTTGGCTATCCTGCTTAAAGGGCCATTTGGAGAGGGGCTCTGGAGGGCGAGGGGCCACACGGAGGAAAACAAGGTTCCCCGGCTGACAGCCAGCACCAACTCCCAGGCACATGCGTGAGGCTGTCCTGGATGTTCCACCCAGCTGGCCGTCCAGCTGCAGGTAACCACACAAATGAGGCCAGGTTAAACCAGCCAGGAAGTCCCCATGCAACTCACAGGGTCATGAGCAATAATGACTTGTGGTGGTTTAAAGTTTCTAATTTTAGGTGCAATAGGTAACTGAAATAGTCCACACGGGTGTGAGCCTGTGGAGGGTGCATTTCCCACCTGCTGAAGCTTCTCAATTCCAAGGATCCAATCGGGATAAGACTCTTGTTCTCAGTGTCCTTGATGGAAAGGGCGATGAACTTTTTGCAGATTGGACCATCTCAGGGGAATCCCAAAGATCGGAAACTATTTTCTTTCTTAGAAACTTCCACACAGCATTGAGCCTTAGGAATTTCTGAGAAGGATCTGGAATGAAAAAAATCTTTTGAAAAGGTATTTGTATAGCTTCACTTCAGCAACAGTCATGGTGGGTGTTAGACTAAGTGCTGGTGTTAAGCCAAACCATGTTTTTCAAAGACTCATCTGGCCTCAAGGTTGGCAGGATCAGAGTGGCCTCTCAGGATCTATCACATCCTCAGAAGAGTTGGTTCAACTGGCAGGTACCCAGATCTCTTTGAGCTAATATGATACTCCCTTGAGTCAAAGGCTGCCACATCACATCTCCTTTAAGTCCCCCTAAGTACGACCCCAGAAGCGTTGACAAAATGTGGTATTACTGAAGACTTCAGGAGGACATAAATGAAGAGATTGAACTGCAAGCTACCAAAACTTCCGTCTTTGCTAAAGACCCTCATCCAGGCTGGGCAAGGTGGCTCACGCCTGTAATCCCAGCACTTTAGGAGGACAAGGCGGGCAGATCACCTGAGGTCGGGAGTTCAAGACCATTCTGATCAACATGGAGAAACCACGTCTCTACTAAAAATACAAAATTAGTGGGGCGTGGTGGCACATGCCTGTAATCCCAGCTACTAGGGAGGCTGAGGCAGGAGAATCGCTTGAACCTGGGAGTCATAGGTTGCGGTGAGCTGAGATCGTGCCATTGAACTCCAGCCTGGGCAACAAGAGCAAAACTCCATCCAAAAACAAACAAAAAACCCTTATCCAATGGTCATGCCACTCTATCTGGCCATGTAATTTCTCCTCCTGGCTTTCTGTAGCAACAGCCTTCTGAGGAACCTCACTCTGCCGTTCGAAAGCCTTTCAACTTGTACCCTTCATCTGCAAAGTATTTAGCTCAACATGTATGCCTCTGGGGAAACTCATCCACATGCCATTTAAAGATATTTCCAGCAACATCATCTTCACTACCCCAGGACAGCGTTTTAGAGTAGATTACATGCCTGGTGGAAGTGTTGTACTTGAGCAAGTTAGAGAAAACGCTACACTTTGAGACAAATTAAGAGTCTGTTTATTTAGCCGGTGGCTAAGAAACGGCTAACGTAGAAGGGGCTAGATTTTCTTTTATACTTTGGTTTAGAAAGGGGAGGGGGGTCTAGTTAAAAGAATTTTACAGAAGTAAAGTAGGCAAAAAAGTTAAAAGGATAAATTGTTACAGGAAAGAAAACAGTTCTAGGTCTAGAGGCTTTAAGACTATTACAAGGTGATAGACGCGGGGCTTTGGGCGTTATCAATCGGACGAATTCCTGGGAACTGTGGATATTGCTCGCCACAGTATCTTATCAGTTAATTGCATTCTTGGATGTGCTGGGAGTCAGCTTGCACAAGTTAAGTCCTTGAGGAAGGGGCTGCCAGTGAAAGAGCCAAGATGGAGTCTGTCTGGCTCTGTTAGCTAAGGGAGAGTCAATTCAGGTGGAAACAAGGCTAGGTGATTAAAAGAAAGGGAGAGTCTAAGGACAGGGTTAGTAAAAACAAGGTTGGGCATTACATTCCTCAGTTGTGTTTTTGAGCAATCAAATCGTTGATTCTTCAGTTATAAAAAGGGGGTTATATTGAGTCTTAAGATACATAAGTTTGACAGAAGCTAAGCGTTGTTTTACAAAATTAGGAACCTAATTTAATATACAAGGCCCCAAAATTAGACTTATTAGTAGGATGGGGAGGGAGTCCGGCTAACTTAGTAATTAGAGTAGTTTGCTGTGGGTTCTAGTTGAACATGCTTTGATACTAGGGGATGTTATTTTCTTGTTCTTATTGGCGCTTATCTAGATTTTCTTGCACTTTTTGGATTGTATCTTTTATGACTAAGAATGGTGGAGGAAGAGTTAAATCAACTTTGTCAGGGTGTTTCTGGAACATAGGGTTACTTAGATCAGTTAAAGGCCTGATTGGCTTGGGTGGGCTTTACGAGACTAGGGTTTTTTTGGATGATGAACATAGTCTTAACATTAAATCCTGGGATATAAAATCTTAATCTTCATGGCATGCCATGATACTATTGAGTTGAATTAAGGTCATGGACGGTTATAGTAAGAAGATTACAATTTTTTCTAGTACATAATTTAGGACGAGAATCATGACTTATGGAAAGAGTTGAAGATCTGGT
The DNA here is from genome assembly GCF_028885655.2 of Pongo abelii. Classification (NCBI taxonomy): domain Eukaryota; kingdom Metazoa; phylum Chordata; class Mammalia; order Primates; family Hominidae; genus Pongo; species Pongo abelii. The sequence goes on from NC_072003.2 coordinate 5,355,889, forward strand.
TGATCTTTTAGAGTAGGTGGCTAAAGTTACACATGTCTAATCAGGGCAGAAAAACTGAAAAGTATCTTGACAGCTAGCGTCAGGGTGATTTCTTGGACAGAGGTAAAAGTCAATATTTTGGAGTCTTTTTTCTGCACTTTTGGAGCTTCTACACTTAGTTTGGCTCTTTTAGTGTCTGAATCTTGCTGCAAGGTTGACACTTCCTGCACCTGCGACTGGCAGATTGTGTTGCTTTTCGTGGGTACGGGCTGGATTTGGGAAGAGTACACATAAATCAACTGCAAAGGAGACTTCCTTGGAGGTACTGGCCTTCTAGGTGGTGTTTGCAAATACACGTCCTGTTGTGAAAGAGGTGAGGAGAAAGGAGTAGGAAGGCACAGAGGATGTAACGGACAAAAACAAATCAGTGAGGTAGATAAAAAGAATCTAATGGCTTCACCTGTCTTAGGCGCAGTTTTAAGGGGCCTGACTTAGGCCTGGGGACTTATGTTTTTAGCTGGGCTCTGTTGGCCTTTTTGATGTGGGACTGATGAATCTGAGCAGGAATACCATCTACTTTCAGAGCCGTTGGCGTCGTGAGCATGACGGTGTGAGGTCTTTTCTAAGCAGGAGTGAGTCTTTTTGGAACTTTTTAACAAACACTAGGTCTCCTGGCTGGAATGAATGGCAGGACTTTGTTCAGGAATTGGATTGGGATGGGCTCCTTGAACAAGTGGCAGGATGATCTCTTGTACCTGTTGGAGAGACTATAGGTACTGTAATAAATTAGTTTGTGATATTTCTGCTAATTTGGCATCTCTTAGCTTAGGCAAGATAGGCGGCGCCTTCTTATACATGATTTCAAAAAGTGAGAACTAAGCCTGGTAAGGGGTGCACCTTACTTTAAGTAGAGCTAAAGGAAGGAGACTTACTTAATTTACACTGGTTTTTAAGATTAATTTTTTAAGAGTGTTTTTTACGGTGTGGTTCATGCGTTCTACTTGCCTGGAGCTCTGGGGTTGATAGGCACAATGGAGCTTCTATTGAATGTTTAACACCTTACTGACTGACTGAGCTATAGGTGAGGTGAAGGCTGTTCTATTATCAGACTTTATGGCAGCAGGCAGCCCATATTGAGGGATGATTTCATTGAATAAAAACTTAACTACTGTGTTGGTGGTTTAGTTTTTGGTAGCAAATGCCTTAGTCTATCTGGAGAAGGTGTCTACTAGTACTAGAAGGTATTTGTACTTAGCCTGGTGTGGTTTTACTTCTGTAAAGTCAATTTCTTACTTTTTTCTTGGCGAGTTTTTCAGAGACAGTGGCCTGGATGGGTTTAGGACTTTGTTTGGCATTTACCTGGGCACAGGCTGTGCACTTGAGAGCTGCTTAATGTGTTAGGCTTTGAAGACAGGGGATCTTAAAATGGCTCCAGAGGAGCTGAGGTAGCTTTGCTCTTCCTAAATGGGTGGTAGACTGTAGGTGACTGATTAAAGTTTCTTTAAGAGTTCAGGGTTTGAAGATTCTAGAGTCAGGAAGAATCTACTAACTTTTCTGATTTTTATTAGCTCTGAGATCTGAAGCCAGTTTTTGTTGTTGTTGTTGAGTATATTGGATTGTCAGGCAGATCTGGCTGTGGAAAGGAGACTGTGGGCAGCAAGTTTAGAGGCGTGACTGAAAGTCGTGCTGTGACCTGAGCTCCTGAGTCAGCTTTCTGGTTACTATGGGCAATGGCCGTGTTTTCTTATTGGTGTCCTTTGCGGTGGATCACAGCTACCTGCTGAGGTGAGTAGCCTGCTTTCCTGGTAGATGGCTTTATGTACATGCACAGTAGCAAAGGGGTACTTGCTGTCAGTGTAAATGTTAATACGTTTATTCTTAGTTTATCGGAGAGCCTGAGTGAGGGCGATCAATTCAGACTTTTGTACTGAGGTGTTCTCTGGTAAAGCTTGAGCTTACAACACATCTGTCTCTGTAGTAACAGCTGCACTGGCTTTTCATTCTTCCTGCTTGAGGAAGCTGCTACTGTCTGTGAACACGGTGGCATCTGCCTTTTCTAGGGGCACATCTTGAAGATCAGATCGGCCAGTTTTGATAGTTTCTAACAGTCCTTGACGGTCATGAACAGGAATAGTGGAGTCTGAGTCAAGAAGTAGTGTAGCTGGATTAAAACACTTTGTGGGAGAGAAAGTCAAACGAGGCTGATCTAACAGTAAACTTTGATATTGCAAGATGGGAGCATTTGACATCTATTTGCCAGAAGCACTTCGTAGTAAGGTCTTTACGGCATGAGGAGCTGTAAGGGTTAAATTTTGGCTTAGAGTTAACTTATCATCTTCTTGGACTAGGCTTGCTGTAGCCGCTACGGCTCGCAGAGAACTTGGCCATCTAGAGGCCACAGGATCTAGCCTCTTAGATAAATAGGCCACTGCGTGTCTTTAGGGTCTTAGAGTCTGAGTAAGCACCTCTTTAGCAACTCCTTGGCTTTTATGGAGCTATTAGGGAGGGCTAAAGCAGGGGCTTCAGTTAATGCTAAATTAACGGGCTATTTCATTCTGCACTTCTTAGATAGCCGCCACTAAGATTTTTGTTTGTCTTTTGAATGCTTTATCAGCGGCCTTTTCAGCTGCCTGTGCCTTGCTTTTTGTTTTTTAAACTTTTGAGTGTCAAAAGCTTTTTGGGCTATTTCTAAAAGCTGACTGATATTTATTCTAGAAAATTTTTCTAGTTTTTGGAGTTTCTTTTTAATATCCGGGGCAGCCTGAGCCACAAATGCTAAATTAAGAGCACGGCTATTTTCAGGAGCTGCCGAGTCAACAGGGGTGTGAATCCGATAAGCCTCCTGGAGGCGCTCTAAAAACGTTCTTGGTGACTTATCGGGCCTTTGGACAAATTCGGTCATCTTAGACAAGTTTATGGGTTTCTGAGCGGCTCTTTTAATACTTGCGAGGAGACACTAGTGAAAATCGTCTAAAGCTCTCTTTCTACTTGAGGAATTTGGGTACCAGTTAGGCCGGGTAGAGGGAAAGATCTCCTCAAGGACGTCTCTAGATTCTTCTTCTGGTCTATTGGCTGATGTGAGGAAGTATTTTTTGGCTTCTTTTCGGATACGTTCTTTCTTTTCAGAGGTGAAAAGGGTTAAAAGGAGCTGTTGGCAATCATCTTAGGTGGGCGGGTGAGTCCGGAGTACGACTCTATCAAGAGGTCAAAGCCTGGGGCTTTCCAGAGAAGGGAGGATTATGGGTTTTCGAATTATATAAGTCAGAAGTAGAAAAAAGGACATAAACTAAGAAGGGGGCTGAGCGCTCGTCACCTGGAGGGACTTGTGCCTCTCTCAGTGGTGGTAGAGGGGCTAGTTCTTCCTGCCACGGCCGCGACTGAGAGGCAATGGGTGGCGAGCCTACAGGGGACGTCGTCCAGTAGACACGGGATCACTTTAAGGGAGCAGGCTGGTTGTAAGGCGGCGGGACTGGGTGAGGGAGACTCTCCTCTTCTTCAGAGGAGGCAGTAAGGGGGAGCCGAACCGGCTGAGGGTCGAGGCGGAAACGCGGTCTGGCTTAGGAGGACCTTGCAGGTGGAATTATGAATGGCGCATGAGTGGAGCCATGGAGGGGGCTCCTCACTAAACTCAGCTATTGATCAATGTAGGGAAACTGATCAGGGTGGCGAGGAGTTTTAGTAACAACCTGCCACACAGCTTGAACAACTGTGAGGTTCAATGACCCTTCAGGGTGCCACTTGACTTTAAACTTTGGCCATTTTATTTCGCAGAGTGTCTGGAGCTTGCCTTTTTAAAGGCAGACTTTATAATCCTCTCAGAAACTGAGAGAAAAATTCTGCAGCATACATTGGAGAGGGCTTTAACTTTTACAAGGCTGGGAGGAAGTGTTTCTTTTTCTTTTTTTTTTTGAAGGCAATTTAATAAAATTTGAGCATCGATATTAAACTTAGCATGGACAGAGAAACTTATTTCTTGGGGGACTGGAGTATTGAAAGAACAGAATCAACATGACTAGAAAGAGCAGAAAAACTACAACAGCTACTACTACTTGCTACATTACTATAGCTTTAAGATTGAGGGAGGAGGATTAGAGCCAGCCTGAGATCTTCTGGGTCAGTTTGATCTAGGCATTCTTCTTCTTCTAGATCTGTACTTTAAATACTTTTGGTGTCTTTATGACTTAAAGGCAAATAGCTTAAATTTAGCTTTTTCTTTTAAGGGTTTAAGGAGTGAGAGGAGAGCCAAGTCCTGGAGACACTGAACTTGCTGTCGCACCAGAAAATGAGATGTGTGGGGTAGGGGGCAGGGATAAGGCAGAAAAGGACTACTCGGATCATTTTTAAGATGGGAGAGTAGCCACAGAGGAACACAGTAAGAATCTAAACGAAGTAAAGCAGTACGGGCATACGTTTCTTTACACGGTGTTCTAATTAAGGGCACAGGAAAAGTTACAGAATGACAAAAGAGGTGAGCAAGGAAATCTGCAGGGTGGCTGTTTTGAACTTACTACTGGTTTAGTTTAGAGGAGGTCTAATCACTTGGACGTGGGGTATGACAATCTAACTACTTACAACTTTCATGGTGCTAGAAATCTTAATGAGGCAAATGTTTTTCTCACTTGTTCTTGTAACAACACTTGACTTGCTTCTGGCAGAAAAGACAGGACTGTGGTGGCCAGCCTAAATGACTGATGAGAAATTTAACCTCCTGTGACAAAAAATCAGCACTAAAACTTTGAAGAAGTTATTACTTAGACGTCTTGGGCAATATCTACGACTTGACGTGCAAAACTTTGACAACTACTAACAAGAACAATAGACACTGAACAGAACAATAAACATAAACAATTGACTTTAGGGCATGTAAACAGTTATGGCAGTTTTTTCCTTTTTTTTTTTTTTTTTAAGACAGACAAGGGGAGGGGGTCCTGTGACGGGATCAGTCAGATGCCTGCCTGGCCGCTCCCCCTGAGGGGACTTGGGCTCCTCTTAGCATTGGCAGGCCGGTATAAACTTCCGGCTCAGATTGAGCTATGCCTGATGCTGCCTTAAGCCTTATGAAGTCACCACGGATCCGCAGGTGAGGGCCCATTTGAACCCTGTAGCTTTCGCCATGGAGCTTCAAACTGGAGGACAAGCGCAAGCCCTTGTCCTCCTTCATTCATTCATTATTCACACAGAGTTTATAACAGTTTTTTTTTCTTTCTTGGAGATTCTTCAAGAAACTTGAACAAGAGAAAGATGAGAGATGAGAGATAGAAAAAGAGAGAGAGAAAGAGACCGGTCTGCCAGAAACCAGGACTCAGTCCTCCAGCACCCTGGGATGTGGACTGAGTCAAGGGAGGGCCTCTGTCAGGGCCACTTCCCTCCTAGACAGAGACACAGAGGTGCCTAACAGAAAACCAGGGCTCTACCTTCTAGCATCCTAGAGAAACGGACAGAGTGAAAAGAGGGACGCCCTCGTCAGGGCCGCTTCCCTCTTACTAGAACTGAAGTCAAATCTGACCTACCTGACCTCGGGGTCAGAAGCTGAGGACTCAGAGGTGGAATTTTTGTGGGCACCCACATGGTAGTCGATCCGCTCTCCTCTGGAAGACGGTCAACTTTCGGGGACCTGAAAATTTTTTTTCAGGTGGCAACCCCCAGAAGCTGGCCATCCTTCCGGGGGAGCCCGGAGTGAGCCTGGATCTCACCTGGTGGCGTTTCTCGCTGCGGTCTCCAAATGTTGTGCTTGAGCGAGTTAGAGAAAATGCCTCAATTTGAGACAAATTGAGGTCTGTTTAGTTAGCCAGCAGCCAAGATATGGCTAACGCTTAAAGTTCTCTCGGCCCCGAAGAACGGGCTAGATTTTCTTTTATACTTTAGTTTAGAAAGGGGAAAGGGGTCTAGTTAAAACAATTTTACGGAAGTAAAGTAGGCAAAAAGTTAAAAGGATAAATTGTTACAGGAAAGTAAACAGTTCTAGGTCTAAGGGCTTTAAGACTATTACAAAGTGATAGACGCGGGGCTTTAGACATTATCAATCGGACGAATTCCTAGGAACTGCGGATATTGCTCGCCACAGTATCTTATCAGTTAATTGCATTCTTAGATGTGCTAAGAGTCAGCTTGCACAAGTTAAGTCCTTGAGGAAGGGGCTGCCAGTGAAAAAGCCAAGATAAAGTCTGTCTAGCTCTCTTAGCTAAAAGAAAGACAATTCAGGTAGAAACAAGGCTAAGTGATTCAAAGAAAAGGAAAGTCTAAGAACAAAGTTAATAAAAACAAGGTTAGGCATTACAGATGGTGTCATCTTTATATTCAGCACAGTGTTTCTCCTGAAACTTCAATGGAATGCTCCTACTTTGATAACTTGGGCCGTGCCAAATAAATTGAATTTCTCTTTCTTAACAACAGACATTTCAATACAGCCCCGTGTCGCCCTCTGCTCCTTCCTGCCTTCTTCCTCTCCTCTTCCTTCCCTTCCTTTTCAAGAGCAGGGTTTGCAAACATTTTCTTGAAGGCATCAGATAGTAAATATTTTAGAATTCGTGGGCCATACAGTCTTTTGTAGTGGTTACTCAACTCTGCCACCCATAGAATGAAAGCAGCTGATATAGGTTGAATATGTGTCCCCGCCCAAATCTCATGTTGCAATGTAATCCCCAGTGTTAGAGGTGGGGCTGGTGGCAAGAGATTGGATCATGGGGGTGGATTTCTCATGAATGATTTTGCATCATCCCTTTGGTCCTGTCCTTGCAATAGTGAGTGAGTTCTTGCAAGATCTGGTTGTTTACGAGTGTGTAGCACCTCCATCCTCACGCTCTTGCCCCCGCTTCCCCTTCTGCCATGATTGTAAGTTTCCTGAGGCCTCCACAGCTCACCAGATGTCAGCATCATGCTCCCTGTACAGCCTACAAAACTGAGCCAATTCAACCTCTTTTCTTTATACATTACCGAGTCTCAGGTATTTCTTTATAGCATGAGAGAACAGCCTAATCCAGCAGCCAGAGAGAGTATGTAGCAAATGGGCATGGCTGTGTTTCAATAAAACTTTATTGACAAAAACATGTGCAGGCAGGTCAGATTTGGCCCATGGGCCATAGTGTTCCAACACCTGCTCTGGAATATTCTCTTCAGCCTGGATGGACATCTCTACATTTTTTTTTTTTTTTTAGACAAAGTCTCACTGTCTCTCAGGCTGGATTGCAGTGGTGCAATCTTTGCATGCTGCAACCTCTGCCTCCTGAGTTCAAGCAATTCTCCTGCCTCAGCCTCCCAAGTAGCTGGGATTGCAGGCACCTGCCATCACAGTTGGCTAATTTTTGTATTTTTAAATAGAAATAGGGCTTTACCATGTTGGCCAGGCTGGTCTCAAATTCCTGACATCAGGTGATCCACCCAACTCAGCCTCACAAAATGCCGAGATTACAGGTGCCCACCACCACACCTGGCTAATTTTTGTATTTTTAGTAGAGATGTGATTTCACTGTGTTGCCCAGGCTGGTCTCGAACTCCTGATCTCAAGTGATCCACCTGCCTCGGCCTCCCAAAGTGCTGGGATTACAGGTGTGAGCCACTGCAGCTGCCCTCTAGATTTTTTTTTTTTGACCATTGCTTATTTGGTTTGAGTTTCATTTTCTCCCCCATTGTGGTAGCCATTTTCTGAATGCCTGTTAGTTTGCCCGTCTCCCTCCTCTGCAGTCCCTAGAGTCAGATGAACTCCGCTGCAGGTGAAATGGTGTAACACTCTCTAGTGCTGAATTTTGAGCAGGAGAAAGAGAGCAAGAGTGACCAGCACTCTTGGAAATTCTGGCCTCCTGGGAATTTGGTGTCTCCTCTGCAAAGGTTGCAAGCCTGTTAACCCACAGGCCAGAGAGAGACAGAGAAGCCAGAAGCATGATCTGTTAAGCTTGAGTTTAATATTTGATGCACAGAGATCACTGAGTTTTTTGATAAGAATTAGAGGGGAAGACACAGCCACAGAGAACAATTTCTATCCCCAGGTGAGGATTCAGGAGATAATTCTGCGAACAGAACTTCCTGAGAACTGAGATGGGGGAAATCGCTGGTATTAGAAGGGTGAAAAGGTCACTAATTAATGCTACGACTATGCTCTGAGAGGCAAAAAAAATGAGACTGCCAGGCATGAATAATGAGAAATCTTTGATGGAATTAGCCGTGCAGAACAGATACTAAATGCATCCTCATTCTTCGCACAGTCAAAAGTTTTTGCTTAAGCTGGATGGGAAAAAGAGAATCCCATTTCACTAAGTATAAAAGAGGGGATTTTAGAGAAGGTCTCAGAAGAAAGAGATGTGGGGGTTTAGTGGAACTCACCAGAGGCTGAACCCTCTCCAGCATAACACAGGGATTGGGAGGAGAGGGGTGGCATTAGGCCAGGTGCATGGCCCAGTGCTGCTCTCTCTGGACTTTCTGCTCTCTCTGGACTTGTTTGCTAGCTGAACTCATCCATTTGCATAATTTTCGGTGCCATTTCTCAGCTGATGAGTCCTGAACTTTTGTCTTGAGGCTAGACTTCTCCTTCAAACAGCAGTCTTATACACTCAACTTCTTTCTTCTTTTTTCCATTTGTCAACTCATGAACACCTCAGCCTTGTTACATCCAAAGCCAAACTCATGGCTTGGAGTGGTAGGTGATGGCTGTAATCCCAGTGCTATGGGAGGCCGAGGTGGGAGGATTACTTGAGGCCAGGATTTTGAAGCCAGCCTGGAAAACACAGTGAGACTCCCTATCTACAAAAGAAAAAAAAAAAAAATTAGCTAGGCATGGTGATGTGCATCTGTAGGATCTCTAAGCCTGCTACTTGGGAGGCTGAGGTAGGAGGATTGCTTGAGCCCAGGAGTTTGAGGCTGCAAAGGGCTATGATTGCACCAATGCACCCCAGCCTGGGTGACAGAGCAAGAGACCCTGTCTTAAAAGAAACCCAAAGCCAAACTCTTTTTCCTCCTCTTTCTCCATGGGCTCTGTCCATGCCATCTCTGTTCTGTAAATGGCACCACCCCCTGCTGAGCTGCTCAAGGTGGTCATAACTCATGTGTTGTGCTAACTCTGCTTTTGCCCTCTTCTCCAGTCAGCAAGTCCTGTGATTATAAACTTTATCCAACTTGTTCACTCTCTCTATCTTCACTGTCATTATCTTTGCCTAGGACAGTGCTATCCCAGCTGGGCTACAGCAGCAGCCTCCTAACTGGTCTTAACTGGTCCTCTGCACCTGCTCTCCATGCTCAGCAATCCATTTCCCATCTGGCTCCTTCAGTGATCTTAAGGTGTCCATTGAGTTTCATCCCTGCCTTTCCTGCCCATGGCACATAGAATAAAATCGAGACCCCGAGTCTTCTGCCTGTTCCTGCCACGTCTCCAGCCCTCTCCTATCTCCTTCCTTTGGCCTACTCTATTTCAGCCACCCTGGCCTCCTTCTGTCTTCTTGGACTTTCAAACCTTTTTCCACAACAGGGCATTTGCACTTGCTGGTTCAGCCTGGAATGATTTTCCTCTCCACCTCCCCAAATTAGACAATCCTTTAGGCCTCAGCTAAAATGGTGCCCAAATTAGACAATCCTTTAGGCCTCAGCTAAAATGGTGCTTCCACAGAGAGCTCTTTCCTGACCCCTTTATAAAGTGGACTTCCCTGCTCTTCTCCACCTTAACCTCTTATTACTTCTTGTTGTGGGAAGTCAGGGACCCCAAATGGAGAGACTGGCCTGAGCTGCAGCAGAGGAACATAAATTGTGAAGATTTCATGGACATTTATCAGTTCCCAAATAATACTTTTATAATTTCTTATGCCTGTCTTTAATCTCTTAATCCTGTCATATTCAGAAGCTGAGGATGTACATCACCTCAGGACCACTGTGATAATTGTGTTAACTGTACAAATTGATTGTAAAACATGTGTGTTTCAACAATATGAAATCAGTGCACCTTGAAAAAGAAGAGAATAAAAGTGATTTTTAGGGAACAAGGGAAGACAACCATAAGGTCTGACTGTCTGCAGGGTCGGGCAAAAAGAGCCATATGTTTCTTCTTGCAGAGAGCCTATAAATGGACGTGCAAGTAGGAGAGATACCACTGAATTCTTTTCCTACCAAGGAATATTAACATCCTGGGAAAGGAATGCATTCCTGGGAGGAGGTCTATAAGTGGCCGCTCTGGGAATGTCTGTGTTATGCAGTTGAGATAAGGACTGAGACACGCCCTAGTCTCCTGCAGTACCCAAAGGCTTACTAGGCTGGAGAAAAACTCTGCCCTGGTAAATTTGTGGTCAGACTGGTTCTCTGCTCTCAAACCCGGTTTTCTGTTGTTTAAGATGTTCATCAAGACAATATGTGCGCCAATGAACATAGACCCTTATCAGTGGTTCTGCTTTTGCCCTTTGCTTTGTGAACTTGGCTGGACCCTTATCAGTAGTTCTGCTTTTGCCCTTTGTCGTGTTCCCTCAGAAGCATGTGATCTTTGTTAGACCCTTAGTAGTAGTTCTGCTTTTTGCCCTTTGAAGCATGTGATCTTTGTACCTACTCCCTGTTCTTACACCCCTTCCCCTTTTGAAACCCTTAATAAAAACTTGCTGGTCTGAGACTCAGGGGGCATCATGGTCCTACTGATATGTAATAACACCCTCAGTGGCCCAGCTGTAAAATTCCTCTCTTTGTAGTGTCTCTCTTTATTTCTCAGCTGGCTGACCCTTATGGAAAATGGAAAGAACCTACATTGAAATATTGGGGACAGGGTCCACCAATAATTCTTTCATGGATTTACTTCTTTTTTGTTTGTCTCCCTCCATATCCTAGAAACTCCTGGAGGGCAGAGCCATGCCTGCCATCTCCATTACTGCATTACCACCACCCAACACAGTGCCTGGCACAAAAGAGTTGCTCAATAAATAAATCAGGATGAATGGATAAATACACTGATAGGCACCTTGAACTACAGATGAGCTTAAATACTTTGTGTTTTTCTTAGTCAAACATGTGCAATGAAGCATGTGATAAATGATATGACCAACCTGTGTCTTTCCTGATGTTCTTTGCAATCACTAAATGAAGTCAATTGTGCCTGTTTTGACAGTTCTGTTTTCAACCTAATGATCTGTTTCTTTTAACTTCTGGCTGTTGGCTTTGTTTGGGTTTGTTAGCCTGACAAAGTGGCAGATATTGGTATTTGCTCTTTTGTTTAAATGTCACGAACTTAAAAAATGCCTTTACTTTTGGTAAGAAACCCTAGTTAGGACAGTCTAGTGGTCAGGATGATTTGGGTTCTGGTGCAGTAACAACAATCCCCAAATCTCAATGGCTCCATACAGTGAGGTATTTGTTTGCTTGTTTTTGAGACAGGGTCTCACTCTGTCACCCAGAGTAGAGTGCAGTGGCGCAATCTCAGCTCACTGCAACCTCTGCCTCTCAGACTCAAGCGATTCTCCTGCCTTCTGAGTAGCTGGGATTACAAGCCCGTGCCACTACTGTCTGGCTAATTGTTGTACTTTAGTAGAGACAGGATTTCACCATGTGAGCCAGGCTGGTCTTGAACTCCTGACCTCAAATGATCCACCCACCTTGGCCTCCCAAAGTGCTGGGATGACAGGCATGAGCCACCGTGCCTGGCCACAGTGAGGCTTACTCTTGGTCACGTTGCGTGTCTGGGCTGTTAGGGCATTGAGGGGTGGTCTGTTCATTGTTTTCACTCAGGGATCCAGGCTGACAAAAGCCCCATCTCTGCATGTATCCTTGATCACACTTCAGGGGAAAGGGAACATGGTGGATCACAGAGCCTCTTAACACTTCCACCTGGAGGTGACTCAAGTTGCTCCTGCTCATGATTCATTGGATAAAACGGATCACAGAGTCATGGGCAACTTCTCTGTGCCTGGAAGGGGAACCAAAATATGAATAGCTACATTGATTTTCCCTAGCTGTTACACAGAAGGCCTCATTTAAACACAGTTACTTATTTGTGTTTTGAAGCTAATTGTAGTCCATCAACCTTCCCAGAAGATATGTGCACTTCCAAGATATTATTAAGCACAATTTTTTTTTTTTTTTGAGACAGAGTCTCACTGTCTTGCCCAGGCTGGAGTGCAGTGGCATGATCATGGATCACTGCAACATCTGCCTCCTGGGTTCAAGTGATTTTCATGCCTCAGCCTCCCAAAGTGCTGGGATTACAGAGCCACCACTGTGCCTGGCTAAGTTTTGTATTTTTAGTAGAGACAGGGTTTCACCATGTTGGCCTGGCTGGTCTGGAACTCCTGACCTCAGGTAATCCACCTGCCTCGGCCTCCCAACCTGCTGAGATGACAGGCGTGAGCCACTGTGCCTGGCCTTGAGTATGATTTTTGATTCGGAAGGTCAGAGTTAGGGTTTTAGTCTGAGGACAATGTGATGTGAAGGTGAAAAGCAGAGCTTGGCTGTGAGTTTGCTGGGATTCCTGTGCTGCTTCTACAGCTCTGGCTGTGTGACCGTCACCTTTGGCAAGTTCCTTTACCTTTCTATGTGTCGGTTTCCTCATCAATAAAATGGAAAAAATAATCATAATCATAATATCTATTGGTGTTGGCATAGCCCAGTGGTTGACACATAAGTACTCAAACATGGTTTTTTTTTTTTTTTTTGAGACGGAGTCTTGCTCAGTTGCCAGGCTGGAGTGCAGTGGTGCAATCTTGGCTCACTGCAGCCTCTGCCTCCTGTGTTCAAGCGATTCTTCTGCCTCAGCCTCCCGAGTAGCTGGGATTACAGACGCCTGCAACCACTGCCAGGTAATTTTTGTATTTTTAGGAGAGATGGGGTTTCACCATATTGGCTGGGATGCTCTCGAACTCTTGATCTGATGATCCACCCACTACAGCCTCCCAAAATGTTGGGATTACAGGCATGAAACACTGTGCCCGGCTCAAAAATACTATTATTAATTTTGGGGGGTAGTTACTATATTTTGTGAAAATCAGAGTTCAGTACCTTGTAACACTGGGTTGGGATCTATCCCTGAAGGAACAGGCTTCTAAAGAGGAAGGCATGGAGAGAGGGGCAAAATTTTTGTGGATGTTGTAATGACTTCAGGTATATTGACTTGGGGCTGAGTTCTAGCTGGGGCCACCAGGTAGCAAGGTGGACTTTGCTGAATTCTGTCACTTTCCTGGGCCTCAGACTCACTTGTTACAAATGGGGTTAAAGCAGCCCTCTTTCAGGGCTAAGATAGAGATGATTAAGTAAGAGGAAATGAAAGCAACTTCCATCAATGGTCAAAAGTATTCATTTAACTTCATTTTTTTTTTTTTTTTTTGAGACAGAGTCTCTTTCTGTTGCCCAGGTTGGAGTGCAGTGGCATGGCCCCAAGTCACTGCAACTTCTACCTCCTGGGTTCAAATGATTCTCCTGCCTCAGCCTCCTGAGTAGCTGGGACTACAGATGAATGCCACCATGCCTGGCTAATTTTTGTATTTTTAGTAGCGACACGGTTTTACCATGTTGGCCAGGATGGTCTCGATCTCTTGACCTTGTGATCCACCCTCCTTAGCCTCTCTAAGTCTTGGGATTACAGGCACGAGCCACCACATCTGGCCAATTTAACTTCTATATTACTTTCCTGTTGGTGGATTTACCAGTGCAAACTGAGCAGCTTAAAACACCACCCAGTTATCTGTTTTCATGAGCCAAGGGCCTGGGCAGGGTTTAACTGGGTCTTCTATTCAGGGTCACAATACTGCAACCAGAGTGTCAGCTGGAGCTGGGGTCTCATTGGATGCTCAGTGTCCTCTTCCAAGCTTATTCAGTGTGTGGACTGGATTCAATTTCTTGCAATTGTTGAATGAAGGCCCTCAGCTCCTAGAGCTGCCACGTCCAAAGACAGCTCCCAGCATGACCATTTGTGTCTCCTTGGAGGCTAAGGGTTGACTCCCTGAAACTTCACCTTTAAAAGGCTCACCTGATTAGGTCTGGCCCACCTAAGATCATCCTGCTTTGGATGAACTCAAAGTCAGGTGAGCAAATGTGCTTAACAAAGCAAGTGTGACCATAATCACATTTGCAAAATTCCTTCCCCTTGGCCAAATCACAAGCTCTGCACACACTCAAGAAGAGATGATACAAGGAGCAGATATAAGGGAGTGGGTCTCTTGGGGGCTGTCTTAGAATTCTGCCCAT